>NW_022436948.1:27528236-27730811 GCF_009761245.1 Sapajus apella
AAAAAAAAAAAAAAAAAAAAAAAAAAAAAAAAAAAAAAAAAGGTGATTAAATTTGGTTTTGCTATTTAACTAAGATTGAAATCTGTATGGCTGAAATTAAATCTCTTCTAATCTGAACAACCTAGAATATGTGTAGGCAGATATAAGTATATAAATGATATAAACAATCATTAAATTTTTAAGCCATGGAGATCCTTACAAAAGGATAGAAAAGGTATTAAACTTTGTATCTAAAAATTACAACAGGAGTGGCCAAATTGTTATGTGCATACTATGACAATGAGTATTTGTTAAAATGGAGATTTCCAAGTCCCTGGACTAATATGAAGATTTAATAGGTCTGGCACTTGAATGCAGAAATTCACATTTTACAACGCACCCACTTAATTCTGATGTAGGCAATACTGAGACCACATTTTGAGAAGTGATGCTGTAACTGATTGGTTCCAAGAACCAAGAAGCATAAATATGAAACTGAATTGGAGAAAAAGTAAGGGTTCAATCGATCCATGGCAACTTTTATTTGCTTGCTGAAATTATATTAAAATTATAAAATTAAGAAAACACCTGACTCATCAGTCTCAAAAAGATGCAATAGCAATGCAGTGGTATTTCCTCTCTGTTCTGATATGCAAATAGCCCCATTTAAATTAGGGAGAACAGAACTGAGCAAATAGCTCCCATTTAAATTAGGGAGAAGAGAATCATACTATTTTCTTTGCAGATATTTCCCAAATTGGTATCTCCAATACAGACTCCTTTCCTGAGTGCTAAACTCATATACCCAACTTTCTACTCAGTATCTCCACTTGGCTACACCCTAATAGGTCAATCTTTATATGTCCAAAATCAGATTTTTAATGCTCATTTCCAAAACTGCTCATTTTTTGAAGCCATTTCCATCTTAATCCACTATCACTATTCTTTCAGATACTAAGAGGAAAGCCTGGAAGCCAGGCTTGATTCATTTTTCTCCACAGTTTTGTTGAGAAATGTTTCCTCAACCATTTTCTTAGTCGATCATTAAAGCCTGTCAGTGCTTTCTTTGAAGATTCCTTGCAGAATCACCACTTCCTAGCACCTCCTTTGTTACCATCCTAGTCTAAGATACCATCTTTTACACAAACAGTTGTTAAGAAACTTCTAAGGGTCTCTTCAGAGATGTGCTGGTTTATCAACAACTTAGTTTATAAATAATAAGTATGTATAATGCTGTAAACAAAAAAAGAAAAGAAGGAACAGGAGGAGGAGGAAGAAGAAAGGAAGGAATAAATGCAGGAAAGAATAAAGGAGAAAGGGAGGGAGAAGAAATCCTCTATAGTATTTGCAGATTTCTACATACAAACACTTTCACCAGGGCTAATTTCAAGTGACTTGAGGGCATGATTCTGGAAAAGATGCACACAATGGCTTCTGCTGAGTTGATATGAGCCCATTCCAACATAAGGTGGGTTTTCCCTTCTTTGACCCTAGCAAACTATAATCCTCATCACCACATGGCAGCCAAAGCGACTTGAGTTGGATGATACCACTCTTCCGCCCAAAGCCTCCCAAGAGGCTCCCCAGGTCACACAGAGTAAGATCCCAGATCCTAACAGGAGCTCCAAAGCTTATTTGATGGTGCCCAATCCCTGTCTTCTAACCCTCTGGTCTCACTGCCTGTTACTGTCCCTGGCTCACTGTACTCTAGCCACCTTGTCTTTCAACATACCAAGCATGCTGCTACCTTAAAGCTTTTGCACTCCCAATTCCTTCTGCTTGGACCACTTTCTCTCTAGGTATGGGCTTGGCGCCCTTTCTTACTTCCTCTTGGTCTTCGAGTAAATAGCACCTAAACAGGGAACTATGCCCTGAGCATCTGACAAAAAAGTGGAATAACTTTTAGTCTCTAATCCTTCAGCTTGCTTTTTCTTTATAGCACTTTTTACTTACTGACATTTATACACATATGTAAATAGTTCTTAGTATCAATATTTATGTGTTTGTCTCTTTAAGGGCACAGCCACTCACATTTTCCCAGTTCCTGTGGCAGTGTCGGCCACATAATGAACTTGTATATTGCATGTATAATGCCACATAATTTGCTTGTATACTGCACATCTCTTTAGCCAATTTTGCTAAAGAGATGTGCAGTATACAAGCACATAAATGAAGAAGGCAATTCCATAAAGAAAATAAAAAGTTGGTGAGAGTCCGTGAGGGATACAGTGGCTATGGTCAGTGGTGGTGGACATCTCAAGTGGTCATATTTAAGCTAAGGTCAGAATGACAATACAATTAATATAACCTGCATGTGAATAAAAATTCATTACAGGATCAAAGAGGAGTAACAGCTTTCTGGATGATTTGGGGGTTTTGAAAAAGCGCTGGTAAAACAAAACAACTTTTAGGTGTGTTCTCAAAAAGTATGCCCCGAGTCCTGGAATGATGGAGTAAAAAGATAATAATTCATTTAAAGAAGGAGGAAAAGAGGCAGAAAGAATCGCCCTCTCCAATCCTTTATCCCAAAATATAGGGAGGAGCACTGCAAAATGTAATGAGAAACCCTTATAGACATATAAGCCATTGCCCTTTCAAAGTTTACATTTTCAAAACGTATTTTTATTTCATATTTATCTCTCTTCATAAACTTTGAAAACAGGCAGAGTTTATTATTCCCATCATTGAAAGAAAGAACCTAAGACTCACAGAGATGAATGCCTTCTCTAAGGTCAAAAGGCTAGCAAGTTAGTGAACCAGGACTAGCCGCCAGGCATCCTCATGCAGTCCATTATATTGTGTCCATTATGATATGCTGCCTTGATGAAAATTGGCAAAAGACTACCTGTAGGTTGCCAATGTGCTCTGTATGAACCCAGACCCCGACAGTTGACTTACATTTAAATTCCAGAGTTGAATTAAAGGTTGACTTTGAATGCATGGCAGGAAGGTCAACAGTAACATTAACTTTCAAAGACTTCTTAATGCCCCCCAAATTAAGTACAGACTCCCATAGCTAGCATCCAAGGCTATCACAGTATGACTCCAATGAGAGCTTCCAGCTTTACCTCATATAGTTTTAAGACCTTTTTGCCTACACCAGACCGTTTTCCCAAGTCACTCACCATGAACAAAAGCAAAGAGAGGGGAAGGTATAATTTGTTCCACCTGTAATATCTATCTTCTTCTTCCCTCTCATCTATTCCTGTCACAATTTAGCTATCTTTTAAGGAGTCTTTTTCAAACCCTTCAAGTCAGCTATGATTTCCTCCTTTAAAGTCTTTCTTATGACACCAAAAATCTCCTGCCTAGTACTACAGTTCACTGAAAAATTATTAAAAATCTTATTTCCGCAATAGAATATAACATTTTTTAAAGACTGCTCTTCAATTCTGTATTTTTGCAGAGAATCTGCTATATATATAAAATGGGAAATCAATAAATATGCGTGGAATTAAATACAATTGATTCAAAGAGATGAATGCAACCTTCAAGTTAGTGATTCCAACATTCCATTGAAGGCAGAAGTAAAAGATATGGGAGACATAGAGCAGAGAGTAAAATCAATAAATCAAAGTATTTGAGAGAATGAGAAAAAGTAGAAGTAAATGGAAAGAGCCAATTGTATCAGCAGCAGCTGGCACAGTGTATTGCACACAGTAGCTACACAATAAATGTCTGATGAATGAATAAATGAACAAAAGGAGGAGAGTAAAAGAGGATACAGAACTACTGAAGATAACCTTAAAACAGGGGTCACCATTTTAAGCTAACTGGGCAAACTCTAAAATAAATTAGGTTATTGGTATAAAATATATTCTTCAAGAAATAAGGGGAAATATCTTGCTGCATTACCTTCTAATCTCTTGTTATAAAAGTGCTTTCCTAATTAAGTTAATCTGAAGCACAGAACAAGTCTGTGGGTGGGTAGAAGAAACATGATTCCACCCATTTTATACATAATGAACAGGATCAGGGAGGTTAAGTCTCTAGGTCAAGATTAAGATCAGAATCGGGGCAAAGTGAAAACTTGAAGCAAAGTCTTCTAACTCTCTGACATTCTAATTGTAACCAATAGACCAGCATCATCATCACCTCCTGGAGTCTTATTGGAAATGCAGATTCTCAGACTCCACCCCAGATGCCGGCATCTTAATTGAATACTCACAATATCCCCAGGTTACCCTCATTTAAAGAATTATTAAAGTTAACTGTTTAACCGATATAGAACTAGAGAAAATCTATCTACCTTCAAATATATGTCATATTAGACCAGATAGATAGCAATAGAAGAACCATCACATAGAAATGTTATATATATACATATTTAGCTATATATATTTTTTATTTATTTTGCATAAATTATAGTCAAATACATATAAAGAACAAGTATTTTTATATATAGTAAAATATGTTATTTATATATTTCTTATATGTAGCAAAATTATATATATTCTTATGTATTCTATATATATAACATATATAACTATATATATTTGACCATATATATTGCAAACTTTGTATATTTGAGGTTATATGTATAGCAATATACATAGCAACAGAAGAATCGTCACACCATACATATTGAGAGATCTATATATAAACCAATAGAAGAACCATCACATAGAATTATTACTTAATAAAACTGAGTATTAATATAAATATTTCTATATAAAATAACTAAGTAACAAAGCAATAAATCTATTCTCTATTATCAAATATGATTTATACAAAATATATGATCATAAGTATGAATTAAAAAGGAACATTTTAGGTTATGAATACGGCCCTCAAAGTATAAAAGAAATTTAAAGGATTGAGCTTCTTTTTAATTGAAGCAAAATTGAACAGCCTGGAAGTAAATGAAGACGGATTCAATCACTTGTCTGAGGAAAAAAAGAATACAAAAGAGAACACAAACTAACGTAGCAAGCACAATAGTTGGCATCCATCTGTAAAAACAAAGTACTGAGGGTTGCTTATTTTAACACATGTTAACATTAGGGGGTCTGCATATACACAGAAACACACCATGTCTAAGTAAAATGGATTTGATACTCAACAAAAATATGAAGGTTATGACATGCTAATTAAAGGAATTTGTTTTTACTAACATAAGATCACCCAAAGCAAACAATCATTTTTGGAAAGCTGGGTAATATAGGGCCTAAACATGGCTTTTTATCAACACATTCACCCCTCATTGCTCAGATAAAAGAATGGACAGGAGCAAGGTCATTTCCCCTTTCAGAAGGGAGGGAGATTGCTTTTACTTTGCATTTTTTAAGATTCAAACACAGCATTTTTTAAAAAGTGGTTCAAAGTTCAGAGCTGAGTTTTAGGCTTAATTACTAAAGCCTCCCAATGTAAAGATTTCTATACATATTTTGAGTTTTTCCCTTTGCCACCTACTTATTATTTGTTCCTCCCTTAGTAAAAATGTATGTGGAACAGCAGTGAAGATGAGTGTATATAAGGTGAAGATATTCCAATGAGAACAGTCATACAAAAGAGAATAAACTAGGTTCAGAAAAATGAATTAAATTTTCCAGATAGAATTTAAAAAAAAAAAACACTATTTGCTATCAAGAGGATATATTCTTTAAATATATATAAAAATTATTTTATCTAAAATTGAAAGATAATAGTGCTTATAAATTTATCAAATAGCAAAAGTATTTTATTAAATATCAAACATTCCATAAATCACTAAAAAAACTTTCATATATAAATATTTTGCAGTAATATGTTTTCAAGTTTGGGAGGTGCTATGTGAAAGAAAGAAGGGTTCCAGATTTCATGGCACAGAAGAAAAATTTTCCAGTGATAAAACTGTATGTGTATTTCCAGTATGGTTAATATAATGAAAAATAAAGCCTTGTACAATTTTATATTGGCTTTAGAGTTTTCAGAAGTATGTTAGGATGTTCAAATTTTTTTCCCAAATACAGGAAACATCTTATCCAATGAGTATTCAAACATATATTTTATACATAAACACACAACCACACAATATTATCTAAGCTGAACGTCTGTGAGAATTTGCATTGGGTTTAGAATTGCTTATATTTAATTGTGAAGTATCCTGTGAGAATCTTCACTTTATGTGAAATGCTTCCTCATGTTTATGAATAGGATGGACAGCAAGATTCTGTAATGTATCCTGTGCTTACTCCTCTCTAAAGACTATATTAAGGATCATATCATTGCCATCTTGGTTGTACAATTCATTAATGTTTTGTGACTATGGAGCTCTCTTTGATGTACCAACACCTATTATGTGATGAGAGTAGAATCCATAAAGTATGAGATTCTGGGATTAAACCAGAAGAATTCTGGGAGTTAAATATACAGAAATATAGCTGATTTAAAGTGATGCAGTTATATTCAGAAAATTTTCTCTTTTGATAACACAGTTCAGCTGCTTTCTTCTCACATTTGACTGTGGGCTCCACTATAACAGAAACCATGTATTAGTCATGTTTTAATTTCTAATAAATAAGAGAAAAATTGGCTCAAAACAGACACCCAGATTAATTAATTTCAGGGTTCTGTAAACTGAAGTGCTTAGTGCTTTGGGTTCATAGGTTTGGGAAGGTAAATTAGAACCATAATATACATCATCTCATGTACTCTCACAAAGTAGATCCCAGAGACCCTTCAAAACATGTCACCATATAACTCATGGCTTCAAGCAATAAAGCCAAAGAAGAATCCATTCGTGATTTTAAGCCCTTTATTTACCAAGAACTATACTTATACTCTGCCTATATTTACAGATTTTACCTATAATCTATTCACAGAAAGTTAGTAGGTAAAAGATAAGTTGGGAATTAAGTGATTTATCAGTGAAAAATGTGTTTTTCAAATTCTCTGTTCATAGATTTTCCATTTTTGTTTTTTTCCTAACAGTCTCACCCAAGATGTCAGACAGATACATACTTCTGATAAAATGCCTTAAATTATATGATATGGAATAAAACGTATATATTGCTTAAAGATGCTTCATCTCAGCATTATACAAACTCAAAAGTTACAAAGTGAGGCTGAGTTAGAGACACTTTTAAAGAAAGTCTGGCAATTTTCAGAGCCTTCACATCAGGAACTCAAATATGATTAGACAACTACATATCAGTGTATAAATGTTTTTTGGGGTTCTTTTGTTTGAGTCTCAAACAAACATTATGTATTTTATGAAAAAAGTTGATTAAATACTTCTGTGAAATGATGTCAACTATATACCCTTCTTAAGTATACACTATATACATTAGTCTTGAGTCTCAAGTCACTCCAGGCTGGAGTGCAGCGGCATGATCTCGGCTCACTGCAACCTCCGCCTCCTGGGTTCAAGCAACTTTCCTGCCTCAGCCTTGTGAGTAGCTGGGATTACAGATTTTATGCCACCATGCCAAAGTAATTTTTGTATTTTTAGTAGAGATGAGGTTTCACCATGTTGGCCAAGCTGGTCTCAAACTCCTGACTCTGATCTGCCCACCTTGGCCTCCCAAAGTGCTGGGATTACAGCAGAAAAGGGATAAATGAGTAAGAATAGATGTTTATCCAGGTAGTTTAAAGAAATTAGAAAGATAAACTACATAAAATCCTGATATAACAGCTAAACCTTTAAAGAAAAATTAAGAGCATCCAATATTTTTCATGGCTATCCCTTTAATAACTAGTCTTCACAATTTGATTTAAATAATTTTATACTCTAGACTGTTTGATAGTTTAATGAATAGAAAACCTCTGAACTTACTGACCTCTTAGTGCACAGCTTACCTACAAAGATGGATTCAAAGACAAAATTAGGCAATGGTGTACTGGTAAATGTTCAACAACCAGTATCAAAAGAGGAAAAAAAAAAACACCCCTAATAACATTTGCCGATTTTCATGGCGCAAATACTCCTGCCACAGCTGATTTCAAGATAAGAAAATGTCACTAAAAACGGAATATAGGAAAAGGTAGTTAAAATTGGTTTATTCAATCTTGTTTAAGCCAGCTTGAGCACATCAGTGAAATTAGGTCATATTGCATTATGCATTTTATGAAAAAAGTTGATTAAATACTTCTGTGAAATGATGTCAACTATATACCCTTTTTAGGTATATACTATATACATTAGTCCTTTAAATGCCTAAAATCTACTGTACATAAGAAGTCTAATATCCATTGTTTAACAGAGCATCGTTTTCACATTGATTTCACTCTTCCCCCCCCAGAACACCTTCTAACATCTTTCAAATTAATGTTTCATAGGACCCTGTTTAGGAAATGTAGCTGTAGTCACACACTTTTAGTCTTACTGGACATATAGTAGGCATTTACTGATTGCAAATTACTGACAACAAGTATTCATGCATATACAATGGTCACAAGAAAAAGGTTAGAAATGATATACAAATAAATAGAAGGTATTATTTCCTGATTTCCATGTGGTTGGATTATTCTGAAAATTGTTTCATTGGTGCAACCAGTTATATCTGTTTTTTAGAACAGTATTTATTGAGCATATACTATATTCAGAGCACCATCAGGACATTAAGGCACTGCAACATTTCAGTTTTTTTTTTTTCCTCCCCACGTTTTGGGATAAATGCTCCATTAGGCAAGGCCAAGTTTAGTTTAGTTTTCCTTTTTTAAATAAATTTTGAAGTGGAGAGTGCAAAACAAAAACTATTCTAAAATCTAATTTAAAGGAACATTTAAATCTAACATATGAGGAGTGGAGTTTTTTGCAAACTACATGCAGGATGTACATTATATACAGCTATTTAGTAACTCAGATATAGAGAATTTTTGAAAGGCAAGAAGCTGTTGTCTCCCCCTAGTCAATATTACATGTTTTTTTTACCTGGATATTAAAAGTTTAAGTAATAGCATTTTACTAACCATCAATCTCACTCTACTAGAATGTCTCTAAGTGTTTAAATATGTCCATACTAAACAACTTCAGATAATTTGTGTTCACATATAAATATTTCTAAAACTGAGTATGTTTTTGAAAAACAAAAAAGCAGGAGTAGGCTAAATGCTAACTGAAAAAAATAAGAATCCAACTATTTTGCAACAAATTTCAGGTTATAGTCACATTTTTCTTTAATCACAACTCACAAATTATCATGCAATGTATAAAACTTAGTGTATTTGTTTTGTTTTGTTTCCTTTTGGAGAACTGACAGGTAGATTTTTTCACTGGAGAAATATTTGCCACTTGACCTTTGACAGAAAGTGTAATCTGTTGTTACATCAAAGAGACTCTGATGTTGAATTATCTTGGTAGTATGTAAATTATTTAAAGCAACTATAACACCGCTACTTTAAGATAATACATTAATTGTTTATGATAGTGTATAGATTATTATACTAAAAGTGACACTCCAATAGCTCACTGTTTTACCCCTTAAGTTATTCTCACCATGCAAGAATAGAAACTAATGTATCTCAACATATTCAAAGAAAGCAAACAATAAGCCTGTGTTTATCCATGAACCCAACTCAAAAAGAAGCATCTATATGAGAAACATACCAGCAAATACTGTTCTGATTTCTTAATGGAAAGCGTAAAATTGTTGCTATCATTAACAACAACACTTCATTGCTTTTGTTAAGCTATAAGGGTATTTTCCTACAAGGTCAGTATTTGACACGAATGTCTACACACAAGACTATATTGTGCTTATTTACACCAAAATACATAAATTCTGAAAAATAAATTTAATAAAAGTTGTTTTCGTGCCTTGTCTTTGAAGGATTCTTTCGTTTTTCATTCCCTAATTTTAATAATATACTTGCAAACAGAAATTGCTCAAAGAATACACTGCATGGAACATCTATAGTTAATTGCCCATAGTTAGATCATAACCCAATATTAATTCTTCTAATATTGAGTTGTGATATATTGTCAGAGGAATGTCTTATCCATGTTGATTATACATATGTGTACATTTTGTGAGGTTGCTATATAGTATGATCTTTCCTCAACAATACAGAATATGTTACATTTCATGCTTGTCAGATTTTTATTAAAATATTAGCTACTAAGTATATATTACAAAATTAAATTTCAACTTCCTTGCAGAAAAGAAAAAAAAATTTCTATTAGAATCTATAGACTCATTGATGTATTGTACATCGAATATACTACAAAGGCATGAATTAAAAACAGGAGAACTGTCAGAGGCAAATGGTTTTGCTGCAGATTTGAATTATCTGTAAGGTTTCACAAGGCAGAGGAAAGCTCACACTGTCTTAGATGAGTAACACCACACCAGGGAAGTTTCTCACCAATCATTCTACCTCTCCTCATAAGATCTAACATCGGAAATGAACATGAGATCTAAAACACAGAAAATCCTGGGTAACAAATCAAAGAGAATCAGGTCAGAGAGAGAAATTTCACAAGAACATATATTCTGTTTTAGTCTGCCCAAAAAAGGAAAATATTTTAAAATGATATCTGTAATAAAGCTATATTAACAATAGGCTGTATAGTCCTGCCATTGGGGTGGAGGGGTGTCTTGACCCCTGACCTCTGCTCACATAAAAGCCTGAGAAATGAAAATCATGTTTACCATCGTTGTTTTATACAAATTTACTGTCTTTATCGAAACTGGTACAAGGAAAAAGAAATCCATTCTGAAATAGCCCAAGTCTGGTTCTTAATAGTCATGTGACTATTTTTTCTGCCAGCCATGTGCTCCGTATCATTTTACTCTGAAATAACTATGCGGATTTCAGCTCAACCTGCCTTTGCTTATAATGCATGACATAGCCCGTGAGGGAGCCTGAGAACAGACTCCCTTGAAAAGCAAGGTTCTCATAGTTGGCCTGTAACCATGGAAGCAGATGCCGTTTTCTTCTCACCCTGCTTACCTCTTTGCAGCCTCGAGCTGCTCCCTATTGTTAAAAGGGGTACGCCTTGATTTTTCTTCATCATGACCGAACTTGCCTCTTCTTCAAAGGGCATGATGCTGCAGGTCATTGGTCTAGACTGTTTGCACGGTCCAGAGAACAGCCTTGATGTAACCCTTGCTCCGTCTGAGCCACACCACCAGCCGTGCATCTGCAGACTGGAGGGGGACATTGGAGATCTGTATTTGAAAAGAAGTCTGTCTGATTTTGCCATTGTGCCTTTTCACTCATCGATCGAATGAATATCGAACCTTCTGTCGTTGCATGTGTGAAATAGATAGCTTAGCAAGCACTTTTGTGCCCAACCTGTGCAGTGGGCCAAAAGGTTTTCCTTTTAGTCTCAAGAATTTTTTCTTCAGACTTCATGAATTCTGTGTTAGCTTAAATTATTTCTGTGCTTTTATCCAACTGTTACGATGACCGTTTCAGTTACTTCATCAGCAGTGACTTTCTCTTGGCATTAGAAGGGGCATTTTCTTTTCTGTCAACTCTGTCTTCTTTTTAAGCTTTTTAAGATCTTCCAGATTAACTTATTTGTAACTAGAAATAGTGTAACTTTTACTGTAACCTATGAAGCCAAAAAGTTGAGTTGTCCTTTCAAGGAGATAATGAGATGGTGTCTATCATTTAACAGGTTTATTCCAGAAAGGTGAACTTGAACTGCCGCCAGGTAATTTCAGTGATTTGTAAGAGTAAGTAAATCAAATAATCACATTGATTTTAAATTAAACAAAATTGTTTGATAAGTTCTGTTTCAAGGGAAAATTTTTCTTTGTTTTTTCCCATTTAAAAATTTGCAAAAATGTTATTCTGGAGCATTAAAACAGACTTAAAAGCACATAAATTCATTATGATCTGTTAAATGCACATAAAATCATGGCGATTTCATATGTTAAATAAATACTATTTATATCTTGTGGCATGATTTAATTAGAAAGTACACAATATAAAAAGATGTTTACATTTCATTTTTAGTACAATTCACAGCTTGTCATCAATAACTAATGTTGACAATAACTAATAGCAACTATACCACCTGCTCACTCTAAAAAGTATTCTTTTACTGTGTTCTTGTAAAATCAGAATGACTTTAAAACGCCTCTTCTGATCTTCAGTATATTGTTTAGCAAGAACTGTGTGTATGTGTCATCAGTTTGTTTTGTTTTGTTTCATTTTAAGAACCCACTATTTCATACTTCAACGCATACCTATTTTCTCTAATTGCCACAGGCAAAGGGGAGGTCCCTGACAGAATAAAGAAGGTTATTGTGACAGATGAAACATAATTCACAATGAGTACTCTTTTCATCCAGCTCTGAGAAGCAGAGGATTACTTCCAAGCTGAATTTTGTGGCAGAATGTATGAGCTGATTTTATTAACACATAAGGTTAGGGCAAAGGCAGAAAACCTATTTCTCCTCAGCTGGATGGTGGTTATTTTGTGTGTGTCTGTTTGGGGACCTTATTTTGATGCACCTCAAACAGAAGATATGCTGGCCGGAAGAGACTCTGAAGAAATCCAGGGAGTAGGCGGGGAGGGTAGAAAATAAGAAATTTAAAGCAATAAAAATTGTGGGCTTACTATACTAGATAATGAAAAATGAACTAAACATACAGTGTTTCTACATTCTTTGGCATGCACATGAAATAGTCATACTTTTTTTCAACAAATACAACAGCTGCAAAAGTAGGTAAATTTTATTTCATAAACTTATCTTTCTTTAGATGACTGTTTTTTGCTTTTTTCATATTTTTAATTTCAAATGCTTTGTTAGAGCTCTAGATGCCGTTTAGCTTTATAAAAAGGTTTAGTACTAAACTGTGGTTAAGTAGGTATGTGTTTATTTGGGTATTTTATTTGCTTTCAATTGTTTTGCTTTTAATGACAGGATTTTACTTGTTCTTTATAAAAATTTGTATATGTAAATACAAAAAGTATTTTCCTTTCTATTTCTTATGAGGTCAAATTTTAAATTAAAAGAGGGGCAAAAACTTGTACTTAATATCTGTGCATAATAAAAAAATCCAGACCATAACATTTATTGTAATTCATTTGTTTTAAACAGGTTTTTTACTTACACTAACCATTTGGATTTAGTTATTCTTGAGAATTATTTGTATTTTCTTTCTTAATACTTTATAGAAGTTGTAGATGAAGTAGTTTTCTATCTGTAAAAGGGAAAGTATACAGTTGTTCTGTCTGTTAGTATGCCTACTATTAGACAAGACTTACAACAAAGTGCTATTTCCCTATGTTCTTGTCAGTCATGGATTGTTATTCCAGAAACTTAAAACCAAATTGAAGTCTTTCTCAATTTATGATCATTTCATATTTCAAATATTGTAATGAATAATTCAAATGTATTTAATTTAATTAGGTATTCCTGGAAAAAGGCATAAAGACTATAATCTACAACTACTTTTTTACGTTTTTTTCTTAAAACAATTTGTTTATTTTGACATACAAATTATACAATTTGTATCAGCTGAAATAATTTTAGGTTGACTTTGTAGCTACAAGTTACATTAAATATGCAATAATATTCATCTTGAAGTTTAACACTATTCACAAATACTTGTTACTTCCTAAAGATTTACTTCTATTAACTGATTTCTTAGTGAATGAATTGTTAATGTTTAAAAAGCAGCAATCTAAGAATGAGAGTGCTTATTCTATAACTTTAGAAAATATTAAAAAATTATATAATTATGATTCTCTGTTGATGCAAATAGAAACTCTCCTCTGTTCTCCCTTCATACACACACACACACACACACACACACACACACACACACAAACTGATTTAAAGCATATGGTTTGCAAATATTTTAGAATGTTATTTTATTATGTTTTTGCTAACACAGCTGAAAGATACTATTTAAACAAAATAAGAATTTCAAGGGAAATTATATTGCAATTATCAGATTATCTATAGAGATTTCTTATCTATAGTTTTTTTATGTCTTACTAATAATTACAGAAACAAGCCAATTTATCTACTTTGGTATTTGGTGAAAATTTTCACTTCTGCTGTTATTTTATGATTGTCGTTTTATATAATTTGAAATAGCTACACAATTTATCTTTAAAAAATATAAATGCCTGAAGTTATAATTAAACATAGGGCAAAGAAGAAAAATTTAAGAATGATGATGTGATTATAAAAATTGTTCAAATGTGTGGTTTGTCGTAGATTTTTAAAATAATAGCTTTTGTTTTATTCATAGTTGAACTTAAATGGAACTGCCAAATAGTTATATCTAAAGTAAAATTCACTTACACTCACTGATTATAAAATACCATAGGAAAATAACTGTATAAATCTGAGGATAAGACTTTGTTTTGCAATTACATGACAGCTTTAAAAAAATATCATGCAACCTGAAAATGGTATATTGTTTTTTATTAAAAATTTACCTGAACACTCAGCGTAGTGCTACAAAAAATAGAAATAGAGGCTAGTGTATTTTATTTTAGGTATAATATTTGCAGAGTCAACCTCTGTTTTATCCAAAATTTATTTCCTGTGTTTCAGGCCCAGAACATTTTTCATATTGCTTTCTTCCTCTGTCTCCCTAAAACACATTTTGCTATAAACTTCTGCACCAATCACTGGGAAAGACACAAACAGCAGTAGCAGTTCAGGAAGCAGCCCTGTGAATGTAAAAATCACAGACTTTGATTTTATAAGACAAGTTGGATAGGAGTCAAAACTGCCACATGCGGTGTGAAAAAATGCCACCCTGGTGTGAACAAAAGGTTTAAAATGGAGTCAAGAAGCGTGCAAGCTCGATGTCTAAGCTTTTCCTGTGAATTGTCTGCCACAACCTGCAGGGTATCAAGTGGGTTGGGAAGAATAGAGAGCTCTTGGAAGCTACAACTGAGAAACATCGGCAGTCAAATGTGTTAGTTTTTTGTTTTGTTTTGTTTTTTTAATTTATTTTGTTTTGTTTTGTCTCATTTAGGCATCATTATACTAAACTGTTTTACCCCAAACATAAAACAAATCCAAAAAAAGTCACATAATGTGTGAAGAAACTGTTGCTTACAAATGAATTGTTACTTTTTTTTGCACTCCTTCATTTATAGCAAAGCAAATTTACCAACTACATTTTATATTTTAAATTTCTTGTTTTGTGGGCTTGAGTTTTGTTTACAAAAGGGTGAACAGGAATCGAGGCTCATAAAGTCCTAACAATTAGAATATAAAATGTAACTGTAACACCCATATTTGGTTAACTTCAAAATTATCAAGAAAAGATGGAGAAAAAAGATTGAACTCATTAATGGAAGCAAGGATTTCATTTCTTAATAAACACAATAATAATTCTGAATTCAGCAGGAATAGTCCTTCAAGAAATACTACAATATACTGCTACAGTATGACAATTATTCCTTTTTCTAATATTTTGCAATGTAAAAATTTACTCATAATCAGTCATTAAACCATCATCATTTGCTTAAATAACAATAAAAGAATTCAATTTTAGGACAATTAAAATATATACCATTATATCATAACTTTCAATAATCTTAGTATGTGTAATAAAGGCACAACTCTATGAATACTAATTGCATAATAAATTATGAATAACATTTAAAGAGAGCAACATTTCCTAGGTGATTGTGATGTAATCAATACAACATATCTAAATGCATCAAGAAACATCTTTGATGAGCATTGAAAAGATCCTTAAACTTCGAAGCCAGTTTTATTACATTTGCATCTTATCTGTTATTAAAGATTGGGTCTAAAGCCAGCAAATCCCATTGGTTATGAATGCAGGTCAAGACAGGAACATTTTTCTATTTACTCTTTGTAACACTGCATAGAAATCAATCTGCTACTTTCATTACAACCACACAATCAATTCCGTTTAAAGTATAATACAACAGCCAAGTCCAAGGACAATATGGATCCTTGGAAAAAGCTCATACCATTTGCAGGGCTGTACTTGATACAGCTTTTGGTAAATTGTTTTCTTTCTAATTATCGTACCTGGTCATTTAAAGCAAATATGCCTAAACTAATATTGCAATGTAGGACCCAAACAAAAATTGAGAGTACACTCTTAAGTTGCATTTTTAAAAATCCTTTTTAAACAATAAAAACCTTAGAAGGAAAAATTCTATTTTTAATCTAATATGATGTAGCCATCTTGATATTTCAAGCAAAATTTGCACACACCAAAACTTCCACCTTGAAATCAACATATGAAATCCCTCATTTAAAACACCAGCTTCCTCCCATCTCTCAATAAAATGACTTTATTTGGATTATGCTTACTTTACATAAAAATGACCAAGACTACAGCTTCTAGAATTTTTCTTGCACAAACAATATCGCAGCAAACAAAAGAAATATGCCCACTGTATAATCCGTTTACACATAATAGAATCGCCACTTCAAATTCTTTTTAAGCACTAAATATAAGATAATCTTCATATATGTAAATCATTAGAAAGCCAAGATCAACCACTGTAAACCAACACTAATGGTGGTTCAATGAATTCTTTTCCCCTTATTTTTTCCCATCTTTATTAAGATAGAATGACAAATTTAAAAATTGTGTATATTTATACAGTGTATATATATAAATATATTTTATATATTTATATATACAGTTATACAGTGTCATGTTTTCATGTATATATATTTATACATTGTACAATGATTAAATAACCTCAGATACTTAGTTTTTGTGGTGAGAACATTTAAGATCTATTCTCTTAAAAATTTTCAAGTATACAATATAATACATTAACTAATCATGCTGTACAATAGATCTCCAGAACTTGTTCATTCTTACACTTTATACACCTTGACCATCTCCCCCTTCCTCCCTCACTTTATTTTAGAAATAAGGACATTTTCCTTTTTCATATCAGTTTTAAGCATTTCAATTTACAGTCTCCTGATTTTCTCAAACATGTGATAAATGGATGTCTTCAAGAAAATCACAACTTAGAGCTCTCTCAGTTATAATATTAAAATACATTCCTATTAAAAATGTAGTATACCCCTTCCAGAGGAAGAATAATTCAAATTTAAGTAATTTGGTGGGTTTATTTTTTAAAAAAAATCTATGTCATTTAATGCAAATCATGCGATCCTGAAATTCTGAAGTTTGGAAAGATTTTATCCACTTAGAAAAATGCAATTTCACATTTTGCTTTAATATTTTATCCTACAAAACCTTATACATCACATTTTTCTGTCATCTTTTAAAAATCTGTTTAACTATTATTACTGAAGTTCTCTTTCTAGTGATAAGAAGTGAATTGTTTTTAAGCAAAGCCTATAGACAATGGCTGAGACATGAGGGTACTCCCACATCTCTGTGGGGCTCTAGATGTTTTCACCCAGAAACAGGCACCATTTTTGCTACATTTCCTACACACATTAGCAGTGGCTAACGAATCCAATGTCAAAGCCTCCAGGCAAACTGTCACTGCCCAGGAGACATCCAGAAGACATTCTCCTCCAACCCACCTGAAGAACTCAGTGTCTGATGGCCTTACATAGCCTTCAACAGGCTACTGTTCAGTTTTGTTTCCTTCTTTACATTGGCCTCCACCACTCACAGCAGCTGAGTCTATTCCTCCTTCTCTCTGATCTATCAAGCTAAAGTCCTTAGGCTGAGCAGGTACCACACTCACGGATGACTTGCACAAATGCTCTAGACCCCATGAACTTCATCAGAGCAAATTCAGAATGCAGAGGTCAGAGACAGACAGGCCAATTACTCTCTGACTAACTCAGCTGACTCGGGTAGACCAGGACAGAGAGAACATTAAACTTCAGCTTAGGTCATTCATTAGACAATCACTTAGAAAGCAAGAAGGTTGTTTCAAGTACATGGGCCATAACTTCAAGGAGAGATGTATATCACTTTCATGTTTATACACAGGCAAGCAAACCAAAAACAACTTAAGTGCTCATTTTTATGTTTTTAAAAAAATTTTTTGTACTTTCATGTCATGTTGTTTTTATACATTTCTAAAGCCCAAAACCACCGCTGTTAACCTTGCATCCCTGACATGGTATTTAACATCTTCTTTATTTTTAATTTTGTATTCCACCCCATCAGATATCCTTTTAAATGAAAGATAAACTTCCTGAAAAGTCAGAAATGGGCTAATCCTTCAGAGCCTATCCAAGTTTCTCTGGAATGTCAGGATTTCCTAAAGGAAGATCTAAAATCTCTAGCTGTATTTCCTCAGCTTCTTAATTTTTCTCTAACATTTGAAAAAGACAGGGCTAAATGTGATTTACTTTTCAAAAATTTTTTCATGGATGCTGTTTAATATATCAAATGATATAAAACATGATGCTTTTTTATGTTGAAAGGATTTTTAAAACAATCTAACATAATTTATTATTACTTTTCCATTAGATATACATTTTGGTAAAAGTAATGAGCTTGAGTTAATTTTTCAAAAGTAACTGTTTAAAACTTATTTTTAAATGTCAAAATTTTATAAACAATATTTTATGTCACAAAATAGGCCCATGCTAAATATGCTTAAGATATATCTTAAATAGGCAATGAACATTTTACATGATTTCATCGTTGCTTTGGACTATAAGTAAAACCCCATCTATGAGCCATGCTATTCACTAATCAAAGATAATACATGTCACTGTGGTTTTAGGAAAAAAAATCTATCTTAGTTTATATTGTCCTTTAAAACAAAGCCTCAAGTTCAAATCTTGAGCCCAGTGCACTGGCTCATACTTCTCAGTTTCTATTGAATAATGTCAAAATACAACTTAGACATTTGTAGTATTATAGCCTCTATCAAAAGCCAATACATTTCAGTTGTATACATGATTGTGAAACTTGTTCTAAAAATGAAAAACTATTGCCCTCTAAGCATATTTTACTTTAATATTGAGAATTTGGAAGATGACAATATTTCTAGAAAGAATTATTCCGTCCATACATTCAGACAACAAAAAGTTATATACAGTTTGAAAGATAAATATATCCTGTGAAAGCTTGAAATAAATTGGCAACTGTTCTTTGAGGAAAATGATTTTTTATTAGAGGGCTGCTCCTAAAAGACATTTCTGCATTTCTGAAGTAACTCAAGTAACTCAAACTAATATAGACATTGACAACATTTTACATCAAATAGTCCTTTGGTCTAAAATCCATTTCATTCATTCAAGTTTTTTTTTTGTTTTTGTTTTTGAGACAGAGTTTCACTCTGTTGCCCAGTGCCCAACCTTGGCTAGCTGAAGCAATTCTCCTCCCTCAGACTCCCCAGTAGCTGGGATTACAGGTGCCCACCACCACATCCAGTTAAGTTTTATATTTTGTAGAGATGGGGTTTTGCCATGTTGTCGAAGCTGGTCTCAAACTCCTGGCCTCAAGTGATCCATCCACCTCAGCCTCCCAAAGTGCTGGCATTATGGGCATGAGCCACTGCTCTCAGCCCAACTAACACATTTTTATTGCCTTTGTGCTATCCTGGGTTTTGACAGACATTTGTTCATTCAACATATATTTTCTATGTATCTATTTAGCAATGTTGAACCTGCTAAAAATGTAATATGGATTATTTTAAATGATTGAAGGATTATATGTTATGATAGAGAACAATGAGAAAGAGGAGGAGAAAAGAATTCTTGCACAGATAGAGTGGAGGGAAAGGCCAAGAGAAAAGGTCTTCAGAAGGCAACATGTGGAATGAGTTTTTAAAATGAGAATGATCCCATTATGGGAATAAGAATACACCAAGTTTCTGCACTACATGGAACAGCTGTGTGAGGGACCAAGGGCAGCATTAGGAAGGGTTAGGCTCTTATTCCCAAGGCAGGGACACCTGAGGTACCATCGCTCAGGAATGAGATGTGGGATATAACATTTTTTTTAAATCTCCTTAGATTTGAGGACGATCAATTGCAACCCAATATATGAGGCAGTAGTTTTTAACAATATCAAAAACCATCCTTGTGGCATTATTTGGTGAATAATCTGGTCTTCTCATTTTACTTAACTGAAAAATTGCATACATGGGACACTGGTTTTTGATTTTTGTTTTCAGGAGCAAATGAAACAAGTTCCTTCCTATAAGTCAATGCTAACAAGTCAATTTAACTATTGGTTGAGGTATGTGATTTTGTAACAAATACATATCTAACATTCTCAGTCGAGAACAGGTATGTCCCAAGTTTATCTACTTACATGACAAAATAATTCACCAATGAAATTATTTCCTTTAATTATGTCTTTTAAGTATTCAGGCAAAAAAAGTAAGGGCATCCTATTATACCTCAAAAGGACTGACTCAAGTAGTTTCACTATTCTAGCAACTAAAAGAATTGAGTAGCACACATGTATGCTGCTGCTTTGTGTTACAATTAAACATGATACTATTTTCTACTTAACCAGGAATATTCAATTACAATATAATTGAAGTTTTTAAGAAAAATTTTAAGTTAACTGTTTACGTCTCTTTTGGGAAAATAAAATGTACTCATTAAATGCTCTAAAAATTGGATAGGCAGTTGGGATCATTCTTAATAGGCTGTGGCCAAAGCAGGATAAGAAATTAATAAAACGCAACTATTAAGCTAAATTGCAAGGTGTTTCTGCAAAGTGAGATAATTAGTAACAAGTTTCATTGCATTTTTACAGCCACTTAAAAACAAATTATTGCAGCACTGTAAATTTTGGATATTAGAACACAAGATTAATAGCAATATGTTTTGAACTTACCATGGACAT
Organism: Sapajus apella; assembly: GCF_009761245.1. Taxonomy (NCBI): domain Eukaryota; kingdom Metazoa; phylum Chordata; class Mammalia; order Primates; family Cebidae; genus Sapajus; species Sapajus apella. The sequence continues at coordinate 27,548,868 of NW_022436948.1, forward strand.
ACAATAGTTGACATTTTTAACTGGGGCTTCCCTTTACCAAACTTCTCCCAAAACAAATACCTTGCTCCTTTTCAAAATCTAATTTACAGATATACCCCTTCTTGGAAATTTATGTTTAACCATGTAGAAAATGAAAATAAAGCTACAAAGAATGCTTAATACACTTAAGTGTAGAATTTTTTTACTTAATATTGATGGGACACTTTTCTAAGTGCATTAGATATTTTGGCTTTTATAATTCTTTTGACATGGGTCATCTGTACCAATAATTATAGACTGAAATGTTCTTTCAGTATTCAATTTGATAATTCAATTTAAAACCAGAGTGAAAGTTGTCACTTTATATGAGATTTTGTTTTGCATATATGTCAGTGTTTTACATTAAAAACATTTAACTGGAGTACCATTATATAAGAGGTATTAAGTGGCAAGAGAATTTTGGGATAGGCTTCATTGTTGAAATTTCAAAGTAGGTGGCTGTGAACACATTGAAACTATATGAGGCTTGAAATGAGACGTGAGAGGGTTTTCTGAGGAAGATTTCTTTGGGGAGCACTGTGCCTGCCTTTCCACTCAATTTTAATGAAAGAGATTTCAGTAGGACCACTTGGGGAGCTGAAGTTTGAAGACAGAGTGGAGTTGACTTTGAATCCTGCCTGGACAAAGTAAATGTTACACTTGGATTAGCTAACTGCTTCAGCTTCAGATTCAAGAAGAGCTTCCTACAATGCTGATATCTGCTTAATTCTCAGAATTTACTGGTGCAAAAATAGATTATTATAGTCTGTGGACCATATTCGTAGTTCTAAGCATGAAAAGAAACTCTTAACAGAGCACCTGGAAGGATAATGGACATCATAAGGGAGAAAGATGTGTGGAATAGATCCCTAAAAATGTGAGCTGAAGATGACACAGCAATGAGAGGAAACTCTATTACCCAACACAAAGGAAGTACAGTCAAATGTTCCCAGGGAGGTCCTCTAATATGCACCCAAAAAGCATCCAAAGAGCATCAAACCACCCTCCCTAGAGGGTGGGAAGTGCAGTAAAGACAGTAACAGTAAAATGGAGGTTCCCTGATATCCATGCTTCACCCCACAGCAACTTTAATCATTGTGCAGTAGAAACTGCCCTGAAAAAGGTGATGAAGGTGGAATACAAGCCTGAGGTGGGGAAGGACAGAAGGTTCTCCCTTCTGTTTCTCATGCCAGGAATATCTTCCCTGCAGATCCCTTCAAAGGAGTGATGAGAGATACATTAGTCTCTTCTCACACTGCTAATAAAGACATACCCAAGACTGGGTAATTTATAAAGGAAAGAGGTTCAATTGACTCACGGTTCTGCAGGGCTGGGGAGGCCTCAGAAAACTTATAATCGTGGCAGAAGGGGAAAGCAAATACGTCCTTCCTCACACGGCAGCAGGAAAGAAAAGAGAGCCCAGCCAAAGGGGAAGCTCCTTATAAAATCATCAGATCTCGTGAAAACCAACTCACTAGCCCGAGAACAGGACAGGTGAAACTGGCCCCATGATTCAATTATCTTCACCTGGTCCCTCCCACAACAAGTGGGGATTATGAAAACTACAATTCAAGATGAGCGTTAGGTGGGGACACAGACAAACCATATCAAGAGAGATGAGCAACAGCCAGTTAACGCAGGACCTTTGCACCTTTTTTAAAAGTTTAACTTGTGTGTAATGAAAAGACTTTGGAAGTTTTTAAGAAAAGAATGGCATTATCAGATCTATGAGTTAAAAATATAAGTCTGATTGCTCTATGGGAAAGAAGTTAGAGAAAGAGAATGATGAAAAACCAAAGAACAGTTGAGGTCTTATTCTGATAGTTCTGGTGTGAGAGGAGAGAGTTGCATTCTATGGTGGTAGCAATTGAGATGAACAGAGTGGGATAGTTTAAAAATATATTTTCGAGGTAAAAGTAACAGCACTCCTTGATGAATCAGATTGGGGTAATTATAGAAAGAAAAGTCAAGTATGACATCTGGGTTTCTGGCCTGAGCAATTGGGTAGATGAGGGAATTTAACATGGATGGATAGTAAAATAAAGCTGGAAGTCCAAGAGTGAGTTGACGTCAGACCAAAAACAGCGTCTTCAAAATTTTCTATTAGTGGAATATACAAGTCTTCCCCATACATAAATCTCGTTTCCTATTCCTTGCAGAATTGTTGGCCACTTCTTCCAGCCTCCAGGGATATGACTATTTTCCCTTAAAAATGTCAGAGAATTTGCATCAATCCTAATTGCCAATGATCTGTTTCTACTATCTTCATTATCATTTTCTTGATGGTATCCCCAGCCTCTACTAAACTTGCTATTTTACATCCAGAAATACAATTTCTCATAATTTTTTAGCTTTCTTTTTGTTTTTGCAAGCTATTTTAAAAATCATTTATGTCAGTTACAATGGTCAAAATAAAAATTTTATAAATCAGCAATGCGAGGGCATTTAAAAGGGGTATATGTATACAAACTCTGAAAGAGAAAGATATTCAAATATCAGCATTAAGGGCTGTTATTCAGTGTTTTGTCTTTATTCTTGATTAAACACATGAGTTCATTTACATTTATAAATCAAATATGATTGCATTACATAAGATAAAACAGAAATCTGTACATAAATACATGACTTCATAAGATGACTTTGAGCTTAATGAATAAACAAGAATTAATGTTATCTTAAAGAGTTATAAAAAAGCTAAGACATCATGAATCTCAGTCAAAATCTGCTTATATTACAGACCAACTTCCACTTTTTGTTAAGAATTAGTACTGAATGAATTCCCAGAGTTCTAAGAAGGCCCCTTAGCTTTACCTACTTTGTTGACTCTACACCCTTTTCTCATTTACTCAGGCACAAAATGTCAGTCATCTTTAATCCTTCTGTTTCCTTTTGTTGTTGCTGTTGCTGTTTCACCTAAACACTAAGTTGTGTCACATCGTCACCTTCATTATATTCACTTTCGTCTTCCATTAAGTCCTTATTGCTTCTCTTACATACTACATAAGAACATCCTCTTACACACCATTCTCACACTCCTGTCTCAAAGATACCTTCTACATACATATGGCAATTCATTCTTCATAGATTATAGGCCTGATCATGTTCAAAAGACTTCAAAAGATATATATTATCTGAAAAACAATAGGAAAATAGAAAAACAACACATTCCCCTAGAATCTAGTCTACGGGTGAACACTTTCATATCTTTCCAACCTCAACTCACACCCCTTCTTTCCATGTATACACCCGGCAAATCCCTGCCAAAGTGGATTGTCTGCTGTTCCCTAAAGAGGGCCCACTCTTCCATTTTTCCTTTTTATTCATGTTGTTTTCCTCCAGCTGAAAGTTTTAGTGCTCTCATTCATTCAAAGGACAAGCTTTAATACGGAAAGCCAGGATCTGCTTACCAAGCCAATTAAGATGACAGAGTGGACTGCTCTTTACAGGCTCCCAATGCAATAGCCCACTTTTCCCATGCAACTTTTCTGATTCACCTGTCAGTATGTAGATTTTTCTTCCTTTGACCTGCCTCCTTTGTTGTCATGGCTTCTGTATTACTGTGTTCTGTATTATAGAGATACATACACTGATATGGTGCTCCTAAGCATTGCTTCCATGGGGTCCAAAACTGTTTCCACACATTTTTATACAACTCGAAATGTCCAACAGAGGAGAGGATACACAGTAAAGACCATTAGAATTAAGTTAATTAAGTTAACACTAAAGATATTCTCTAAGGAGCAGGGATTACTCAGTTCCTGATCAATTCCTCCCTTTCCTACCCTAACATTACTACAACTTTGTCAAATTAGTTTTTAGGTTTAAAATACTGACAAGCATGCTATTTGGACAAGAATGTTTTCTAGAGTTTGGGTCAATAATAATCAGTGATCCACATTTAAATGTGACATGCCTGTAATTGCTTTTCTGTTGTAGAAACTGCATGTCTCTTTTATTCTACATGCTGTTAAAAATTGCCAACTGAAGAAAGCCATAGCTGACCTTTGTCTATCTTCAGTTCACCCTATTCAGAATCTTTTTCTGTCTTTGTATTCATTATCTAATATTTACAGGATCTTGCATATGGTTGTGTGGCCTGAGCTCTGTGAAAGGAAGATTGGCCAGGTGGTGAGTGAGACTAAAATATAGCCCAGGCTTGCTTACCAAGCCTTAAGCATGAGTCCAATTACACCTGCAAGGGTAGATGTGTTCATGTGCATAGAAGAAAGGGCAACTTTTTGTAATTTACACAAAGTGCACGTGGGGATTCATCTAGTCAATGAATGTTAATATATTGCACAGAAGCATTTCAGTACTAAAATCCTTGGGTTTTTTTAAAGTCCAATTTTGTTGATAGGAGTGTAGTTTTCACATAAGTGAATTCCAACATAGAAACAGTAAAGAATTCTATGAATTAAACATACAAGTTCCCAAGAAATAATAAAAAGATACATTAGGTCATTGGGTTGATTTCTTTTCCAGTGTAAGATTGTTGCCTCTGGTGTGTTTTCATTGTTTTGTCCCATATGAGTATAAACTATTTAAGCTATGGTTCTTACTTCATTTCCCAAGGGTGCATATTCAAGAGTCTGATAGAAGTCACTGATAATGAGTTGAAGGGTTGGGAGTGGGTGTTTATATTTTATGTTTCTTTAGTGAAGAATTCTGGCTAGAATCCGGGGCACTGAGTCATTACTCTTTTTTTTTTTTTTTTCCTGATGGAGTCTTAATCTGTTGCCTAGGCTGTGCAGAAGCATGACCTCGGCTCACTGAAACCTTTGCCTCCCAGGTTCATGCGATTCTTGTCTCAGTCTCCTGGAGTTATTACACTTATATTCACTATTTTATAATTATATCAGTAAACATCTTCTATTGGCCAACCATTGTGTTTATAATGATTATTATCTCTAATTTTCTCTGCAAACCAGACTTATAATTCGTGTTATTTCCATTTTTTATAGGCGAAAACTGAGGTGTTTAGTGATTTCTCCAAGTCCAGAAGGAAAGCATGTGTCTAAACTGAGATGATAATCCAGGCCCTCCAGGCTACAAAAATAACTTTTCACTCCTTCAGAAGAAGTCTTCCAAACTATGTCCCACTTTCTTTAATGAATTCATTCAACAAATACTTATCAAATACTTCTTTTGTGCCCTAAATTCTTCTAGATTCTGGGGATAAGCAAAAGAGACAATGTCTTTGCTATTATGGGACTTACATTAGGAAAAAGACAATAAGCAAATACACATAAATAAACAAATATATAATGTGAGTAACAAGTCCCATGATGCTTAACAAATGAGGATAACGAGATGAGAGTAATGAATTGGAAGTAATGGTTGGGAGGTCAGCTAAGGTCTTTCGGCGGAAGATGCTTAGTGGTAGCCTGAATGTAACAAAGAGAAACCTATGTGAAGGTTAAGTATTCTAGGCAGATAGAATAAGTGTAAAGTCTCTGAGACTAGGAGGATTAAGGCATGTTAGAGGACCGTCTTCAAGGCCAGTGTGGCTAGGGCATGATATGCTAGTGGAGAGTGGTAGGAAATGAAGCCAGACACATAGGCAGAAGCTTCATAATGCAGACCCAGGTAGGCAAGGGTACGCAGTTAAAATTTTTTCTAATGAGAGACTATTGAAAGCTTTATCTAATTTGCATTTTTGAAAAATCATCTTAACTGGTGTGAGCAAAATTAACTTTAGGGGGAGAAGACTGGAAACAGAAATATCATTTAGAGGGTTATTGCAGCAGATGACAGTGGCTCTAGGAAAAGCGGTAGTTCTGGGGTAGGGAGAACTGACTGTACTGGAACAGAGTTGAAAGTCAACTTGGCAAGACTTGCTGACAGAAAGAATGTGGGTGTCAGAAAAAAAGAGAAATGTATCACACCTAGGTTTTACACTTGAGATACTGGGTGAGTGTTGCTGCCATTTACAGAGACGGGAAATTGGAAAGGAGCAGGATTTCAGGGGTAGATGAGTGGGAAACTATGAGGCCTGTTTCACACGTTATTGCATTTTGTTTTTAAGACAGAGTCTCACTCTGTGGCCCAGGCTGGAGTGCAGTGGTACGACCTTGGCTCACTGCAACCTCTGCTTCCCAGGTTCATGTGATACTCCTGCCTCAGCCTCCCAAGTAGCTGGGCACAGGCCAGAATGTCTGGCTAATTTTTTGTATTTTTAGTAGAGACAGGGTTTCACCATGTTAGCCAGGATAATCAGGATCTGCTGACCTCGTGATCCACTGCCTCAGCCTCCCAAAGTTCTGGGATTACAGGCGTGAGCCACCATGCCTGGCCTATGTTATTGCTTCTTATGATATTTTATACATCTCTTTCCCATTGTGAATATATAATGTTTTAGTCTACATCAAAAAAGATCTAAAAGATGTTGGCAGATAAGTACCTCTCATGAATTTATACAAGACTTGAAAATAATGTTTCCCTACATATGTTCACTCACTCACCTGCCCAACATATTAAAGTGCCCCTATTGTTTTATATTATAGCTAAGTATTTATTCATTGAGACATAATTTCATTTGGATCATAAAACCACTGATTAAGGTCAACCAGAGCACAAACATGCAATGAATGTTAGTCTTTTTTTTTTTTTTTTTTTTTGCTCTAGATAACCCCCATGATGCCCTGGGGCAATTTTTGGTGGGTCCATTCTCTCCAAGTATTTTTCTATGGTCCTGAGATTGTGAGCAGAGATATAGAGTTCTCTGGAATTTTTTTTTTCCTCTGTTGGTTTGTCTGTCTCTTTCTTTTAAAACCATTCACAAATCACATTTCCTCCAAAAATCTTTCTCTGATTGCTCCAGGCTACATAGAAAAAAAAAAATTCTCTTTTGAATTTCTGAAGAGGGTATGGTTTGCATCACTTCCTTAGCACTTAGAACTGACTTAAAATTCTTAGTTTTCCTTGTATTTCAAGATGATTTCTACCTAGCTGTATTGCAAATTGCTTAAGGTAAAAAGTGGTCTTTTGTATACTTATGTCACTCTCTGCTGAACATAGAGCTCACATAAGACAACTTTGATTGGTTTTTGATGATAAGAGAAAAACAGAAAACCTACCTTCCAAAATTTAGAAAGTGAGTAAAACAGTAGAGTTGTTCAGGGACTTTTTGCATATATTTGTGAAATCTGGAAGAAAAATTCCAGGTACTCTAATAACACAGGTTTTTTTTCTTTTTTCTTGCATTTGAAGCTTAGCAGTTAAACTGCTACTTGCTAAAATAAAAACAGACAGATAGATAAACAGAGGACCAAAACAGACATCTATGCCTGTCAGTGACATTCTTTCGTTAACTAGTTTGTACTTTTGTGATTATATTTTGCCTAGTTACCTTTATCTGTTTTTAATGATACCAAGCATTCCATTGACTTATTTTACTCATAAGCAATGATAATTTGCATGAGTATAAAAATGGGACAAGATAGTGGAGTTTTCCACCAACCATGTTAGAGACTCCTGATTCCTATTCACTTGACTGGAAATTCAGGTGATAATTATCTGGTGATAATCATTAGGATTAATGTATAAAATTTATTTTGATTTTATAAAGTGTAATGGTCATATACACACTAATATGATTTCCTGAATTAACTATTCCACTGGGAAGAAAATGTTTTGACCAGTTAACAAGTATATATGTCCTCTATTTATCCATGGTAGGTTTCTTTTTTCTATTGTTGATTTTCTTGTAAATTTGATTATGTGAGAGTTAATCCTCAAGGACTTTTATCAGCCTTGAGTACAATGACCAAATAGGCTTTCTGACCAAATGCAACAGAGTCAGGGAACATTTGGACTCGGCTTAGCCCAAAACAGTGAGCTTTTCTCTTTATGAACCTGCTTGAATGAATAAAACATAAATAATATAACATGACAGGAAACAAGCCAAGAAGTACATGTCTATATTTGAAGCCATCTTTAGTTATGGGTAAGCACTCCAAAATTATTTTTTCCCAAGTGACAGGTGAAAGCAGCATGGCTTTGTTGCTTTACCTCTCTTCTCATTGACCAACTTGCCCAGATAATTCCACTTCCCTTTCCCACACTCTTAATTCAATCTGTTACAAGTCAGTCTTTTAGAAAGCTTACTGTGCCTGGTGGCCAGAGACAAATTTGGTTCAATATTCAACTATGTAATTCAAGTGATAGCCAAAAGGCTGACATTATATTCATTAATGACTGAAAACAAAACACAACAAAACAAAAAACCCATAAGAGATAAATCAGATTTTGATGAGAGAGGAGGTAAAATACTTCAGTGGGAATATAGTGAGAAGGTTGATCCACATGAAGAATTTCTTGGTTTCATTCTGGATATCTTTTTCAATGTGTGATTTGAGGGTATATCTTCTATTCCTAGCAGAATATTGTTCAAACTTACACTACCAAAACAGCTTGTCAAATTCCTATGTGTAGCAGACACCAGTTATTCTCAAAAAGAATCTTACTCAGAAAATAAGCTTGGATATACCTTCTTCTAGTATAAAAATTATGAGAATATTAATGATCTGAGGAGAAACAGAAAAACAGGGCCCCAACTCTTTCCTCTAGAGTAACAGACCTCAATAAAGAGAAAATTATCAACACATAGTTATAAAACATTCAAATTCCTCCTCATGTTCAGAATCCATAATTAGGACATCTGCATTTGAGAAGATGAAATTTAACTCATCATGTGTTAAAAACATCTTCAGATATGGCATATAGATTTCAAGCATACATTGGCCTCCTCCAAGGTGCCAGCTACTGTGGGCAGAAAGATGAATAAGACAAGGAACTCTGCCCTGCAAACTCTAAGACAAGATGATAGGGTTGACCCTCAGTAAGGCATCTAAAGGCCTCCACAGGGAAAAGACCTTTGCCAAACTTCCTCTTAGATTTAAGCTCTCATAGCTTTTCTGGGCCTCCGGACCTTCAACTGTGAAAGCACAGAGATGAAGTGCGTGACCACTAAGATTCATACCATATTCAAAACTCCAATGTTAGCATTCTAAAGAGTTGCCAACACAAATAGAGGAGAAGAGATGAGTAAGGTTTGAAAAGTAAGACAGAGAGATATTCAGAGAGAATGAGCCAATAGAGAGAATGGACTTTATTGAATCAGAGTCTCATTTGGAGAATATCAACTTGAAGTTGTCTTAGGTTGAAACTTTAACAAAAAAAGATATTAAGAAATACTTTGATATTTCAAAAGAATAATCTATTTGAGATAAATGGTAGTGGACTGCTGAGGAAGTATTTCAAACCATGTTGCTATGGCCAGAAAGCCATGCAGGAAAGATATGAAGACAAAGACAGAGAGGCCAATGGAGGCAGATACTCGACAGAATCCTGCAAACATAAAGATAGGCACACAATGATTACGAAACTTAACATAATCTTGTATATAGTTGATAAATTTGAAATTGTTTATATCTTGCCTGCAACAGAATGCCTAGAACATCTTGTTAGTTCAATAACATAAAGTAGAGGTTTAAGTGTAAAAGAGAAGGAACTGCCAGGGTCTAAGTGATGACATCTTCCTTTAAATCCTCTTTGATGAACGAAAAATAAGAAATAAGAATATAGAAACCTTCTGTTTCTTGAGGGCACTAAGTATTGTCATCATGATTACTTCAGACTTCCTTTATCATCTGCAATTGTCTTTTACTTTACAAAGCTTGTATTCTAACTGGAAAGAAAGCCTATAAAGAAATGGAGGGAGTGTAAATTAGTTCAACCATTGTGGAAGACAGTGTGGCGATTCCTCAAGGACCAAGAAATAGAAATTCCATTTGACCCAGCAATCCCATTACTGGGTATATATCCAAAGGATTACAAATCGTTCTACTATAAGGACACGTGCACACGAATGTTCATTGCAGCACTGTTTATAATAGCAAAGACCTGGAACCAACCCAAATGCCCATCGATGATAGACTGGATAGGGAAAATGTGGCACATATACACTATGGAATATTATGCAGCTATCAAAAACGATGAGTTTGTAGGGTCCTTTGTAGGGACATGGATGAACCTGGAAGCCATGATTCTCAGCAAACTGACAGAAGAGCAGAAGATCAAACACCGCATGTTCTCACTCCTAGGTGGGTGTTGAACAATGAGAACACATGGACACAGGGAGGGGAGCACTACACACTGGGGTCAGTTGGGGGGAAATAGGGGAGGGATGGTGGGGGGTGGGGAGCTGGGGAGAGATAGCAAGGGGAGAAATGCCAGATGTAGGTGATGGGGAGGAAGGCAGCAAATCACACTGCCACGTGTGTACCTATGCAACAATTTTACATGTTCTTCACATGTACCCCAAAACCTAAAATGCAATAAAATAAATAAATGGGAAAAAAAAAAGAAATGGAATGTAAACAACAATAAAGTTTTTAATATTAACTACAGGCAGCAAAGAATTTTTAAAAAGAAAAACATATATCACCGGCAACTGGTGCTTAACTATCTCGTAAATTGCCATGAAAACAGATTTTTAAGAATTTAAGGGGAGGCAATATTGCCACCATGATTAGATTATATGTTCTTCTGGAACTGAACACTGAAACTTACAATGTATTAGGTAAGATCCCAAACTAGAGCCTCTGTTTCTGTAAATTCTGTAAATCATAGTTACTTGTAATTTTTTAAAGCCTACCTTATGGAATATTTGAAATTCCATCAGTTAGCTGTTGAATGTAGTACAACTTGGAAAGTTGCTTTTCAGTAGCACCTTCTTGGATCCAAAAGAGTGGAAAAGCACCCACACCCAGATTAGACCTGAACTAGCTCAAAGGATATGAGAATGACCAAACATACCACTGCAATTCCTACCCTACATGGGAAAAACTATAAAACTATCCTGGGACATCAAGGAGTACTATTCATGCCCTCTATGAAATGAATAAAATGATTCACACTAATTCCCAGCACAAGCACACAGGTGTGTTCCTTACCCAGTAATACTTAATGAGTGCACAATGATGATGTGAGAGTGTAGAAATTTGTTCTCATTACATCTTCAGTCAAAGTGTTGGTAGTGATTTTGTAAAGGATACATTAAGCAGTCTTAGCACAAACAAAGTAGACAATCGAAAAAAATCATGTGAAATATTTAGGATACATCCTTTTCTTTTCCCAGACGTGCTCTAATTATGTCTTATGTTTGGATCATGTAAAAAAACTTCTTTATATACTACCTACGTCTTATGGATGTATTTTCCTTAAATAGATGTCAATTCTACTTTGATGTATATCTGGTAAGCCTTGACTCATAATGATGGTTTTCTTTAAACATCCAATTTAAAAATGCAGAACCTCAGAAGGAAAAAGTAAAAATAGGCTGGGTGTGGTGGCTCATGTCTGTAATCCAGGCACTTTGGAGGCCAAGGCGGGAGGATCACCTGCGGTTGGGAGTTCAAGACCAGCCTGACCAACATGGTGAAACCCCGTCTTTAAAAATAAATAAATAAATAAAATAATAATAATAATAAAAAGAAAAAGTAAAAATAAAGAGAGTCAGGTCCCACCTCATATATATATGTATAGTTTTTAACAATACCTACAAGGCATATACCAGCAGCATGAGATTTTTGTGTTTTCTACACTATTGAGTGGGTTACAATGTGGGTTTTCAGTTAAATTCCCACCCAAATCATTTCCAAGTGCTGTTTAATTTTTGAAAAATTAGTAAATAACTTCTTTAACTAGCAGCTGCTCTTTAATTTTAGGATCAAAGCATAATAGTTTAAAATCTTTGATAAATCTGGATTAAGACAGAACACACTGAGTGCCTTCCATAAATAAAATTTTAGGATAAGCTTTTAGTGACAATTATTATTATTATTTCTTTTAGTAAAATGAATGAAAAAAAAATCACACAGATTGGTAAATTAGCTTCTGTGAATTAGGATCTGGAAGATTTTTGACTCACAGTGGTAGGACCCAAGTGTATTATTTTTCTTTGCTTACATTCCTTTCCCAAATGACTGAGCAAGCTTATTATAGGGCCAAATTACTCAGTGTCAAAACCATAAAGGGGGATTCAGAATAAAACTAAATGTGTTGGATGTCTCCCATGGGCCAAGTACACAGGACAAGCATGGAGCAATCATTTCCATATTCTTAGTCTCATAATTCTCAGAGCAATGCTATTTATTCTTCTGATAATGAAATTAAGGTTTAACCTACAGGCTGCATGCATGTTTTTCAAGGTCACATATCAAGTATATAAGGGAGCCTGGACATTAACATATTGATCTAATATCAAAACTCCTGCTTATGTTTTTATTCCATACTGCCTTTTAGTGTGGATTAATTATCAGAAGCCATAACCTCGATTAGAAAATTATGAATGCTCAATTTGAATCTGGCATTGTTTGGAGAAGGACAAGGGAGTTTGCTTAACATATCCTGCTTTTATTATATGCAGTAGCTATTTTAATGTCTTTAAAAACACTGCTCACATGAATTGTTACTTTTAGAGCCTCTCACATCCATGAATTCCCACTATCCTTGTTATAACGCTGGCAGCAAATAGAGGCAGCGATACAGTTAAGGAAAGATACGTCATCAAGAGTAAGGATCAGAATTCATACCATCCTAAATTCTGAAATTTACTCACAATAGTACACTTCTTGATAACATAGGCAATGATTAGAATGAATTGTTTATAAACTAAAAAAAAAAATGACATACTATTTTCATTTTATCAGCCTTAAAATCTATTTGCAAAAAGGTCAGCCTAGAATCACAGTCTCATTAAAAAATGAGAAAAGAATTTCTCATTTTTGCAAACTTCAAAATGGCATAAGTTGGATTCAAGTGTCCTTCTATGTGGCTCATTTTTAATTATCTTGAGCTGGTAGAAGAGTGGTGTTAGCTCATAGGTCTTTGAAAATAAATCAACAATAATTAACCCCAACTTAAATTCTAGTAACCCATCTCATACATCAACAGAAGTACTCTGTGTATGTGAAAATATAAACATGGCATGTTTGACATTTTGGAGCGTCCTTAGAGAGACATTGATTTGTAATTCAGATCACATAGCATATTTGATTTCTCCCACTTGCCCATGCCCTTTCCCCATCCCTTCCCCCAAAATAAAACACAAAAGCTTTATCTGCAATGGATGGAGAGCAACCCAGGAATCTGTGCAGAGACTATCCATCACATTTCTGTCTTAATTGAATGACACCAGAATGAGATCGATAAAATGTAACAAGAGACAGCTTTGCATTTCCACACTCACTTATTCCCCCTCTCCATTACTCTCAGCCACCACCGTGACCAGAAAGCCCAAGTAAAAAACATGAACCCTGCTGCCAGACAAGCTGTTAGGATATGAATAAACTTGTCAGAGAAACAACAAAACTTAAAAACATTAGGAGGGAGCTAGGGAGACAAAAAGTTATTAAAGGAATATTGAACAGCCTTCTTAATAAAAGCAATTTCATAGACATATTCTCACTCCTAAATAACCTCCTCAAATGCAACGTTTCAGTTAAATAATCTCAGCAGCTTTCCCTATGTGCCCAAGATTACTTGAGACTGCATCAACGGCTCCTCAAACCCAGATGCGGTGACAACTCAGCTCAAGCCGGCAAGTCCTACAGTAAATGTGGGGCAGCTGTGATACGTGCATGTCGAAGGTTCCCAAGATCTCCGATGCATTATTGATAACCTCATCACTCCGCTAAAAGCAAAAGCTGACATTGTTATAATCTCAACCTCCTCCTGAAGAGCTCGGGCTTTGCCCGGGTATTGATCACAGGAAGAAGTAAACGAAAGAGCAAAACAGCACGTGTAAAATTCCAGAAGGTGAAGGTTTGCCTACACTCAGTATGAGTGTGTTAACCACAATCACATGGCCTGTTCTAGTGTGTTATACCTTCGATGGTTTACAATGTGGTCCTACTTCTAGGCTATATGTTGTAATAATTCATTTAATAATCTACATCTTGAGCTTATTACAAGTTATTATGGAACAAAAGTTTGTATTACAAAATAAAAATAAAAACAAACCTTCAATGTAGTTGTCTGAATGGCAGATTTTTTTCTTCCTTCCAGTAATTTTTTTCTTTATCATTTTGAAATTTAATTACATATAAGTGACTGTTCTTTCTTCATAACATATCATCTTTACATTGCATGTAACGTTCATGGAAAAATATGTGCCTACATAGATATTCTATATCACTTTATTCTTTTATTATTTTAAATAATAATGTAAGACTATGATACATATTAGTGCCTGTTATTTTTAAAATTATATTGGATAATATGACAAAATATAAATGTCACATTTTATCACAAGTAGTTCAAAGTGAAAATTAGAAGGTATATCCAAAGCATGATTTAGAGCTTGAATATTTTATATTTTCTATGTTCATACTTGGAGAAAAAATCTTAAGTAATCTATCTTTGCTACTAAAAAAAAAAACAAACAAAAAACAGTCTCTCGTGAAGCCTATGTTGGTAGGGACATCCAAGGTTGTTGATGAATGCTAACAGCTCTAACAGAAAAACAAGAGAGAGATCATTATTTTCTTAGCTGGTAGATGACTAAGTAGTTTGCAAAATGATCATTAGTGGCTGGTTGCTCCTGGATTCCAGAGCAAAAGAGCTTACATTTCAAACATTATTTATGACTGAAAACAACTCATCCTAAGACACTAAGAGCAAAATGTACAGTTTGGTTTCACCTGCAGACACTGGTCACCTGAAGCAGGAGCTGATGGCTGCCTGCCAGGTAAGACACATGGCATGCATCAGTGAACCTGTTTCATCCACTTTTGACTTGCTGGGCCTTGTATCTGATGTCATGTAAATTTGCCCCAGTTACAGATTGATATTGTCTACCATGGCATTAAGGCCCCAGAAAATGTGAACACAGTAAGAGTAGTTTTAAGTCTTTATACATGTATGCCTCTATTGTGAGACATAAGAAATTGTTAGTACATTCCAAAATAAGTAAAAACAAAACATATCACACTGTTTTGTTATGCTTTACGCTTTTTAATGTAGTCATTGCTCACTTTCCCAGGTGCTACAGGAGCTTAACCCCTGGGAAAAGACAAGTTTCATGGAATGTGAAACTTTTTTGAGCAACAGAAACTAAAACTATCTTGCATTAAATATTTTCTACATCTTATAATTTTTTATTTCATTTATTGCTCTTTGATTTAGTTGGTGGACAGCCTATTTAGCAGTAAGAAGTCAGGCTATTTCTGCTATGCACAAACATATCATTTAAAAAAACTCATGAAAATATTAAAAATGACAGCAGAATCAGTTAGCATTAGAGTGGGCTCTGGTCCTCTAAATGTGTGTGCACCTCACTGTGGGGGAATTTGATTAACCTGAAGTATGCCGAGTAAATCAGGGCCCAGGAGCTGGGTGCAACTGCTCCACAGAGTGAGTTCACACAGAGGACATAGCTTAGGCTGAGAGGTGGTTGTTGTTGATGTTGTTGAATGTGGATTATTTTTAATTTTTAAAATGACACTATGCCTAATTAGGGGTATTGGCACAGCTTGGACTGATGAAGAAACTGATTACAATTATAAAGACTTCTGGGGCCAAAATAGTCAAACGTACTGCCTGCTACTCATGATGGCCCTAGCAGTGTCTATATGGTTGTCAAGTATGATCAAGTAAGAAGCAAACTAGACTTACTTTTTTTTTTTCTATAGGATTTAGAGGCCCATGGAAGTGGCTCATAGTATTACCAGAATCCTACTTCGTTTCTGGTATTTTCCTTGAACAGTCAGAAAACTCAAGAAAGAGAAAATAACTCCATCTTATTGCATTCTCCAGCGTCTGTGATATGACAGGATAAATCAGAGAAAAATTGTCTTCTCTAAGTAACTTTCACAATACTTTATCACTTTTAGAATTTGAAGTCAGTTTCAGACTTGTTATTTTTTGCATTTTATATATTTGAAACTGACAAAAAATCAGAAAACATATTGGAAATATACCAATAAGATGAAAAACAAACAAATGTAAATTAACTTTGGGAAATTTATTTTTTAGTGCACACGCAAAAAAAAAAACAACCTTTGCTTAATCCTATGGGGTGACATATTGAAATGCAGCATCTAAACATAGTTTATGTTTGAGTTTTGTTCCCTAAGAGTATTTTTTGGGAGAAGTGCACTTACTACATGTTACAAAAGAACCTGAATGGGTATTCAAATAACTGCTGTAATCAAAAGATTCTTTTTCTCAAGGAAACGACCACAGATTTTTATACTTATTTTTGCTTTGCTGTGGGCATTCTAGAATGATAGAAAGATTCTCATTTGTTTCCACATCCCCTGGCCCCCCAGAAGCTATTGAATTGTTCTGGTTTTATACAGTGTAGAACAATCCTGCAATAATAAAACATTTCAACTTTATACAAAAGGTGAAGCTTTCCATTTGAAGTTTCTCTTTAACAGGAAAAAAAAAAATAGAGAAAATGGACTGACAGCTTTAGAAAATTCAAACAATTCCCCTTGCCAAGATACGTATTTTGTGAGTTTTCTTTAATTTCGGATTTGGTGCGTATGTTTCCTCTAACAATGAATGCTTTCAGTTTCACAGTTCAGTTTCTGCTCTCCCTACTCAAACCAATCTTAACCTTTTAATAGGCAATTATTTTTCTAATTGCTTTGTAAAAACTTTTTTCAGGATAATTGTGAGACACTCTGCTCTAAGTTATATATTACAGATGCATTTAAAACAGTGGGCTATAAACTGTAAAATGCACTTGATTGGTGAAAGCATCTTAGAATAAGAAAGAGAAGCAAGAAGACTATTCTTCAAAGTATTAGAAAACTTCTATAACTTACAAATTCATGAAAATCATAGGGGAATCTGTTGAGAAGAATTCTTTTAAGGAAAAAAATGAGCAAAGCAGTACTGGCTGTGATTGTTTTAATGGAATAAGTACTGTTGTAATATTTTCTCCCATCGGCGTTAAACCTCACTTCACAAAACAGAATACCCTCCCATTGTTTTTTTTTTTCTCTTTATAACCTATTACTTATATGGAACACATTTTTTTATGTTGGAAAAAAATACATAAAACCAAGCTTTCATGATCTCAACTGTTTTATATATATTCATTTGAAATACAATGTTTTGAAAAACATTCTCATGTGGCAAAATGAAACAGGAAAAACTGTTAAAAACAAGACCAAATAATATGCTATATCTTATGAGAATTTAACCATCAGGTATGAAAAGAAAAGCAATCCCATTCAGCTCTGTGATACCTCATAAAAGCGCTTTTAGCAATGCTAATTTTAGCATTACTTACACAAACAGAATAATAAAAATACATGTGGCTAAGCTGTTGAGATTTGTAATGATAATATTGCATAGATGATTCCAATACGATTCAATTCAAATCAGGAAAATTAGTTGATATCTCATGAAACAAACTAAACCAAATATAAAAGCTTCCTTCAATCTTGGTGTTTTAAAATTAATTTATGACAGGCTGTTTAAAAGACTTGTTTAATTATTAATTGAAATGTTTTATCTCATGGATCTCTTAAAAAGTTGCATTTGATATTATCTACCACTGACTAAACACAGAAGGTAAAATACACAACATGGCTGGGCCAATATTGCAAAGATCCTAATTAGTATCATGCTATAGAAAAACAATGAAGTGATTTTGTCACCAATTACTGACAATTAGCCTAAGTACAACAGTTAATTTCATGGAAATAAAACCACTATAAAATGAAAGGAACAAAACCTATCATAATTAATGGCATTTGCCTGCATTCCTCTACTGGTTATTTAATTAATGAACCATAAAAGTTTGAAGCAATTTGAACAGCTAAACACATATGCAAAATTCAAAAGCCTGTGTATCTGGATTTTCTGAATTTTAAGTATCTGTGGAAACACGTATTTGAGCAGCAGAAATATGTATATCAAGTTTTTATCTCCTGAACCTAAAGATGTCATACTTTCAGACAATGCATTTGTCAAAAAATAAAACCTATTATACTAAGCTACAGAGAAATGTTTTCTGAGAGCTTGTCATTATCCTGTTATAATGCTTATAGATACAGTGAACAGCCAATAATCGCAAAAACGTTATAACGTTAGAAGTTCCTAGTTTCCCTCACTCTTTCATCTCACTCAAACTTTTCTCTGCACTTGCTTCTTCCATGGTTTTTTGAATGTAGCACTGTGATCTGTACTCATGAGCATAGGGATGTCCACTTATGATCCCATGTCAGTTTCCTCTCATGCATTAACTCTCTGCCACAAGTTTCAGAGCTTGCAGTGTCAGGATGTATTAGGAAGTCAAATCAAGATTTAAGATGTTGTTCTGGCCTCTCCCAAAGCTGGAAAGGACTCATTTTGCAGGCTACCTACCAATTGACAAAGTAAAAACAATTCAAGGCCAGTAGCTTCTAAAGCTAAACTTCAGAATATGTACCCTTGCAAGTATTTTTCCAGTTTCAACAAGTTCAGAAAACAAAAATTTTAAAACCCAACAAAACCTCTCTACAGACTCTTGCTTAATGAACAGCCACATGGATTTTAAAACTTTAAGTACACAAATAAACATTTTAGAGGTTTTTGACTGTGCAGAGATAAGATCCTCTCTGGGGAGACGACTAGAAACTGCTGGGCTCCTTTGTGCAGACTCCTGGAATGTGCTTGCTTTTCATTTCTTTCTTTGTGTCTGGCACACTGGCCTCACAGGCAATGTCTTAAGCCATGCAGGGTCAGGGCAAACAGAGAACTGCATTCATGGACAGATCAAGTTTATGTGAGAATCTGCTCCTCCACTGCCCTCAATCTCCATATGAATTGTTAATAAAATCTCAGCCTGAAAGCTCATCACCCCAACAGTGGGGAAGTCATGCAGAGAATCCTCTCGTTGAGAAAAACAAGATTTCTTTATCTTTTTCATCCTTCGCCAGCATTCGTGGGAATTCTGCCATGTAACCTCCTCCTGAACCAACCCGCACCCCCTCCCCAACCAATACCCCATTCCTCTCCGCAACTCTCTAGGTCGCACCTGATCATCATCCGGGGAAGCAGGAGCCAAAAGACAAAAGAAACATTCTTATACCCGCAGCAAATCTACCACAATATCAACTTTGCCTCTGCAGTATTTTGCTGCTGTAAAAACCTTCAGGCAAAGGGAATATCAATGCTTATTTATTTTCCAGTTTGTGTCAAACACTAGAAAGACTTTCCCATAGCTTTTATGACACCATATGAACTAGAGAACCACAGATATAATAAAAGGTCACATATAAAGCGAAGATCAGAGTCCTACCCTAATTAACTTGATATCTCCATGCAAATACTGGACAGGAACAAGACCCGATGTGTGTTGCAGGCAATCTTGCGTGTATCTTCTAACCTTGCTACAGTCTAGCTGGGCCTCTTGTTTCCTCTGCTTTTGCTCCTTGAAAACTGTTTTAATATCGAACGCTTTTCAGAGGGATGGGCTGATGAACGAAAACATGAATTTCCTGCTTGCCCTTTAAGGTGGGTTAAAGGGGGTGCTAGCAATCAATTACAGAACAAAAGAACAACAAAAAAAATGACTTAAGAACCTACAAGTGAATGTGTAACATTCTTTGCAGTCTATTTTTTTCAACTAAGTCCTTCATCTGTATTTATTTACCCTTATCATAAATATACAATATCTATTTCATTAAAAAAAGGATGTTTCCCAGCAGCTCCTAAAGAAAAGCTGTTTTCTACTGAAAATGCCTTTAAATGCACTTAACTTTCATTTCAACTTGATGAGTTAACAAGGAGTAAAAAAGTTTAAAATTTTTTCTGAATTTGTGCTTCAGATTTTCAGATTGCTGTAACGCACCCTGTTCTATTTGCAGAATAAAAAGTTACATCGTCAACTCTAATTAATATTCTGGCCCTATTAAATCTTTATTTTCTGATTTTATTTTGGTAAATAAGACAACATTAACATTTAAATGCTACACACAAATAATTCCAAGGTATTTTTCAGTAAACGTCTTTTTCCTGCAGATGCATATGTCAGAGAAAGTTGAACACTGTTTAAAAATAATACTTCTAGAGTACACATAAATAAATCTGATCTGACTAAATATTATGCAAACCCCATCACCATATATCCAGAAACATTGTTAATAATATTTAAGAAGATCAAAATATACTCTCAAACACATACAGAATTTCTTTTTTAAAAAGGCAAAATAAAAGAAATGCAAAATCATTCCTTAACCATTCACATAATAAAGTCATACAAATTTATTATTTCACTCAATTTATCTAAAACACAGTTGCTATTATAAATAAAACATGCATTTGCTTTACACCCATAGATATCACTCTTTGTATTTGAATCATAGGAACCAGCTGTTCAAATAATACTCATCCACCAAATTTGAGACATAGAAATTTGACAAATTTTCAAAAGAAAGAAAATTTAGTTTTATGTTAAACAACCCAGTACCTCATAGCATTCTATTTAGATATTAAGGTTTAGAAATTTACAAAGTACACATTGGAACCATAATTGTAATATAAAGTTCAATATTATTCTTTAGCATTGATATACATTTTTATTATAATATGCATTCTACTGTTTCTGAAAGCATAGTAAGTCCACTAACTCTTCAAATATACCTAAAAAATTTGTCTCAAAATATTTAAAATCAGTAAATTAATAGATGCTGAAGACATACTTGCACTTATGCAAATATGTGAAAAGAGTTATTTTAGAAAACGGAAAATGATCTCAAATATATATTGGTCTTTTGTGAAATAATTAAACAATAAGCTTATTTTATAGTAGTGAGTTTAATATTTAGCATGGCTACATAAAAATCAATGAGTTTTATTCATAAGACAATATGTTAATGAGTTATATCGCATAAAAACATTAAGGTGATATTTACTTTCATTAATGTCCAAAGGAATCATCATATTTTAAGACAGAATCCGTATTATCAAACCTCAATTTCTACTGTGACAAGTATTTTCTGAGAAGCGGAAATTATTGGTTTGGCCATTCCCTTCAAGAATTTGCTCTTTGAAATATTAGTGAAGTTCTAGAGTAGGGCTCCCCATTCTTTTTCTAAGGAAAGTGTTTCCTTGATTTTCACGGGGTCTTACAATCCTTAACAAGGTGAAGGAGGAGGCAAAGTTGAATGTAGATGTTACTGGAGGGCTTGAGAAGTGGCAACCAATAGTACTTTCTTTTCTGCCTGAAACCCTGGGAGCCAAAAAGAGAGAATGTGGCCCCAAGAATAGCTTGGAGGTGGTAAAGAGTGGAAGCAATTGAGAACTCTAATCTGTATGTGTGTGTTTACATTTAGAATACAAACAGCAATGTGATTCCATGATACAAGGTTTAACAAAGCTTTTAGAGAGCCTCTGATAAACCTAGGGACAAGTTGAGGCTTTCGTATTGTTATGGACTGAATGTTTGTATCCTCTTAAAATGTACATGTTGAAGCGCTAATCCCCAGTTGTGGCTATATGCATGGAGCCTCTAAAGAAGAAATGAAGGTTAAATGATGTCATAAGGATGGGACTCTAATCCAACAGTATTAGAGTCCTTATAAGAACAGACAATGGAAAACTCACTCCTTTACTTTCTGCGCACACACATATAGAGGAAAAGCCATTAAGGATATAGGAAGACAGCCATCTGCAAGCCAGAAAGAGAGCCCTTACCAGAAACCAAAGCCTTTGATCAGGACTTCTAAACTTCATAACTATGTGAAACCAAATTTCTGTTGTTTAAGCCACCTAATCTATGGTATTTTATATCAGCCCAAATAAACAAATGTTATCACATGTTAAAATCAGCAATAACAACAATAGCAAGTTTAAATGAATCCAGAACTGCATTCTAAGGATATTTTTGTTTTCCTCGGTATCTTCTCCCTTCCTGTAGAGCCAGATCAAGTAGATAAGAACTTCAATATTTGTCCCTGCTTCTGTTATAAAAGAAGCACTACCACCCACCTGCTAGATAGCATGTAGATCTTTCTTTAATCAGAATTATCAATTACATACCTAAACTAGAGACTATAATGGTTAATTTCTCATGTAATCATTTTCCTTCAAAATATCCATTTGAGAAAAAAAAATCTATAGTGTAATAATGAAGAGTATAGATTTTTGAGTAAGGGTCTAGATGCAGATTGAGCTCCAAGTACCTGCTTGCTCTTTGACTTTATGTGTCCCTTGGTCTGTCCAAACTCCAGTTTCCTGAGATCTAAAATAACATCACTGACATCAAAAGGTTGTAAATTATATGTGCTGCTAGTAAACTGGCAAGATTCTTCTTGATTATGACCAACATCACCATCATTTTCATTACATTTTTCTAGGCTTTTTAAAATTCTTTCTGTTTAATAAAGGCAGCAGAAGTCTAAATATTTGGATTTGCACAATCTTAATGTCCTCCTAGAATCCCTTTCACAGAATTATAAAAATATAATGTCCAAAAAATTCAGTTAAGATCAGTATGAGAAATAGCAGTATCTTGACCTGATGCTAAGATGTTTCTAAGGACTCTGCTCACTATATGGTGCTGTAAAAGTGACTACAAGTATTGATCGACTTACCACCTATGCAACTTACGACCATTCGACTTTATGACCACAATCACCAGCCACGACTGCTCCGCATCTGGCAGCGCAAACGTTGCCCAGCTGGGTGTACGACAGTGTGGACCAGCTTTTGGCAGCACTACCATCTCCTTGTGCACCATTTCAACTGTACATATAGCCTACTCAACTTACGACCAAATCCTGTTACGACCGGTCCACGGTCCCAACTGTGATAGTAAGTCGAACACTTACTGTAGTATGCATCCTCCTCTCACATCACAAGAAGTGTGTGTGTTTCCAACCTTGCTTTTTACTCTGGATTTAGGTGGCTTATGTTAAATTACTGTGTGACTTGTTTGGCTGGCATACTCGTAGCTTTATTCCCTCTGCTCAATCTTTTCTTTCTCTTTTATACTTTATACCACTCTTTCAGGAGGGTACAAGTTTGGTCATATATTTAGGAAGATGAATTTAGGAAGTCTAAGGGAGTTAAAAGCATGAAGCCCTGGAACTAGATTGTGGGGGCTCAAAAAAAGCATGACCACTTAGTAGCTGATTGGTTTTGGGAAAATTAATAATCCTTCTTCTTGGTTTTCTTATGTGTAAAATAGGTCTGATCTCAAAGAATTAGGATGAGAATTAGATGAGTTACTTCACCTGCCAGAATCGTTCTTGGGAAATGTTAACCACTCAATATATATTAACTGCTATTAATGCAATGTTGAAATAGGCACCATGCAAACATAAGTCTGGCATAATCAATGAAACAGAAAAATTTCATTGATCATAATAGATACTTAAAAAAAGAAGAGTACGGGATTTGCCTTCAAATATATTAAAATTTAACTGGTACAGTAACTCAACTTATTAAATAACTTTTTAAAGAAAACTAGAGAAGAGCTCTTTAGGCAGAAGGCTATGTTAATGAATTATTTTTAATGTTCTGAAGGTGGACCAACATGATGGTGGAGCCAATATGTTTCTTTACTTATAAATGCATATTTAAGGAGGGTTGAAGATATTTAAAGGAAAATTTGAAAAATTATTTGAGCCATAAAGATATCAAAATGATTATAATCAAAATAACATCAAAATATTTATATCAAAATCAACATAATATTTGTCAATGATGAGCTGCATCTGCAGGTTCTATATGTAATATTGTGACGCCATTTAACCACTCAGTGAGACATAACAGAAGACTATTTCTAGCCCAATTTCTGTTTTTCCAATTAATACACATTCCTTTGAAGCTCATAGTGAAGATTTCTGTTCTCATTTAAGTAAGAAAATACGTTATATATAAAGTATATACAATGTCAAATGAAAAACATAAAATCTTATTCCATTTTATAATTATGCTTTTGCAGTGTATACTATTGAAATGAGGTTTTTGTTTGTTTGTTTGTTCATTCTTTGAGATAGAGTTTCACTCTATTGTCCAGGCTGGAGTGCAGTGGCACAATCTTGGCTCCCTGCAACGTCTACCTCCTGGGTTCAAGTGATTTTCATGCCTCAGCCTCCCCAGTAACCAGATGTTGCAGGCATGAACCACCACACTCAGTTAGTTTTTATATTTTCAGTAGAGATGGGATTTCACCATGTTCACCAGGCTGGGCTGGAGCTCCTGAGCTCAATTAATCCACCCACCTTGGCCTCCCAGAGTGCTGGGATTACAGGCATGAGCCACTGTGCTCAGCCAAAATGAGTTATTTTAAATGAAACTCTAGGAGTTAATTTGGTTATAAGATGACATAAATATTTATAATGACAAATGAGGTATGATTTTTCTAAACTGAAGCTTAAAAGTAGATCAAAATGACTAAAACTATGCTCACTCAATGCAAGTACACCTCCAAAACTGTTTAACATTGCATAACTTGTATCCTCGCCAGAGTTTTACAATAAATTATTTTCTTTAACTTGAAACATTAATGTTGCTAATGGGATTCTATTCAACAATCACTCACTTTTCAGAAATAAACACATCTAATGATAGAATCAAAGTATTCCATAAGCAAGATCAAAAGTTACATGCTGTATAAAACCCAACAACATTTGAGATCGATAAAATACCAAGAAAACTTAGAAACTAATTACTTAGAAACCAAAAAACTTGGAAACTAATTTTTCACAAGATATTTTTTATTGGTTAAAAAAAAAACCTCTCCAATTACTTTAGAAATAATTTGAATGTGGCAGTTCCCAGCACATAGTTTCCAAGGGTATTACCTTTTCTTTCTGAATACGCATATTGTTGAGGTAGTATTCAATCACAAAAAGTGCTCCAGATTCAGGTTTACTCAGCTCTGGAGATAATTGCTCCCTAGGGAGTGCCAGGGCTTTGGACCTTGAGCACGATGTCAAGGATACATGAGAATCAAGTCACAATAGGCTCATGTACAGAGTCCAGGCAGTTCTTTTGATTGTGTTTGGCAAAATATACTCTCCCACATTTAATTCTTCCAACTACAACTCAAAAGTAAGCTCTAAATATAGATAGTAATGGAAAAAATTCTTTAGCCAAAATTAAAGAAGAATCTTTAGGTTTTAGCATGGAGAAAAAAAGCATATTTTATGTATAATAATGAAAAAAGTCCTATTATCTTTGTGAAATATAAAGTTTGCTAAAATACAGGTTATAGATGTACCATGTATAACAGTTTATGTTCTATCTCAATAGCCTATCTAGCTGAAACACGGCAATATAAGAACCAGTTGAAGTAGAATTTAAGAAATAAAATAATACACTCATTTCATATAAAATGTAGTTTAAACAATGCATACATTAACAAGAATAGCTTAGTAAGTGGAAACATAATTAACTATCATCATTGTCAAATAGTCACCTGCTGGCTGTTGCCTGAGCACCTGTTGGTTGTTGTTCAATTATATTCATAAATATTTTATTTTATTATGGATAGTTATATTCCTAAATATATTTATATTCATAACTATCCATAATATTTTATTCAATTTTTCTGAGACAGAGTCTTGCCCTGTTGCCCAGGCTGGAGTGCAATGACACAACCGGGCTCACTACAATCACCACCTCCCAGATTCAAGCGATTCTCCTGCCCCAGCCTCTTAAGTAGCTGGGGCTACAGGCATGTGCCACCATGCCCAACTAAGTTTTGTATTTTTAGTAGAGACAGGGTTTCATCGTGTTGGCCAGGCTGGTCATGAGCTCCTGACCTCAGGTGATCCACTTGCCTCAGCCTCTCCAAGTGCTGGGATTACAGGCATGGGACACCTTGCCCAGCACTTCATACAATTATTTAACTGTTTGTATGTTAAATAATTTGTATATATAATATGCTGTTTATTTCATGCATATTATATGCTAGATAGAGTACTTATCTCCAGGAAAAGATAAACAAGGCATGATAAGATCTTTGCCTTTGTGATGAATTACTACTTTCTCTGTATTTAAAAAGTATGAAAACCGAGACCTATATTGGTTAAATGACAGTAAGTAAACGTAGAGATCCCAATGCATGGTGCCTGTACCTGCTATATTTTTGTAAACTGACAGAACAAAGAGGTGAATTATCAGTTCAATTTCCTTTACTTTATATCAAGATCTTGGACATTTATTCAGTCCCTCTGTTTCTCTCTCTCTCTCTCTCCCCCCCGCCCTTGTGTGTGTGTGTGTGTGTGTGTGTGTGTGTGTGTGTGTGTGTGTGTTTTGCCCTGTATTTTCTTTGAGTGAAAGAAAGTTTGGGAATTTGGCAAGGAAGAAAAATTATTTGAAAGAAAATCTTTCCACTCTATTTAAAACTAATGGTTCATATGAATGCTTATTGTTATAGATAACTTTAAGGCAATGTTCTAAAGAGAACATGACTCTTAATATTGAGATTTTTGTAAAAGAAATGGCAAAGACTCTTAAACAAGAAGAAAGCAACATTTATTCATCAAATATCCTTTTCTTTTCTCTCAGTATATGATGTTTTTATTCAAGGAAAACGTTAACTTGACAAGAACTTTTCCAAAATAACCTTCAATATGAGGTATTTGTTGCCATTATAGAGCATGGCCAAATGTTACCCTGCATTTAAGGAGATTAATAATAGGGTAATACTCTCTTATGGTAGAGCATACTAGAGAGAACATCATGCTGTAGCTCTACATTTCCTACAAATATAAGCCATCAACTACACTGTGAATTAGAGGTAGAATGGTGCTTTTCCCTAAAATTTTTAAACATAAAAACTTTACTAATGTAATCTATGACTCAAATACAGTTGAGATATTGCTCCAGTCAAGATTTAAGCTTAATGTTGTGCAAGTCAGAAATGTGCTTGCTAAGAGATTGGCAGAATAGTATCTTGGAAGGTCATCACTTGGGGAGAAAAATAGAAATAAAGACTTGTACCCACAAGAAGAGCTGAAAGCTACTCGATGCTGCAAACACAATCCTCATAAGGTTATCCAATAGTCTATCAGTTTGATTATTCCCTTTTTTCCTGATGCTCCTTATTTACTAATATTGATGAAAATATTGCAGTTCCTTCAAGGTTATTATTTTATCACACGCTTTCTAACAGTTGTTTGTAAAATATTTTTGTTATACTTGTAATGTGGCAGAGATATACTCTAATTCATTTTGTTGCTTATGTAATTTTTGACCAAATTGCTTATTTCGTTTTGTTGACTCTATAGAGATATGTTTAAATATAATGAATATTATCTGCTTTCTAGTAACCACTACTTTTATATTTGTATTGTCTTTAGAGCTTTACCAATTATCTAATATGGTTTGTTACTGTCTTCATAACAATATTTACCAATTCCAGCATTTTTTAAAGCTGTAATATTTTACACTTTATTTCAAGGTTGGTAGAATATTACCGCATTTTCAGAGCTTGTAAATTCCTACTGGATTCAATTATACAATTCACTTTATTTCTATAAAGAGTCACTCTACCAACACTAGTACATCATTAAACCACTTGAAAATCGCATTCAATACCTGATTTTTAAAAACCCATATGGCATTGATATAGATCAAATGCAGCAGCATTTCTTAGTCTCAAACATGTACAATAATGTTTAACTAGACCTTTTTAGTAGGTATACTGTATTGTTAATATGATTGTTAATACTGTGTTCCCACAATCAAAAAGCCGAATGGAATATTACTCTCTGCCACCATATTTTAAACTTGAACAACGGCATTCATTGCTGTAAGCTGTGCTATTCACTACATTAGCCACTAGTCACATGTACGTATTAAACACATGAAATAGTAACTACAGGAACATATTGCTTTACGTTTAAATAATGCAATTCGGGGTTGCTATGGTTTGAATACATACTCTCCAAAATTCCAAATTTAAATGTTGAAACTTAAGGGTCAATGTGATTTATTAAGAGGTGGGCACTTTAAAAGGTGGTTAGGCCATGAGGGCTCCTCCCTTTGTAAATGGGACTAAGGGGATTAAGACTCCA
Organism: Sapajus apella; assembly: GCF_009761245.1. NCBI lineage: Eukaryota > Metazoa > Chordata > Mammalia > Primates > Cebidae > Sapajus > Sapajus apella. The sequence continues at coordinate 27,576,923 of NW_022436948.1, forward strand.
TATAGCATTTGGATTTCTTGCCCTTCAACCTCCTGCCATGTGAGGACCCAGTGTTTCTCTCCTCTGGAGGATGCAGCAAGAAAGTACCATGTTGGAAATGGACAGCAGCCCTCCCTGACAATTGAACCTGCTGGAGTCTTGACCTTGGACTTCCAGCCTCCAGAATTTTGAGAGAGTAAATTTCTGTTCTTTATAGATTACTCATTTTGCTGGTATTTTGTTATAGCTGCACAAAATGAACTAACACAGATGTCAAAACAAGAAATCACCAATCTCTTTTGTTTTGTATATGTTAGTAGGGGCGGCTTTAAATATTCTTGGATTATAGACACCTTTGAAGGGAAAAAAAATTAAAACTCTAGGCCCAGCTCAGAAAAAAAAACATGTGTTTATGAACATGAATAGAATGTTGCAGGCAATGTTCGGTTCACAGAACTTCTGAAGCCAAATAGTGGATCCAAGTCAAGAACTATTATAAAAGTCATTTTGCTAGGTAGCAGCATTCTGTGTGAAAGCCTTTTGGGACTCAGAACCAAGAGCAGGGGAAGCCTGGACAAGGAAAGCCAACACGGATTAAAATAACCAGAATTTAGATTCTAATGTGAGAAACTGTTCCATGTAGAATGTCCAAATAGGATGCCAGGAGTTGGTCTGAATGCAGCAGCAACTGAAACCCAAGAACCAACACAAGGGTTACACACGACATGGCAGGCAGTATAAAATTCCAGAATCCAGTCCTATAGGTTCAAATGATAAAAACTTTTAGACCAGGCCTCTATCAGAGATGAAAGGTTAAAAACACCTGGTTCTGTCTTCTCCTAGATAGAACATAACAAGAATTGTAATGCCTTGATCAAACTGGCTAGTGTTTAGTGTTGTGCTGTAATACCTATGCAGTATCTCAAGGTGATTGGATTACTATTGCAGATGTTAAGGAGAGAAACAGCTGAAAATGTACCCCACAGAGAAACAGTTGTGCACAGTCTAGAATTTGTCATTTTATCCTAAAGAGCTGAACATGGTGATTGCAGTGTACTCCAATAACCCAAGATGCTATCCCAATTCCACAATTAACTTACCTAAGACCTGTGAAATATAATTGAAATATCTTATAATCATAGTTTTCTTAAGATTATAGCTATATGTTAAGTGTGCAAACCCTGAAGTTGGCTTATCTGGGTTCAGAGTCCAGTTCAACCAACAACTAGCAATGTGACTTTAGGCATTACCTTCTGGAACCTATTTTCAAACCTACAACATAGAAATGATACTACTACTCAACCCATAAAAAATTTGAAAGGTTAAATGAAACTATATTTAGAGTATTTAGAGCAATGCCTGACACAAAGTATGTGTTCATCCAATGTTCGATTTATATATATATATATATATATATATATATATATAGTTTATATATGTGAAATATATTTATATTAAAATATATATTTAAATATAACATAATTAATATATTAAATATATTTTATATACTTAAATATATATGAAATTTATATATATGAAATATGAAATCTAACTACAGGGTCTTGTAGTTTTCAAGGATCTAGATTCTATGGCACATAATTTCCAAATGACAGAGGAGCTGTGCTGAAAAAAGTGATAATTTCACATTGACAATGACAAATGTAGAAACATGTCATCTAGGTGATTTTACATCACAACCAGACTATTTGACCAATAAAACTGCAAGATTTTAAAACAGGTGTGAATGACAAGCACAAAAGAAACTAGTCAATCTCATTATCACAGTCAGTTTCTGCTTGGCAACAAGTAGTAGCCTGTCTTAGAGAGTAGAACATTTTCAAACAAATTTTCTTAAAATTTTGTAAGACTAGAACACAAGCATTATCATAAGAAAAAAATATTTCTGAAGAGATCCCATGCCTATCAATGTGCAATGGAATATCAAAATTATTCTTTCCGTGGAAAAATGGAAGATATAATAATCTCTAGAGACAATTTATTTTTTGGCAATGTTATGTTCTGCCATCATTATATTTTCCCTATCTTCATTTCCCAACATGTATATTTTAGTACTTAAGATTAGACAGCTGGGTGACCACCTATATAATGTATTCTATGTCAATCTCATTATTAATAAACACTAATCAAATTTCATCAAATAATCACAATTCCAATGATAATATACTTTTGGAAGTTTTTGCAGAATATTTGTTGTATTCTTATGTCCCAGGAGGAATATAACTTCAGGTAAGATGTTATGAACAAATTAAAACTAGTCATATCAGCAAAATATTAAATCACATACATTGTAGCATTTCGTGGAGAAATTGAAGATCAAATTTAATTGGTCTTTTTAAAATCCTTTTTAAGAGGTTTTAATCCCAGACTGAAACCTTACTTTGCTATGTCTTTTTGTGCTTTTGGTCTGACCTGAAAAACTAATACATGTATCTTGCCCAGTTTTTCTAATTCTATTTATTATGTTATTTAGCATTTTTCTCTGTAGATAGTTACCCACTTGGAATGCCAATTATTAAGTTTTTCTTCTTTCATAATGCCCATGTTGGTGGTTTGTTTTATGTGTATTAATTCTTTGCCAACTAAATTAAGATCTCCTATTTGGAAAAGCAACTTTTAAACATGATTTCGAGCCACAACATCTATAAAGGTACAATATATGTTATCATGGCTCCATTAAATATTCCAGCCAAGATAGATGGTTATAAATGTATAAAATGCTCTAATTTCCTTGAAGTAAAATTAACACTAAACACTAAACTATTTCCTACCTTAGCTCTGCATTATTGGTAGCCAATTTATTCCACCTGTCATATGATGAGCTACAATTACTTAAGCAGCTGGCGTTTTGCAATGAAAGTAAGAAATTTTCACCGATTTTCTTTTCTCTTTTTTGAGGCAGAGTCTTGCTCTGTCGCCAGGCTGGAGTAAGGGGCATGATCTCTGCTCACTGCACCTACATCTCCCAGGTTCAAGCTATTCCCCTGTCTCAGCCTCCTGAGTAGCTGGGACCACAGGGGTATGCCACCATGCCCAGCTAATTTTTTGTATTTTAGTAGACAGTGTTTCACCATGGCCAGGATGGTATGGATCTCCTGACCTCGTGATTGCCCGCCTTGGCCTCCCAAAGTGCTGGGATTACAGGCATGAGCCACTGGGCCTGGCCCAATTTTCAAATCAGAATAATAGGCACATAATCTTATGAATGTGCTACAGTTCTTAAAATTCTGGAAAAAGGTGACAAATGTAATAGGATATGTTATTAGTAATAATGTAATGACATACTATAAGGTTTTATGATTTAAAATTTCCTAAGTATAAGAAAATAAAACATAAAATAGAATTATGCCAGCAAATTAAATAATAGCACAGATCTGTCAAAAACTGTAATCCAGACACACCACGTGGTCATTTCACATGTGGGTTTATTTCACATTGTGTATATATGTTTTCTGCTAGTGTGTGTGCCACGTGTTCGTGGGCTGGTTGGGGAAGATAGTAGAAGTAAAACTTTTTTTTTTTTTAATTTGAATATTGACGTTTAAGAGTCAACAGAAAATATGGTATGTGTTTTTCAATGAAAATAACACTTTCCTTGGAAATATTACACAGCTACTTTATTGAAGATACATTTTATTTGCATTTGGGAAATAAGAAAACATTTAATATGCTTTGTTACTATCTTCTTAACAATGTTTACTGATTCCAGCATTTTTTAAAGCTGTGATATTTTACACTTTATTTCAAGGTTGGTAGAATATTACCACATTTTCACAACTTATAAATTCCTACTGGGTCAATTACACAATTTACTTTATTTCTATAAAGTGTCACTCTACCAACACTATTATATCATTGAACCACTTGAAAATCACATTCAATACCTGATTTTTAAAAACCCATATGGCATTGATATAGATCAAATGCAGCAGCATTTCTTAGTCTCAAACATGTACAATAATGTTTAACTAGACCTTTTCAGTAGGCATACTCTACTGTTAATATGATTGTTAATACTAAGTTCTCACAAACAATCAAAAGCCCAACTGGACTATTACTCTCTCAAGTGGAATATGTCATCCACTTGGATTAATTGCTTTGTGTGTCCTACTTACCTATGGTGCAAACACTGAATATGAAATACCTTATTTTAAATAATTTTATACAAACATTCATTGAAGGTAAAATAATATGGATATGTGTATGAAGCATCAGTAAAAATAAACACCTCTCACATCACTCAGATTTCTGTACATTTGTAGCAGGGGAGAATAAAGGCTTCAGGACTATCATGCCTCACAGATTTGAGTTCAAATTCTTGTGCTGGAATGGAGAAAACATCAGCTCCTTAAATGTGCGGGTTTATCCTCATCTGACAAAAGGAGACTAAATCCTTTTCAAAGAGTTGCTGATATAATTGGAGTATATCATACAGGGTTTATGAAAGCCCATCAAATGGGAGATACTGTCTTCCCATGTTATTATCTTTCACATCCATGCTGATATTTTAAATAAAAAGTCTGGTATTTCAGATTTTGAACAACAATAACTGACAAAATTAGTACAAAATCTGATTTTCAAACAGAATTTTTTAAAAACTGGGATAGATTTTAGATTATTATTTGGTCCAAACCCATGTATGTAAATAGGCAATGGGTAAACTAGCTATAAATGAAATCCCTTTGAAGATATGCAAATAGACAGATTCTATACTGCCTTTTCCTTTTTCAAAAATGACTCCCTATATTTCAAATCCCCTAATTGGTTATATACTGACATAGAGCATAAGTAAGCAGTCATTATGCTAAAAAAAAAAAAAAAAAAAAAAAAAAAAAAAAAAAAAACAGCAGCAATAATGTTAGTAATTTGAAGATAATAATTAGTTCATTATTTTTTGTCCTAGTACTGGAAAATTTCAAATTGAATTTACCCTCTCCTAACTGGCAATGTATATTATCAATTTGATGACTGAAATAGTTCAATCTCATCTCAGGTTTTCAATCACTTGGTTTCCCTTAATAAGGATCAAATTAGGAAGGGTACAGTGTTTTGCTAATTTCAGTGTTTTTTGGCAAAGTGACCTTACCTCTGTTATAATCCAGAAGTTCACTTAGGGTCCTACGAATTGCTTTTCCAGAGAACACTTGTGCGTAATGCCAAAATCCACCCCAAAATAAATATTTATCTGATTAAAAATAATACTTTTTTTTTAATTTGGATGTTTCTGAATGATAACTGTAACACAATCTTTTCATTTATTTCCTTCCATTTAGTCCACATAGTGACTATGACATAATCAGTGCCCATTTTTGAGATCTTTTCTTTAAAATTACCATTATCTGCATAAGATTATCTAAATCCTTCCAACTCTTCTAGATCAATGAAATTACAACTTCGAATCTGCATGAACGTCATATCCCTTGCTTTCCTTTCTCCCTTATCATTATATATTTTTGAGAGTCTGCTGTATAGCAGAAGTGCTCCAACACACACAAGAAATTTTCCTGACACCAAAGAGTTGGAAACTAATGGAGACAGCATTACTGAAGGCAGCATTTCTAGGTGTTTTGTAGCTACAGATTCCCTAAGAAAGCTTAAAGTTGCCTTCGAAATCTGATTTGTGTGAACAGAAAAAAGACAGATGATCATTAATTTCTGCTTATATTCCATTACTGGCATAATACACAGACAGTTCCGGAAGCTTCACACGATCATGTAAAAATGGTTGATAATAAGATAGAAGGAATCTGAGACTGTAGATGTCTTTATGTTGATGAGCCACATGCCTGCTCTGGTTGACCTATCTTCCTCCAGAAGATCATCATGTGAAAGAGAAGTAAATTTCTGGGAAACCATCATTCTCAGCAAACTAACACAGGAACAGAAAATCAAACACCGCATGTTCTCACCCATAAGTGGGAGTTGAACAATGAGAACACATGGACACAGGGAGGGGAACATCACACATGGGGGCCCATGGGGGAGTGGGGAGCTATGACAGGGATAGAATTAGGACAAATACCTAATGTAGATGATGGGTTGATGGGTGCAGCAAACCACTATGGCACATGTATACCTATGTAACAAATCTGCACGTTCTGCACATGTATTCCAGAACTTAAAGTATAATTTAAAAAGAGAGAGAGAGAGATGTAAATTTCTATCTTGTTTGGTCCACTCTATGTGAGTGGCCTTGTTACCTTTGTTTCAGGCTATATGAGTGTGCTTCTAATTCTTGATGCTGTAAACTTTTCAGCCAACGAAATTTTTATCTCTACTTCCAGCACCCAACTATTGAATTATAGTACTTGTAGGTCTAATGGCATTTTCCCTTCTTCACCTGGAAAATTCCTACCTAAACCTCAAACACTGCATCCTGTTAGAAATCTTCCCCAGCTGTATCAAAGTTTTTCACACAATCCACTGAGTTCCCCAAGACCAGTTATCTGACAAAGAATATGATGATACAAAACAAATTTAAGAGATAATAGTCTCAGAATGGTTGAGAAGGATACTTTTCTAAATTACAAACAGAGGCTTTGTGCTATAGGAGAAACAAGAGTGACAATAATAAAAAAGCCAGCATAATATTGTAAGTTGTACTAGTTTGTAGAAAAGCACAACTCTTTCCCTTGCTCCTTAATTTAACTTTGTTGTTATGACACATAATATAAATTGCAGTATTCCACATAAGTTAAGCGCAATCCAATTATTTACCTGAATAAAATTAAGGACAAACAAAATGGAAAACCTATTTGCCATTTAATCACTTCATGGTGGGTATTTAGGTTTCATGAGGCTGTCTTATAAAAGAAAGAATCAGAATAGTAAGACAAAAATAGTTCTAAGGTAAGAAGGAATGTGAAGTTTTTGAATTATGTTGGATAATGATTAGTCACTCAAAATGGAAAGTTAAATATAAACTAATAAGTCTTTTATTACGGTAAGGCAAAACCAAAAGACGAATGGGTAAACAATAATAGGCAAAAAGCAACATTTTTGAAAATGTACACATATGTGGCTATCTTCTTAGAAAGACATTTTATCCAATATTTCATTGACTATTGAAAGCTATGCAAGATCTTATATTTGCATCAATCAGAATACGTTAAAAATAAAAGTCATGTCTTTAAATGATTTTCTTGGAATAATAGAAAATATTCACAAGTAAAAGCAGTTACCATGAGACTTTTTTTTCTGTTTTATAGGAAATATCAGGAATGAAAAGAAAATCATAAAGTTCAAAAACTGAGGATGAGCTAATTTCTCAACAGCTTCTTAATTCAGTTTGATCACATTCACATTTAACAACTCATTGAACTCATCGGGTTCCAGCTTAGAGTCATGTGTGTTGAAACTGAAAGGCGCCTTACAGGAAGCCCAAACATCTCCAAATTATGGGAGCGTATAGGCTGAAGAAGTTGTGACTTGCTTATAAAACTCACCACTGCTTTTAAAAGATATTACAATTGATGTAATCACTTCCTTTCCATGTTCTTATTAGAATCCATGGAAGATTCCTGTTCCTAATATCAAGAAAATAGGCATTCATCTTCTTTGTGACTGTTTAATTCGTGGCCTTGAAGATATTCTAAACTTGTGTAATTTCACCAGAATTTCCTTTTTGTATTGGCTGCTAGAAATCTTGAAACAAAAATTATGACCTGTTTATAGCAAGGGCATATAACATTATGTTATCGTTTTAGCCTCATTCCTGGCACTTCTGTTTTGTTTTCAAAGCTATTTTTCTTTCTTTTTGAACTTCCATCTTTAATTACAGATCTTTCCCAATATCCTTTACCAGACAAGGGCAAAAATGAATAAATGAACAAAAGAACATTCAATTTCAAATGGCACATCTGTGCCCACAGTGCAAATATTCTGTTTCCAAAACAAGTGTTTGTGTCTTCTCTACATTATTCAGCATCCCTACTTAAAATTGGATAAATTTTACCTTTCACCATTGAGCACTGTAAGAATGACTTATCCTTTATAAAAAAAAAAAAAAAGAAAAAAAATGGTTTTGAGGAAAATTGCTTTCTAAATTTCCTTTTTAAAAATCAACAAGTGTCTACTATTTGTAATGAAGCATTCCATATATCTGTCTATCTATCTATCTATCTATCATGTATCTAGTCTATGTATCTACCTATGTACCTATCTATAGTTAAGATGCCTTAAAAATAGTGTGAAGAAAACATTTAAAGGTATTAATACTATTTCAAACTTTATGTGGTAATTTTCACTCAACAAACCTTTCCAAAGACACATAATAAAAACAGAAAAAAAGAAAAAAATAGCTATTTCAATCATTCTGAATAAAGACTAATCTCTGGCTATCTAAAAGTTTAGCATACCACGTAACATCCCTCTAACAGAAAAGCAAGATAACATCATATAGAGAAAAACAATCATATTGTATGGCAGAACAAAAGGAAAATGCAAGGAATTTTAAAAATAATAATAATTTGGGTTAGGGACAGACCTGTCATAGACACCTACCTAGTTTCGAATTCCTACTAAGGAATCCTTAATTGGTGCACGGCCATAGCCAAGATTTTGGTTAATGTACTATACCCAAGTTCCTAAACCATCTACCAAAAGTTTTGAGGCCTCCTATTTAGAACTTAGCAAAAGAGAAGATTTTGTAATCTGATAAATGAATAATTAATGAGACCATTAACATTTTAGAGTGCTTTCTTTGTGGCAGGCCCTAAAACAATTGTATTATCTCTAATATTCTCAAACCTAAGAGGCAGCAATATAATTATTCTCACTTTTACAGATGAATAAACTGATGTTTAGGAAGGCTTGTTCAAGGTCATAAAGCCAGTAAGTGTTGGAAGTTAGTTGGCCTCCAAACACCACAGTCTTAAGCCCTATCCTATATTACCATCTGTGGGTATATATGGTAATCTTCATGATGGGTTGCTAACATTTCATATTACTGGTATTAATGTTCATTGATATTCTTAAAGACCTTCTTCAAGATGAGCGTGGTGGCTCACGCCTGTAATCCCAATACTTTGGGAGACCGTGGTGGGTTGATCACCTGAGGTCAAGAATTTGAGACCAGCCTGACCAACATGGTGAAACCCCATCTCTACTAAAAATACAATTAGCTGGGTGTGGTGGCGCATGCCTGTAATTCCAGCTACTTGGGAGGCTGAGGCAGAAGAATCATTCAAATCTGGAAGGTGGAGGTTGCAGTGAGCCAAGATTGTGCCATTGCACTCTAGCCTGGGCAACAAGAGTGAAACTCTTGTCTGAAACAAACAAACAAACAAAAACTTCAAAGGGCTAACTGTTTTAATGCTACATACAAGGAAACATTGATTAAAATCTAAAATATTTATGCTGGAGTCCACAATTCAGTCCTAAATTTCAAATTAAGTAAATAAAAATATCCTACCAAATATAAGTTGTGTAGGGAAAAGTAGCATCGTTTAATTTTCCAAATAGGCCAAGAAATGAGAAGAGGCTGCCACGTCCACCTTTGCAAATCAAATCTTGTACATTACCCACACTTCACATATTTTTATATAAGCACTGCCAAGAGACTACAACATTTTTTAAAGGTGGAAGTAAAACTGCAAACTTTGGAAAGAAGAATTTTATTAGCTATCTATAAAATTCAAGTTTACAAGAGAGCTGGAATATATTTATGCTATGGTAACTGGATCATGCATAAAAGGGGTGATACACTCGGCGACTCACGTTACTCTTTAATTAAAAACCTGGTTGGGGTTACTTCAGGTTGGAAAAAAAGCATAGCAATAGAAGTCACAAGGGAAGATTTATATTCTTGGTAGTACCACTAATAGGAACGCTGCATAATATAAAGAATGTTTTATTTTCATGTCAGAAAGCGATCAATATAAATTAAATGTGAGATGTATAATATTTTTATTAGAAGGAGGGAATTGTATTACCCATTCATAAAATTTCTTTCAGGGCTGACCCAGAAGTTCCTATTCAATGATTTCCACAAACTTACAATATTTTATCTCAAATCAATGAATGCAGTTCACAATAGAAATTATTTTACTTAAAATACAAGTGAGAAGTCCCCCATTGAGAACTATATTTTACAAATTTATGATATTTACATAAAATATCATAGACTGAGGTCCGAGGGAAGGAAATGTTGACTGAGGGAGTTGGATTGGAGCACTCTCGCAAATAATCAAAATGTTACCTTCTAAAACTAGAACTGAACCAAACAAAGGAGGCAAAAAAGTGGAAATAGATATAACTAGTGAAACAGAATTATGAAAATCAGAAAAATTACTCTATACCCAGATCCACTGATAGTCAAAACACCTTACACTAGGATACTACCTCACCTTTTTCCACATTACATTCATTAATGCTTTGATTTTAACAACCTTCAGAATTGCAAAAGACAGATAATCTCATCTTCATTTAACAACTCAGAAATGGGCTTCACAGAACTCGGATGCCACCCCTCACCTCAATCCAAATTTACGATGGACAGAAGAGATCCTCAAACCTACAATTGCTATTTCAAGTCAAGAATGCTTCCCAAATAATATACCGTCTCATCAATATAATCTAATGTCAAAGAGAGAATTGCTTTTGGTAAATGAGACATTAATCAACCTTTTCAGCTTGTGGTATGTAATAATAAAGACTTGTTTTCAAGAAACCTGTGGTGGGTTCCAGAGATTAAAAATATCTGATAATAAAACAAAATGAAATATAGGTGAATATAATATTTAATATTGTTCATAATTATGAGTTATGTCACAATAGATTAGTAAAACAATTTAAGCAATTATTTTTTATTTGAGCTCTTGTGGATTAAGATCAAGCCACTTTCTTGCTTGCCTACAATTGGAAAATAGAAAACCCCACATTGGAATTGATCCATTTCCTACACTTAAGTCAATTCTAACTTCAGCAAACACTTTTGTCCCACGTGGTAACATCCTGTCACTCTGCAGGAAATTTGCAAAGTACTGAGACAAAAAGATAAAACAAGAATTATCACTTTCATAAAGTACAGTCTACTGATTCTAAATTTGGTATATACCAGTTTGTTAATAAATTTATGGCATGTTAACAAACCACAGAAAAGAACATTCTATCCAAACATTAGAGACGGCTATTTCCAAAAATATTTTTCACATACTTTGCCACTTCTATTTCTAACATGTACCTAATTCTATTCTCTTTCTTCCCAGATTTCACTTCAAAGAAAAAAGGTTGATTAGTTTTTCATTCATGAGCACTAATTCTGCCACTATTATTCCACTGATTCTACTACTCCTATTACTAATTCCATTATTACTAATTTTCTTTGACATTAGGCAATATTGATAACATAAAAAGGGGGTGGAAATGACACATACATTGCTACCTTTTTGAGCACAAATACATATGGACCTTTCTGGGTGCTTCCCTTATAAAATGAAATGGGCCTACCCATTTTATGTGTGACATCTACTTTTTAAATTTTAAAAATAAAACATATACATATTTCAGAAAAGTTTGTAACTGTCACAATTATAAGGCTACTTGTTTAGTCCATCAATATAAACCACTTTTATTGGTCAAAATTCCAGGGACAGAAAAATCTGTGAGTTATTCTTAAAACTGTACCTTGGAACTTTGTAGAAAATTAAGCCAAAACATAAGACAGAATGACCAAAACCACCAGATGTTTTTACAGAACCCAGATATTGCTCTAATGAATTTCATCCCCATGAAAAATCCTACCCCATTTTATAAGGTTCATAATCTGCTCCCTAAAGGAATGGAAATATTATTGAGATTGCTGACTTAACAGGGAGCGTATAACTCCACGTGATGAAAACAATTTGTTCAATTATTTTTTCTTTGAAATACCATACCTTGCCAATAATAGGTTTTACAATGATTTGTCTTTCTTAATTTTAAAAGTTACATTTTTTAAATTGAAAAAACACTAAAAATGTATAAAGAAGTAAACAAGCCACCTGTATCATACATATTCTTACCACCTAGAGTTAACCACAATAATATCTTAGCATATTTTTATTAGTATTCTTCTAAGAAAAAGTATTTTCTTGCTTTTTCTACTAAGAGTCATGTTCACTGCAAAATGAAAAATCAAAAAATCAAAAAAATATTTATTAGGGAATAAAAAGTACAGCAAAATATTTTTAAACAGAGAAAGTCCTCACAAAGGGGTAACTGGAATTAGTATGAGGGGAAATTCATTTCAGAATCTTTCTGTGCTTAGATATGGGTGGATGGATGGATGAATGGATGGATGGATGGATAGTAAATGATATCTTTAGGAATAATGAATCATTATACACATGGTTTTTATATCTTTAATTTTAATAGACTATAAAAAATAATAAAACAAAAAACACTAAGGATAGTGGTGAATTTCTAATATTTCTTTGTCAAGAAAGATATGATTTCTTTAAATTTCCTTTTTAAGAAAAGAAGTTATTAAAAATATTAAGAAGTGATGTCATTTTGTTTTAAAACTATATCTCACATGAGTATAATTCTGTAGGATTTGTAAAATATAAACACATTAGCAGTTCATACGTCCGTACCTCACTTCTTTGTACTTCCTAATTTTATAATGTGAATATTCTTATACTTATCTTACTTAGATTTAAATGTTTGCATACCTCTGTTACAATACTACACTTGATGGCTAAGTTTTAATTTTATATTTAAATAGTTGCAAAGCTTACTATTATTTTTACAAGATCTTTCTTTTCCTGCATTCTTTATTTTGATTCAACTACTAATTGGCTTAAGGTATTGTTACAATGACTTTAGAAACAGACATCACTGCTCTCTCTCTCTCTCTCTCTCTCTCTTTGTGTGTGTGTGTGTGTGTTTGTGTATGTGTGTGTGTAAATATGTGTGTATATGTATGTGTGTATGTATACATATATACGTTTATTTATAATCATTTTAAAAGCAAACAAATTCCAAATACCAACACAAAGAAATTTATTAAAATTGTGCCAACTAATTCAAATTCTGTAAATGCCTCTTTACTAGCTAATTTCAAAATAATTTAATTAAAGGGAATTCTATGTGGGCAAGCAACTTTTAATTTTATCTTAAAAGGTAGTTATATTAAGCAATAAAGTATTTTTAAGAACAGCTATTTTTAATATAGCTATGCTGTATTGATGCTGGAACTTCGTAATCTCCTTTGAATTTACAGAGCACATGCAAAGTTACTATATCAAAACGATTTCTACTAACATAACAGATTTGCTTTGTAATAGATGTACTAACTTTCAAGTTCGAAGGGGGATGACTACTAGAATTATACCCAAAAAAGCACAGATGGGTTTTGGCATTTGTCACAGTTGATTCAAGAAGTTTGTCATCTCAACAGACTGCTTTCTTCAAATCTTCACATGCACTCCACAGTAACTTAACCCAAAACAGGTGACAGAGCCTGCCCCAGCAAGAAACTAAACCCTTCAGTTGATTTAACTTATTTGCAAAGGCTGATGACGGCAACCTAATACTCATACATTAGGCCCCAGGTTACTGAGTAAGAAAGGAATTAGCTGTGACTTAACAAGATCCTCATTTAAATTTCACAGCTCTAATTTTAAAATTATGTATTCAGGTTCAAATGGTGTTATCGTTTTGACAAGCTATATGACACTCTCAGCTACTTGCCCAGCAACATGATAGTCACATTAAAGCTCAGGATGAAATAACATGTCTGACAAAATGGATAACCCGTGACAAAACAACTCATTGGGAAATGTCACATTGAGCTTATGAATCACCTATCATCAGACATGCCTAGTACCCACGAGGCTAGTGGTATCACCAGAAGAACATTCCCAACCAGGAATAATTAGATTTCTCTAGAAGCAGCTTTCAGAGTAAGCTTTTAGACTGTCACAATTAGCAAGCTTACTATTAGATACAGTAGCCTTACAAAACAGGACTTATCAGAGAAAAGAACTGGGTAAATATCATATAGAAGTAATGGGGTTTGGAAGTTTTCCAGATAATTGAAAAACTCAAAATTTACTTATTCTTGGAAGACAATAAATAATTGAAATCCCACATTCAGATCACTAAGAATATGGGGGAGGAGAAAGAAAACTCATTACGGCTTTTTGTTCATAACTGGCATAGGCTACCAAAGGAGAGAGGGCATTGGTTTCTGACACAAATGAAGGCAAAATCCACAAATCCAGCTTCACTTAATCTGTCTTCAAGATGTCGATAAGGGAGATTGCTGCCACATGCAATCATATAATTCAGGGGTATGTGCTTAGCCACAGAGAAGCAAAGGTATGCACAAAAACTCCAAGAGCAGAGGAGTGATAAAGAATTAGATCTTTGGATGTGCCATAAAGAACTTGGTACAGTGATAATTTACAAACACGTAAAGATACATACACACACAGTTTGATTTAATGTCCATTATTTCTTAATTAGGCTATGATTTAGAAATTAGTCAATCTCCTGAGTATGTCGTAAATGACAGGTAGACCTGTCATCCCATATGTTTTAATGCAGTTAGATTAAGAGAAAAAAAATTAACGTAATCAAACTATGAATATCAGCTTTATAATAAAGCAATCTGTAGTAAGAAATAATCTGGGAAATTTGTTAATGATTATCTCAAAACATTCCCCTATTCTCTATAGACATGGCCAGCAAAGATATTTAGAACCGAGCAATAACAATTTTAATTAATTATTGCTAATTTTTTAAAAGGACCAATAAAAGACAATCAAGATTAATTTAGTCAATGTCTCATGAATTCAGGGTTGCAAAAACCGATGGTGGAATTTTTATGGAGGGTTTGCTTTCTAGTAAGAAATCCACTAAAGTTTACCTATTTCTTTTAAATGGCATCTTGAAAGCAAATTTTAAGAAAAAATCATTTTTATTCAGATATAAGCACCTTCCATAGAAGACTAGCTTGCTAAGAACTTACCTATTCATATCTGAAAATACTTTTTTGATAACAACTTTTAAATTAAATTACCATAAGTTTCATACCCTGATCACTTATGGAAGATATTTCTTATAATGCTAACAAACAGTGTCCTGTGCACTTTTACTTATCTTTCTTGTTTTTAAGGAATGTATTCAGCTTCAATAGCAACTCTGTTAGTTTTAGAGATAAGTAGTCATTCAAGAAGGGACTGACAATTGATCCCATGGTTTATAGAAAAGGCTTTTACATGCCAAATCAGTGAATTCTTCAGTTAATTTTTTTTCCAGATTTGTACCTGTGTTAGTAAGAGACATGGAGATTTGGCAACTGAATCCATATAAATGTCAACGTATTTCATATTTGTAAACTTGGTTTAATTTACTCACCAAGGTACATTAAAAAGGTTTTCACTTACCTTGTGTAGCATTTGCATTTTGGTATACTACCTCTTTCCCTCAAAATATCTCAGAAGATCACCTTAAGTAAATCAAAATGTGTCCTTTCCAAGTCATACAATTTTACAATACAGATACTTAATGGAAAAAGACAATAAAATCAACTAGATATGGCCATCTGGGGTTTCAGGCCACCAAATAATGAAATAACTGTTAGATGTATTAGTCTAGTCTTCTGAGTGGCATTTTCCCCTGTGTCATCATGCTAAGTACTAGGGGATGTATCCATCCCATAATTGGAGACATCTAAGCCTGCAGGCAAAAAGTAGATAGAAAGCAAATGAAGTTTAAAATACAGAAAATTGATTAGAAATAGAATTGAATTAACACCTAGAAATTACATTGCTTATTTAATTATTTCATTTAGTTTTCATTTTCCTTCAATTACTTTGCAATCCTTTGCAATAAATGAAGCCAAATCATAAAGAGAAAAAGTTTAAGCTTTCTCTTTTTTAAAAAACTAACATTATCCCATTGCATAAAGTAGTAATGTGAAAATGTCTGGTAAACTGTTAACTTTTTGTAGGACACATGACTGAAGTCTGAAAAGGACCCAGTCAAATAAAAATGATTTTCTAATGACTACACTTCTACAATTTTCAATGTAAAGAAAATGCCAAATGAAAAAAAAGAATGTTTTTGAGGCAAACGTATTTTAGAAAATCAATATCAACTGAAGTGTAAAATGCTATTACAAATGCTACTATAATTCAGGCTATGGGAATTGATGCATTTAAATACGTCTTTGTATGGAAAATATAAACTAGAAAGTTTTAAATATATATGGCCAGAGACAAACACATCTGATCTTTGGGAAAAGAGAAATAGTAAACAATATGGTAGAATTATCCCACACACTGTTAAACAAGTTGACAAGTATTAGATCTGAAGTTACTGCCAGTGGACAGTCGATTTTTACTGTAGGCAATGCATCATTTAAGATCAGATAGCAAAAAAGATATGGGGTATCTAATAATAAAAACTGTATAATCAAAACTTTTGTTTACCTAGGACCAACACTTTGAGTAGAAAACACAGAGGAAAAAGTAGGCATTTGCTGTTAAGCTTACTATGTGTGTGCCTTGTCTATACACACAACTGTACATGTTAGTGTGAAGACTGGCCCAGGAGTCTCATGACTGCATATCAAGTAAACATGTACCTGCTGTAGAAACTCATAGTGGCAAGGTCCTAAATATAATACCAGCCCCAAAATGTCTTCTGTCTTCAAGAGGAACTGAAATTCCCTTACTAGTTTATTTTATTATGTTAGAGTGGGGGATTTGATATTCAATGATTCTCTATCAAATACAAAAATCCTAGAAGAGGATTGTCCAAGCTACTACCAGTGACCAATATTACAGTTTACTGTTTGCCGATCTTTTTCCATCCCAGAATCCTGAGACATGACATACTTCCATTAACAGTTTGACGCCATTAATGATTCTATCATTAGCATTTCTCTATAGTAGAAATTATCTATACCATTCCTATTACAAACTATACAACCAATCCTCCAGAGGAGAATTACTGCCTTAATTTAAATGAAAGTATGAGTTTTTTTTTTCTCCATGAAAAACATTCAGAATAGGCCCCTGTGTAGCATGAGACAAGTGAGTTGGAGAAAAATCTTCCAATTCATGGATATTATCAGTGAGTAATACAAGTATATTGATTGAATTGGACTTGCTTTTTATGTAGTTCTGGATTATTTAATATTTTAATTTCTATGTGCATTTCTATTTCTTTATTCTCTGTACAAAAAGGAGATAATACCTGTTTTGTATTCTATAATTTCTATAAGATGACATAATAAAAATCGTATACTAGCATATTTCAACAAGATACTTAGGGGAACTCAAAGGTGTTTTATTTAATATCAGATTCCTAAGCAAAATCCTGAAACAAGGGTTAATTGTCCTGTGTTATCCCATATTTTCCCCCTAAATAGCTACCACACACTGGCAGAAATTATCCTAAATATTTGCAAAATTTAAATATATTTCCTGAAATGTTTTCCAGTTATATTTTATACTTCTTAAAATTAAATATAAAAGTAGAAATACCAGCAGAATATTTTAATAAATACTTGCTATTAAATTCAACAGAATTATTATTTTATGACTAGGAGATTTTTATAAATAGTGTCATTTTACAATTAATTTTATTTATATAAATAGAAATAAATGAGTGTGTGATTGGGTCACACACTTATTCATAGGGAACCAGTTTGAAGGAAAGGAAACATTAAATCTTGAAGCCAGTTCAACTTCAAGAAGCTGTCTTTAAGGAATCTAAGAAAGTCCAATATCAAAAAGGGACACAATGAATGAAATGTATTCACCACAAAATCTTCAAACAAAGGGAAACAAATTCTGTTTATTCTACAGATAAACCATTACATTTGCAGTGAAAGATAATTGGCTAGCTTTCTTTTTTCAAGCTAATTCTGAAATATTTCTTTCAATGGAATTAACAAATTTGACATTTTAAGAGCAATAATTTATGACAATGTATCTATTGTATTAACACTCATGTTGGTGCCTCTCTGCATAAACCTAAGTTTGAATAACAGAACTTTTCATTCCTAAGCCATTAATTGCCATTAGTAATATACCCAGATAGATGTAAACTGAAGTACACATAACTTATTCCAGGGCAGTAAAAAATAGAAATGATTTGGTACCTAGTACAATTGGAGAAAAAAATGACATTTTAAGAAATTATTTAGTATAGATGACATGCTAGACATACTTGTGAACCAGTATTCATTGGAACTTTATTGGAACTATTTATTCTGGTAACTGACACACTCAAAATAAGTGACATAGTAGCACTAAAAAACAGGAACAGAAATGCAGGATATTTTTTCAATGACAGATTTATTCATGTTTATCAAAATAAATGGAAGAATTGAGAAATGAATTCTCCACCAGCAGTAATAAAAATAACAGCGGGTGAAGTCAAAAGTCTTTATTTTGTTGTTTTTTGCTGAGTTGATTTGGCTTAAATAAATTCATACTTTCTATTTTAAAGAAGGCTACCAACACAAAAATATGGGGAAAAAACTTTTATTTTTCATCTCTCTGAAAATTATAGAATAATGAGTCATTTCCAAATTTAGTAAAAATTAGTAAAATAAAACAATACTACATTTCATAATATATGAATCAGTCTTCAAAATTATCTTTGATGACTTTACATAGTAAAAGGGAAAAATGCTAATAGAAGTGATCTGTTTGATACTCTTACTAATATTTTTAGGAGTGGAAACTAGATTGATATCCACTTACAGGAAAATCTTGTGATAAAGGCAGTACAGAATATCTCCATTAGGTCTGTCAACCTGACAGTGAACCAGAGTGTCAATGAAATACATACCCAGAGCTGTCCTATAAGGTCCACACTATAGCATTGGGCAATTTTGCTTCTAAGAAAAGAGACGGGGGTGAAAGAGTGATTACCAGGCAATCTACTCTCCAAGTAAAATTTAAGGGAATATGAAAAGAAAATTATTTTCTTTTATTTACCATTGAAAATATGTATCCCCCAGTGGAAAGCAGTCAGTAGATTTAAATATTGGTACCTAACCTATTTTTAGCATCACTGGCAAAAATGTGTCCAAATGCAATGATAAAAAATATTATTCAGATGAAAGTTATGCCTCAAAGTTATATAATGTACTGTGCCTCCCAATGAGTGGTATAATCCAAATGACAAATTAGTTGATACGGTTTGGCTCTATGTCCCCACTCAAATCTCGCCTCTAACTGTGATTCCCACAAGTCAAGGGAGGAACCTGATAGAAGGTAAATAAATCATGGGGGCATTTTCCCTCATACTGTTCTCCTTATGATGAGGGAGTTCTCAGAGATCCGATGGTTTTTAAAATGGTGGTATCCTCTGTGTTCGTCCTCTTTCTCTCTCCTGCCACCATGTAAGATGTGACCTGCCAGGTGGGGGAAAAGAGGGGAGGGACGGTGGGGGGTGGGGAGCTGGGGAGAGATAGCAAGGGGAGAAATGCCAGATGTAGGTGATGGGGAGGAAGGCAGCAAATCACACTGCCATGAGTGTACCTATGCAACAATTTTGCATGTTCTTCACATGTACCCCAAAACCTAAAATGCAATAAAATAAATAAATGGGGGAAAAAAAAAAAGATGTGACCTGCTTCCCCTTCTTCTTCGACCATGATTATAAGTTTCCTGAGGCCTCTCTAGCCATGAGGAACTATGAGTCAATTAAACCTCTTTCTTTTATAAATTACTCAGTCTCAGGTAGTATCGTCATGGCAATGTGAAAACAGACTAATATATTAGTAATCTAAATTACCTTTATTATTCTGTCCTTGGAAGATCACTAAACCTCTGTGAAGTTTGTGATTTACTCTACTGTCTCAATGAAGCCAATGGTTATTCATTTCAAATAATCTATTAAAATGGATGCAAACTTAGAAAGCCGTAGATATCCAAAGCATTATCTAGATGACATTTCAATATGAATTTCACATTAAAGAAAAGTATGTTTAATCTAAGAAATACTGCAGCAATTCTATGTTTTTAGTTATAATTTGAATGATGAAAGGTTAGCTCCAAATATTGAGATTTTTCATATTATTTTAAATTATGTAAAATGAAGGAATGTGTAATTTTGTTAGAGACTCAGAAATAATTTCATTCACTTTAGTTAATTTTTATCACAAAAGAATATACCATAATTTAATTTTAAGTGATACGACATATTATAATAATATTAATCCCAGTGGCATGGCACAGGGGACTGAATTAACATGTTTTAAAATTGAACCAGCATATCAATTCACATTAGACCTACAAATGCACCAGAGTTTCTAATAGATTTCAGTGCTTACTCTGGTATTTAAGTCTTTTGAATTTCACAGATACAATATTTCATAATTGTAATCATAATTTAAATCAGCTACAACAAAGTGTTGGATCTCTCTGGATGATACCCTAAAAATAATCGTTAATAACTAAACTTCTGTAAAAGGTAATTTATCCAGTCTATTGTCTAAGTTCTATATTATAAAAACTTAAACACAATATTCATAGGGTTTATAAAATTTTCTGTTATTTTTAATTTGTACATAATGACAGTGATTATTAGTTATCACAAATATACAGAAGCATGTAGTGGGTTTTATTTCTGGTGTGTACATTTTATTTTTTATTTTTTTAAATTTCTTGTCTCTATTGCTTTTATATTCTGCAGCATACTTTCCTCTTATTTTGCTTAGTACATTTCAATGTAAAATCTATTATGAATCATTTCTCTCTTTCCATATACATACACATACATTCAGACCATCCACATAAATACTTATATCTTTATACATAATACAAACATATGAATGCAATATTAGAATCATTTTACAGAATTTGTCATGCTGAGACTATGACTACCCTCAAACGTATTTAACTTTCCATGAGGTACACTGGGTCAAGTAAAACATGGGGATAATTTTAGTAATTGTTTTCAAAAAATTAAAACATCTAAGAGTCAAATATGCTGAAGTAAAGATTCCGTTTTAGGCTCAGTAACTGACACAAATTTGTAAAACTTTTCATTTCTTTAGCTTGCACAGGAGCAATTATCAGTCATATAAACATTACCCATATAACAGCAATAAAGTGGAAGCCAGTGACCAAATTGGAGTGAAATTAATAAAAGTTAATAGTCCTTTTATATAAAAATGAACAAACTTATTTGGATGCTATGATTCCAACTACATAAAATCAGTACCTAGGAAAAAATAAATGAAAATGAACACCAAAGTAATGGTGGTGGTAACTGTATGGCTTCATACATAGTAATACTATGTATTTAGAAATGGTAAGCTTTTCAGCATAAAACATGTTTTGTTTTTATTTTTACAGTACACAAAGAATTAAATAAAAAGTCAGATTTGCCTGAAGCTATTTTATTACAACTGAAAGTATAGTGGGGTTTGGCGGATTTCCATAAGGGTAGAATGAAATTAGCTTGTCCATGTGTGATCATGCTTATGATGGAACTACCATTGTGTATCAGAGTTAATCAGGATCTCTCTGTCTGACAACCAGATCCCATTCCTTCTGAGGTTAGAGAAATTCCTCGTGAATGAATACAGATGCCACAGATTTTTATAGTCATTTAAAAGACCCATGGACATTAATGACAATATTATATTTTCATAATCCACACTATGACAAAACTTTAAAACTCTTCACAAACTGTGGGACTGATAGAAGTTTGACAAAACTGATGTTAAAGAGTTACATTAAATGCCCAAACTTCACCACTATGCAGTATATCCATATATCAAAGCTGCATTTGTAGCCCTAAATTTATATAAACGTAAAAACATATGTTAAAAATTCTTATCATCCATCTCTACTAAAAATACAAAAATTAGCTGGGTGTGGTGGTGAGTGCCTACAATCCCAGCTACTCAGGAGGCTGAGGCAGGAGAATCACTTGAACCCAGGAGGGAGAGGCTGCAGTAAGCTGAAATCACGCCACTGCACTCCAGCCTGGGTGACAGAGTGAGACTCTGTCCCAAAAAAAAAAAAAAAAAGAAAATGCTTACCAATTCTAGTCCAAAGGGTAATTGCAGAGTATTTAAAATGTTATATAAAATATTGCTATCTTTATTTTATAGGAAACATATGTGTAAATACATACACGTATATATCTATAGGTGTATGCATACACACACACACACACACACACACACACACACACACACACACACACACATATATATAATAAAAAATAATGGCAAAGAAGTTTAACTTATTTTGGAAAATCTGAGCTCCGTGAAAATAACAAACCACATGCTATCTGACAAACTGATAACTAAGACAAAACAAAAATCAATTAAGCAAAAAGAAATTAAAGAATGGAAGAATAATATCAGTTGCTCAATCTTCTAGTGTAAATTGGTACATAAGAGATAGGTTCTCCATTAAATGCAGACATAGGTCTTTTTAAATGTTCTTAATGATCTGTTATGGTTTCTGCAGGTATTGCATTCTTTTTCCGTTAAACCCTTTTTGTATGCACAGATCCCAACTGTATCTTCCTGTGAATTCTTTCTATATATATATTTTGATCTTTTCTATAAAATGATTCTAATACATATGGGATATATAACTGTTATATATGCCAAAGCATTATTAATGTATATTTAAATGTTTAAGACAGTTGTGCAATACATTTATCAAGTAATATTGATCTATGTATCACATAAAATTACTTTTACATTTTATAGTGGAAAATTTCTCTTGAGAGGTTTTCTGGTTATTCTTCCCAGAACAAATGCAGGCACTTAACATAATATGGGGTGGATGTCTTTGTCGGATTAGGCACAAAACACATCTTCACCTATAAAAGTAACTGAACCATGGTATAAAGTAATAACCAGGATTATTTCTGACCTGATTAATTTTGAATAATCTGAATTCCACTCCAGCCTCTGCCCAACACCAGGCTTGCCAGAGGAATCTCTGAGAGTGAACAATGAAACCTCCCTTTCATCTTGAGGATATCCTTGAGCCTCTGTATCAGCTCTGTGGCCTAATCTCAGGCTTCTTGCAGTACAAGACAGGTAAATATGCTTCTATTGAAGCCACTGTAGTAGGGACATCTGTTACTTGTACATGGATTCCTAACAGACTGACTGCTTTTAAAAATGATTCGAGGCCGGGCATGGTGGCTCATGCCTGTAATCCCAGCACTTTGAGAGGCCGAGATGGGTGGATCACAAAGTCAAGAAATCCAGACCAGTCTGACCAACATGGTGAAACCCTGTCTCTACTAAAAATACAAAAATTAGCCGGGCACGATGGTGGGTACCTGTAATCCCAGCTACTTGGGAGGCTGAGGCAGGAGAATCACTTGAACCCAGGAGGCAGAGGTTGCAGTGATCTGAGATTGCACCACTGCACTCCAGCCTGGGCGACAGAGCAAGACTCTGTTTCAAAAAATAATAATAAATAAAAATTTAAAAAATGAAAGTAATTCAATATACCTCTTTGGGATACCACTCACCCTAGACTATCATAGCAAAACTTCAATTTTGGAGGTGCCAAAAGTGACTGAAGTTGTTGAGGATTTTCATCATTTGAGTATGTTAGTAATTGTCTACTGTGGAACAACAAGAAATAAAAAACCAGGATCACTCAGAAGTGAAGCAGCTGCAAATTTAGGACATCCTCAAAGTCAGTCTTAAAGGTAAACTGATAAGAACAGTGCAGAGGGCAGGTGCGGTGGCTCATGCCTGTAATCTCAGCACTTTGGGAATGGAGACAGTGGATAACCTGAGGTTAGGAGTTCAAAACCAGCCTAGCCAACATGGTAAAACCCCGTCTCTACTAAAAATACAAAAATTAGCAGGGCATGGTGGTGGGCATCTGTAATCCCAGCTACTCGGGAGGCTGAGGCAGGAGAATCTCTTGAACCTGGGAAGCGACGGTTGCAGTGAGCTGAGATTTCGCCATTGCACTCCAGCCTAGGGAACAAGAGCAATACTCTATCTCAAAACAAAAACAATCCATACAGAGGTTAGCTACACAGCAGTTATCTTCTTGTTGGCTGCTACAATTAAGGAAAGTGCCAATTATTAAAGCTTTAGCAGTTTTTGAGCATTTATTATCATTTTTCACTAGATGTTATGCTCCCAAGATTAACTCAAGGTTTCCTTTTTCTCATTAGTTTAGAATGTTTTACCTAATAATTAGTCACCAACCCCCATTTTGCTGTCATGGGTGAGATGAGCTTTATGAAGACTCATGATGTCTCCCAAATAATAGTCTACCAAACAGTTAATACACATAACAGGCAAATAATAAATTATGTCTTTATGTTTATATTAATTATTCTGAGTCTTTTAGACATTATATTTTTCTTTATAGATATACTATATATCTATATTTTTCTTTATATATATACGATCTGTAGCAAACTTCTGATACAATATGTATTCTCACTTTTTTCCTGTCAGAACTCTCATTTAGTTTGGGACATCAATGTACAAAGGTAAAATTACTCAATTTTTTAGCTTCTCATAAAGCCAGAGCAGATAGAGTGACACAATTCTGGGTAATAAGATGATGTTGAAAGCAAATCTCTTTTCAAATTGAAAGACAGAGAGAGCACTGCTTTTCACTATTTTGTTATTTCCTTCTTTCCTAGGCAGTTATCGGGGCCTAGAAAGTGTAGCAATCATCTACCGAAGAAGGAGCTAGACTGAAAATAAAAGTTGCCAGTGGAACACGGAGCAGAAAAAAGAGGAGCCTGAAATCTTGAAGGCATTCTTGAGAGTCTATATTAGCCCTGTGGCCTAATCTCAGGCTTCTTGTAATACGAGACAAGTAAATATGCTTCTACTTAAGCTACTGTACTAGGGACTTCTGCTACTTGCACATGGATTCCTAACAGAATGACTGTTTTCGAAAATGATTGAATATACCTCTTTGGGATACTCTAGAACACAACACATGCCCAGTGCTTTGCTAAAGAGTGAATTCATACATAGGACAAGGATGGACCAATATTCTCTGTGACATCTTCAGCCTCTAAAATATTATGCTTCTATAGTGGTTTATTTCTAGCTCTTGCAATCATGCTTTATAAACCCCAAAGAGGGACAATTTTCCTGAATTTTTTATATGAATGGGAATCTGAGGGACAGAGTCTAGATTCTAGATGGGTTCAAAATTTCTGGGACATTTCAATTTTTTATGTTACAAGCACAAAAAAAACGATTAAAATCAGAATTATCCCAGCAAATCTACAATAGCACATTACAGATATAAACATAGAATGACCAAAAAAAGAGAAAGAGCTGACAGACAGACTACTGATCAAGTTCTTAAGAAATGAATATGAGTTTTTTTGGTATGTTTGTGTTGTTTTTGAGATGGAGTCTTGCTCTGTAGCCAGGCTGGAGTGCAAAGGCATGTTCTCGGTTCACCACACCCCTTGCCTCCTCATGGTTTTAAAAGAATTTAGGCTGGGCGTGGTGGCTCATGCCTATAATCCCAGCACTTTGGGAGGCTGAGGTGGGTGGATCACCTGAGGTCAGGAGTTCGAGACCATGCGAGACCATCCTGGCCAAGATGGTGAAACCCCGTCTCTACTAAAAATATAAAAATTAGCTAGGCGTGGTGGTGTGTGCCTGTAATCTCAGCTACTCAGGAGGCTGAGGCACGAGAATCACTTGAACCTGGGAGGTAGAGGCTGCAGTGAGCTGAGATCACACCACTGAACACCATCCTTGGCTACAGAGTGAGACTCTATCTCAAAATATAAATAAATAAATAAATAAATAAATAAAGGAATTCAGAGTTCTTTTAAACATTTTTTTTTGCTGTCTAAAAAGTATAAATTTGTATTTGTTAAGAAAAGTCTAAAATATTTTTCATCTAACCAATATTTTCTAAAAAAATACTTATGTTCTAACAAATATTTTTAAGCTGCGGATTACCTATAATAGAATAACTTGGATTTGCTGGTACAAAAGGTAAATTTAAAAGACACACTCAGATTTATTTAAAAAAAAAATCTGTCCTCTCTTATTTCCTTGAGCAGTGGTTTGTAGTTCTTCTTGAAGAGGTCCTTTACATCCTTTGTTAGTTGTATTCCTGGTATTTTATTCTCTTTGTAGCAATTATGAATGGGAGTTTGCTCATGATTTGACTCTTTCTATGTCTGTTATTGGTATATGGGAATGCTTGTGATTTCTGCACATTGATTTTGTATCTTGAGACTGCTGAAGTTGCTTATCAGCTTAAGGAGATTTCGGGCTGAGATGATTTTGGGTCTTCTAAATATACAATCATGTTGTCTGCAAATAGAGACAATTTGATTTCCTCTTTTCCTAATTGAATACCTTTCATTTCTTTTTCTTACTTGATTGCTCTGGCTAGAACTTCCAGTACTATATTGAATAGGAGTGGTGAGAGAGGGCATCCTGGTCTAGTGCCCGATTTCAAAGTGAATGCTTCCAGTTTGTGCCTGTTCAGAGTGATATTGGCTATGGGTTTGTTGTAAATAGCTTTTATTATTTTGAGATATGCTGCATCAATACCTAGTTTATTGAGAGTTTTTAGCATAAAGGGCTGTTGAATTTTGTTGAAGGCCTTCTCTGGATGTATTGCAATAATCATGTGGTTTTTGTCTTTGGTTTTGCTTATGGGATGGATTACATTTATAAATTTGCATTTGTTGAACCAGGCTTGAATCCCCGGGATGAAGCCTATATGATCGTGATGGATAAGCTTTTTGATGTGCTGCTGCATTCAGTTAGCCAGTATTTTATGGAAGATTTGTGCATCAATGTTCATCGTGCATATTGGCCTGAAGTTTTCTTCTTTAGTTGTGTCTCTGCCAGGCTTTGGTATCAGGAGGACACAAAAAGATCGAAAAACATTCCTTGCTCCTGGTTAGGAAGAATCAGTATCATGAAAATGGCCAAACTGCCCAAAGTAATTTATAGATTCAATGCTATCCCCATCAAGCTATCATTGATCTTCTTCACAGAACTGGAAAAAACCTCCTTAAACTTAATATGGAACCAAATGAGAGCTTGCATCGCCAAGACAATCCTAAGCAAAAAGAACAAAGCAGGAGGCATCATGCAACCTGACTTCAAACTAAACTACAAGGCTACAGTAATCAAAACAGCCTGGTATTGGTACCAAAACAGAGACATAGACCAGCGGAACAGAACAGAGGCCTTGGAAGCAATGCCACACATCTACAGCCATCTGATCTTTGACAAACCTGATAAAAGCAAGCAATGGGAAAAGGATTCTCTGTTTAATAAATGGTGCTGGGAAAACTGGCTAGCCATGTGCAGAAAGCAGAAACTGGACCCTTTCCTGACACCTTACACTAAAATTAACTCCAGATGGATTAAAGATTTAAACATAAGACCTAACACCATAAAAACCCTAGAAGAAAACCTAGGCAAAATCATTCAGGACACAGGTATAGGCAAGGACTTCATGACTAAAACACCAAAAGCATTGTCAACAAAAGCCAAAACAGACAAATGGGATCTAATTAAACTTAAGAGGTTCTGCACAGCAAAAGAAGCAATCATTAGAGTAAACCGGCAACCAACAGAATGGGAAAAAATGTTTGCAATCTACCCAACTGACAAAGGGCTAATATCCAGAATCTACAAGCAACTAAAACAGATTTACAAGAAAAAAACAAAGAAACCCATTCAAAAGTGGGTGAAGGATATGATCAGGCACTTGTCAAAAGAAGACATTTATGAGGCCAACAAACAGATGAAAAAATGCTCATCATCACTGGTCATTAGAGAAATGCAAATCAAAACCACGTTGAGATACCATCTCCTGACAGTTAGAATGATGATCATTAAAAAATCTGGAGACAACAGATGCTGGAGAGGATGTGGAGAAATAGGAACACTTTACACTGTTGGTAAGAGTGTAAATTAGTTCAACCATTGTGGAAGACAGTGTGGCGACTCCTCAAGGACCTAGAAATAGAAATCCCATTTGACCCAGCAATCCCATTACTGGGTGTGTACCCAAAGGATTATAAATCATTCTATTATAAAGAGACATGCACAGGTATGTTCATTGCGGCACTGTTTACAATAGCAAAGATCTGGAACCTACCCAAATGTCCATCGATGATAGACTGGACAAAGAAAATGCGGCACATATACACCATTAAATACTATGCAGCCATAAAAAAACTATGAGTTCGTGTCCTTTGTAGGGACATGGATGAATCTGGAAACTATCATTCTCAGCAAACTGACACAAGAACAGAAAACCAAATGCCACATGTTCTCACTCATAGGCGGGTGTTGAATAATGAGAACACATAGGCACAGGGAGGGGAACATCACCTACTAGGGTCTGTTGGTAGGAGGCTACGGGAGGGACAGTAGGGGGCGAGGAGGTTGGGGAGGGATAACACTGGGAGAAATGCCAGATACAGGTGACGAGGGGATGGAGACAGCAAACCACCATGGCATGTGTGTACCTATGAAACAATCCTGCAAAATTTGCACATGTACCCCAGAACTTAAAGTACAGTAAAAAAAAAAAAAAAGATTACCCATTTTTATTTAAGAAAAAAAGTTAAAAATCTGAATTTCTGGGGGTGGCACTCAGTACTCTCTTTTATATAAATCACTCTGGTGACTCTTGACCTTGGTGTGAGACTATCTACCATAGTTGACACCGTAAAATTCTAAATGTCTTGAGTAAAGTTTAAAGTTGACTTTTGGCAATGGTTTAGAATGTTCAGTATAAACTTTGTTTCTCACATTAAACACTCAGAATCAATTACTTCCATATATTAGTGTTCATTTTCTGAGAAAGCAGAGGAGTAATACATTATCTTAACTGAGATATTCTCAGCCATGATATACTGATGGCCCAATGAGACAAGGTTCTTCATAATATTTATCTTTTAATCCAAAGATATATTTTAAAAACAGGCAATTACATCCAGTGTAATTCAATTGGGTTGTACACTGTCAAGAACACTAATCAAATTGTAAAAATAGAGGTGTTTGGATAATGAAAGAGAATATAGTAGTCTCAAAGAATTTTTCCATTTACTGAAATTTAATATCACTAGTAATATAGAGCTTGCTTGAGATAAAATATATAATATAGAAAAAGCAAAGCTAAGAAGTTTCATTCCAAGTCTTGCAGTAAATTATGCATGTAAACACTGAAAAGACTATAAGACTGTCCAATGGAAATGTACATGTTGGCTGGAAATGTATATGTTGAAATCCTAACCTCCAATGTGATATTAGGGGGTGGGGCCTTTGGAGGAAATTAGGTCATGAAAGTGGAGCTCTCATCAATGGGATTAGTGCTGTTATAAAGAATACCCCTGAGAGCCCTCCAGTCCTCTTTCTGCCATGGGAGAATACAATGAGCAGATGGCAGTCTGCAACCTGGAAGAGGACCCTCACCAGAATCCAACCATGCTGGTACCCTGAACTTGCACTTCCCTGACTCCAGAGCTGTGAGAAATACATTTCTGTTGTTTGTAAGCCACCCTGTCTATGGTACTTTGTTTCATCAGGACAAACTAGAACAATTGTTTTAAAAGAGAGTAAAGCCAACAGAGAAACAAAATTTGTGAGAGTTGTGTGTAAGGCACATAGAAATAAATACCGCAAATATAATAATAAATGGCAAACTGAAAATTACAGGAAACAATGAAAAAATGTTTCAACTTAGTTGTATCAAAAAGGATGATCCATTTTTTTACTACCAGTATACAGAAACAGTGCCTTTTGTAAAAAACAAAAAACAAACAAACAAAAAAAACTCATGGCTCAAAAATTGGTTTCTATTATAACTGGTGGCATAGCCAACTGACTGAACTCTCCAAGAAATATCTTTATCTATTTAATGCATCAGTTGAAATAGCCACACATTATTCATTCAGAATTATTATTAGAATGAGATATAGATCTATTCTATTCTCAAATTAGTACAACATGACTTTTATACCAAATGTGTCATTGGAGACACTTTGTTACACAGATAATTCACTGACATTTTTGATTATATGATTTTCATCTAAATAGAGCAAGTGATAGAATGAACAAAGATGAATAGGCACTCTGTGTGTTGACTTGATGTTATTAATATTTTTCCCAAAAGTTGTTTTATACTAAAAGATACTATGAAAGGACACTGGAAAGATACAAATTCTAAAAGTGGTTGGAATAACTATTCATATTGGAAAACACCACAGAATAGAATTGTAAGAGCAGATTAAGTAAATTATATTTTACTGAACAAAATTAGTAGTGCCTATTTTAAAATGTCAATAAACAACTTAATATTATCTTTGTTGATGAGTGACAAAAGGTAATAATTAGGTATAGAATGTCTTGTGTGAATGGAAACATTTCCATCTCATCATAAATGTTTTCTTTCCCATTTATTTGATATTCATCAATATCAAATTTATTTGATGAATATGATGTTCATATTCACAAATATCAAAAAATCATTTGATTTATGTGAATATAAAATAAATCATTTGAAGCAAATATTCATTTGATAGTTATGTTTATATCCCCATAATAGATATATAAAGTCTTACCTTTTGGTAAAAAAATCAATATCTTCCTGAGAGGTATTCATGGAACCTACTATTATCACAAATCTGTCCGAAAATCATGATTTTTTTTTTATTATGTATTATATTACCACAAATGTGTTTCTAAATTTGACAATATACGTCTAAATAGCTAACAGTGTTAACTAAATTATGCCTCAAGTCATCTCCACCCTGCTTGAGCATCAATAAGAACAAGAAGTTTCCTGATATACATATAATTTCTCTTGAATCATTTTTGATTGACATTGCACATATTCATAATCTTGTCCTTCCTTTCTCTGACGGTTGGCATAAGATTTCATATCTTTAGAAAAGAAATGGCAGTATGAAAAAAACAGAAATATGTGCTCGCTTCGGGAGCACATATAGTAAAACTGGAATGATACAGAGAAGATTAACATAGCCCCTGCGCAAGGATGGCATGCAAATTCATGAAGCATTACATATTTTTAACATGGCACATATACACCATGGAATACTATGCAGCCATAAAAAACCACGTGTTTGTGTCCTTTGTAGAGACATGGATAAACCTAGAAAGCATCATTCTTAGCAAACTGACACAAGAACAGAAAACCAAACACTGCATGTTTTTACTCATAGGCAGGTGATGAACAATGAGAACACTAGGGCACAGGGAAGAGAACAACATTTACTGGGGGGTGGAGGGGAGGGGAGTGGAGGGACAGCAGCGGGGCGGGAGGATGGGGAGGGATAACACCAAGAGAAATGTCTGATGTAGGTGACAGCAGGAGGGGTGGGGGGATGGAAACTGCAAAACACCATGGCATGTATGTACCTATGTAACAATCCTGCAGGATGCAGGATGTGCACATGTACACAAGAGCCCAAAATACAATTTAAAAAAAAAAAAAAAAAAAAAAAAAACAAAGAAAAGAAAAGAAAGAGAAAGAGAAAAAGAAAAAGAGGGCAATAGAAGCCCTAGTTCCATGCCTGGTGTCCTTGTAGGAGGACATTTGGACACCCAGGGAAAGTACCATGTGAGGACACAGCAAGCAGGCAGCCAGGCCTTAATCTTAATCCCCCAGATCCAGAACTGTGAAAAATAAACTACTGTTGTTCAAGCCAAAGAAAAAAAGAAATATGTTATTAATTCAAATTAATGTCTATCTTTCTGGATAAAACAATGAACTGATTTTAATTTGATAGTAAAATTATTTTATCTTTGAAAATAGCAATATTAGTAATAACATTTTCAACATCCTCTATAATAATATGAAGAAGCTAGAGACTTGATCCTGCAGCTTGTCACCTGGAATTATAAAATGGTGCTGAGTTTTTCTCTTATTTTCAGAGACAAAATCTGAGACCTAAAGGGCTAAATGACATACACACAGTTGATGTACCTAGATAGTGGCAGCTCACATTCTTAGCAAGGCAATGGAACCCAGCCAAACCGGCCTTCAGTTAGTGGCTCTCTTTCTTCTTTTTTTTTTTTTAAATTTATTTTTTTTTTAATTTTTATTTTTTTTAGACAGAGTCTTGCTCTGTCACGAGGTTGGAGTGCAGTGGCATGATCTCAGCTCACTGCAACATCTGCCTCTCCAGTTCTAGCTATTCTCCTGCTTCAGCCTCCTGAGTAGCTGGATGACAGATGCCTGCCACCAAACCTGACTAATTTTTGTATTTTCAGTATGGACAGAGTTTTGCCACGTTGACCAGGCTGGCCTCAAACTCCTGACCTCAATGATTGACCTGCCTCGACTTCCCAAGGTGCTGGGATTGCAGGCGTGAGCTACTGTGGCCGGCCTGGTTTGTGGCTCTTCTAATTTTGTTTTATACCTAATTTATTTATTCTACTAAATATATATTTTAGGCATCAATTATTTAATACAAAGTTATCAGTAGCAAAAAATAAGTTCCTAGGTAGAAACTTTTATAAATAACTGAAGAATTTAAAAGCTGAAACTTTTCAAAAAAAATTTTTTAATACCGTATTTTAAATGATCTTTATTTACTTTTACTAAGAACAGAAAGGATGTGTTAAGAAAATTATAAATTTCTAGCAGGAAAAGCAAAAGCTAATTTTGGTTATTCAGCAACACCAAGTGTATAAAGAAGATATAATTTAGAAGGTTAAAATAGAGCTATTATTTTTAAAATTACATTTAAAAATTATATTAAAAATATATGTGTATTTCCCAAAACAGAAATAGATTTCTTAATTTATGCTCACATAGAACCTAAACTTGGGGGAAGAGATACTATTCCTTAATAAGAGCTAAGCTATCCACAGTAAATTGTTCTTGTGAAATTCAGCCTATCAAATGGCCAGAGCCATCCCTAGCAGCAACAGAATCTTGTCACTAAAACTCAAACTAGCTGCCAACATTTTCAAGGTTAATGGAGTGAACCATCTCAACAAAAGCTACTTTTTTTTTTATTAAGTTAGTGTTATTGGATGCTTTATTATATATGGACTTCCTTATGAGATGCAAGAAATTATATAATGCCTATCTGATAAAAACACACCGAATAACCAACTTCTTGTGATTGAAAGTAAATTCTTTTCAATGAGGAACTACATTTAAAAACTCTCCAAAAGTTGTAATAATAACTATTTCTTTCCTTTATTGTAATATTATAACGTGTAGATTCAAATATATTTAATTTTAATTAAAAATGTGCTTGGGTTTGAGATAGAGAAGAGAATCTAACCATAAGATTCTTTAATTAAAATTTCTTAATTATTTTTAAAGGGTATTAAACTACCAGTACCTCACTAATATTTCAAAAGACTTTTTTTTCATTTAAGAAAATGCCTGTCTTAAAGAAGTGACATTCTATTTTTTCACCCCTTAAGGAACTGCAGAAAGCAGAGAATTAAGTAAAGATTGGTTTTATAGGCACTGAATTAGAATATTAAATCAGCATGTCTAATTCACATAGAACAATGCATTTTGAAAAAGCAAACCCCAAACCACAGGACCTTACATTTGTAGACAATGTTTTCATTACATTTACTATGTAAATATTAAATCATTTTATTTCAAAAATTAGATTATCACAAAAAATTCTGAATTTTGCAAATTTTTCTATCCATATATTTGTCTATCAATAAATAATATATGGAAGTGAAAATATAAAAATTATAAGATATATTTATAATTTAAAAGTTATAATTTATTTAAATGAAACAGATATTTTATCTAACATTCCTCTATCAAAACATGTTTCTGACAAAACAAATATGTTAAATTCCTCACATAATTTTTTCTAAAAAAAATCAATTCAGCTAAAACCTGTGAATAATCTACCAATTAGGTAATGTCTCCTTAATAAATTCTATATTCTTTAAATAACAGAATAATATTTTTTTCACAACTAACCACAAATAAACTTTCATTATATTCATATTCCAAAAAATTAGCAATGTAGAGTTTACACTGGAACTGGACACATTTAACTTTATAATTTTAGAAACAGAACAGTAGAAATTCAGAATTTTTATCTTGATCTTTAAGAAAGAAATTCATTATTAGTTAAGTCAACCAAAATCTTATTACATTTTCATTTATTCCTCAAACATTTTTACAGCGCTAAGAAATATAAAATGTTTTATATCTGCAAATGTTGATATTATAGAGCTAATAAACCTACAGTTCCTCTAAATGACAGATATTGCAATAACTTAGTATAGAATAGGATATTTTAGAAACTTGAACCCTAAAATGAATATTCTCAAAATATTTATTTTGGATACTTAAAAGCACTTTTATAATTTGTTCAGGGGATACGATTTTTCTTGAAAATATTATAAAGGAAAAAATTTCATCTAGGTGTACTAATAATACGTCGCATGGTTAAACGTGTTCACAGGAATGAATGTAAATAAATGTAGATACTCAAAGATTCTTCTGTGTCCTGAGAAATATTTACCTTGTCTTTTGCGATAAGGTCTATTACCTGCAATCTCACCACAGAGGGAGGTGGAAAGGGGCACCTCCAAGAAGATCCAATAGATCAAGGTAGGGAATTAGTTGTTTCTGGACGGAAAACATTTAATTAAAATAATTTCCAATTTTGTATCTCCCTCTGTGCAGATGAAAAGCCTCACTGTAGGGAAGACAAAGGGCCCCCCATTGGCTGTAAACAGGATAGAACAAATATCCTGCAGCTCCACAAGGAAACCCAGGCACCCCCACTGGCTAGTAATGTAGAGGAAGTTATCTCCTACAGACTTCAGAGATAAGTCCAAGAAAGGCATATTGATACGAGAATCATGGCCACATTGAGAAGAAAGAGGAAACAGAGCTAAATCATTCATTGTGGCTTAGTTCCACGATTGTGTCATGGTACAGTCAGATTTCTGAACACAAAATGGTTGGGACTTCACATATCAAAAATCATGGCTGTTATATTTCTAAAGTGTGTGTGGAGTTACAGGGGCACTAATACTTCTGATTTGATTTGACTCAGCTCTCTTGTTATAATTTAAGTTATTGTGAATGACTTTGTCATGTTTATTTGCATATACTTATCACTAGAGTTATGTCCTGTCAGTCACTGACTAGCTCCCTGTACTTGGTAATTCATTCAACCTCTCTGGCACTCTATACAATGTGGACATTGGGTTAGATGCTCTCAGAAAACACTACCCAATATATCAATAGGATTTTATAATTATATATTCAGAAACCTGCCCTCGTACCTTAGGAACCATCTTAACATTAAGAGAAGGTTTAAGCTACTAGCTTTCTTGTAGTATTTCTCAAACTTGAATAATACAGCCCCTCTCTGAAAGAAAAGCATTCACAGATCTTCAGTATGGACCTAAATTATTTTTTCTAAGTTTAAATACAAAATTGCATTTGAATTCCTAATACTTACAATCTTCTAAAACTATACAATCTAGAGAAATGCATACAATATCAAATTTACAGCTCTTCCCACTAACTTGAAGTGGAAAGTTGAATATTTTATTTTTCAAGATCTGGAAGAATGTCTTGATACTAAGTCAACTGAGATTAATGCTTACTTCATCAATGTTTGAAAAATCAGTGCAACCATTACACATTTAATCTAGTTTCCTTAATTACTGGAATGGTCAAACAATCTATTCTTTAGTTCAAAGAATTTGTCACTGACAAGGTTTGTGAAATACTACATATCATATTACTAAGGGCAAATAAATATACCTTGACATTTAGAAAGAAGTAACTAAAACCAAGCAGTTCAAAATTTAAAAGGATAATTGTAGAGATTTAAAATTTGATTCAAAACTTTCAACTCTACAAAAATGTAACAAGGAAAATCTAGCTTAGCTGCTTTTCATATGATAGACCAGGAGAAAAACTACAATCTCTATTTGAGCCAAGTTATACGAAGCAGCTATGTTCATTCACTCTCTCTCCATCTGAAGTCTTCCATGATGTACCCATGACTCTATTTCTAACCTTACTTTTAGAGGTTAAAAATCAAATATCCAATTACATGCTTAAAAAAAAAAACCTGAAAATTACATCCTCATAAAATACTTCAATATAAATATCTCAATAATTATATACCTTTGAAGGTAAATTACATGTATGCAATCAGTTTGGAGCCAAGTCAGAATAATCTATCTCTATCAATAATATTTACAGTTCATCATGTCTTTTAAATTCCTACTCAGGACTCAAACCATTGTTTACCTCCATTGCCACAGATTTGGGAGAAGTAAATCTCATAGTATTAAAAAGCTACAACCATTATTCTGAAAAAGTCCCTGATACTTCACGTTTCAACATTCAAGAAACATAGATTAGGCCATTTCTAAGTTGTATATATGAATTCCATTTCCATGGTATTCTAATACAAAACTTCAAGAGTTCCAGTAAGTCATCAACTAAACAATATCTTCTCAGTCTGACGCACTCAGGCAATCGATCGTATGCTCCTGCTTAGCCTAGCCCTTTGCCTTTTCAAAATAATGACCAGCAAACACTGGCTGAATGCCCACTATGTGTCAGAAAATGGTCTAAGTATGAAGAAGCCATAATGCACATTAATTTGATGTGATTAAATTCAGGGGAATGAGGATGTTGAAGATGGAGGAGGGGAATAAATTGAGAAGACATAAACTTGGTACTGGGATGTGAAGAAAATGGAATGCATCCTGAGGATTTGGGATTATTCCTCTAAGCAATGAAAAATCATAAAAACTTTTCAATGGGTGACTGTCATGATCATATGCAAATTTTGGGAAGAACTCTGGTAGGAGTGTGGTTGGTGGACAAAAGAGGGAGGGACATAAAAATAATTAGGGGTTTATAAAAAATCAAAAAACATACGTTGTGGTTCTAAAATTGTGGTAATAAATACAGAGGTAAAGAGAAGTTTGGGATAAATGTAAAGATGTAATCAACAGGACCTTCATGAAGTTTAGTTAAGGATAGGACAGAGTAAAGACATAGCATAAAATATTAATTAAATAAATATTAATTATTGACAGCCTATTAGGATTCTAGCATAGATTGATATCAGCCATTAACCAGGACAGAAATAGTAGGAGAGGAAGGCTAGGGATAAAGACTGAGCTCATTAAAGTGTTGGTTATCTTCAGGTCATCAAATCAAAAATATGTGAATGTCAGTTGGAGATACTGAACTTTGGAGAATTCAAGCTAAAGATTAAGAGTTCTTCCGTGTGGAGGTTAAAGGTTCTCTACACCTTGTAGGGAGGCAGCTTTTTCTACCTCTTAGCATGGTGCCTAGCATATAGTTGATTTTCAAAAAATGTTTGATGGCTGGCTGGCTGAATGCTTTATCTCAAATTCAGGGAGAAATTTGTGTTGGCTTTTACAAGCTATATCAGTTTCTAAAAATAAAAGTGGGTGATGAAGCTCATGAGACAAGAAAGTCATTATATTTTACATTTAAGAAGTTAATGTCACAGAGGGTCACAAAAAGAATGAGAAGGAAAGCTGACAGAGGAAATGGACTGGATGAAGGAAAAGTAGAAGATGGCAGAAATTGCCTTGGGAAAGAATAAGAACACTAAACACTTCCCTCAAAGACTGGAAGGTAGTTCTCAAGGTCAGATTCCTAAAAGTAGAAATGCTGAACTAAACAGATCCTTAAGTCTTATATTTGGCCTTAGTCTTACCGCACTGTAGTTGTTCTTTCATATCTTCAAAGATTCATTTTCCCCAGGGTCTACTCATAAAGCTCACCAGCTTATATTCAATAGTTTTATGCCTAGTGTATTCAAATAGATCACTTGGGCATTTTAAGAATTTGCACAAACTAACCTCATCTCTGCCCAGAAAATAGAATATAAGAACATGAAATTTGAATACTATGATGAGTTGTGCTAAATTGATAAAACAACATCCAAGTAAGTCTATGACAAGGATTACATGTTGTTTTCAAATATTTCCAAAACATTAATCATATTCAAACCCTAGTGTGTACAACCTGATACACTTAGAGATATTTTCATACAAATAAATCTCGGAATTTAAAAAATGGAATGAGAAATAGACTAGGTTTTGGTCAACTATGGTGGCTCTTGCCTGTAATCGCAGCACTTTGATCCACCAACATGGGCTGGTCACTTGAGGTCAGGAGTTTGAGATCAGCCTGGCCAACATGGTGAAACCCCATCTCTGCTAAAAATACAAAAATTAACTAGGTATGGTGGTACGAGTCTGTAGTCCCAGCTATTAAGGAAGCTAAGTCACCATGAGAATTACTTGAACCCAAGAGGTGAAGGTTATGGTGGGTCGAGATTACACCACTGCACTCCCGCCTGGGCAACAGAGCAAGACTCCCTCTCCAAAAAAAAAAAAAAAAAAATAGACTAGGTATCAAGCAAATTAGTATCAGGAAGAGAAAGATATCAAACAAGTAAATTCCACTTTTGGCTTTTTGAGAGAACTAATGAAACAGGCAAACTTTGGGCATACATTATCAGTGAAAAAGGGAGGAAAACACATAAAAATTAGAAATGATTTTTATCATTTTTATCTAGTCTATCAAACCTCTTCAACAATAATTTTGCAAACTACATCACTATAATTTATAAATATATGGCAGTAAAATGAGAAACCTAACGAAATGAACAATACTTTTTAAATGTCAGATTGGAAATTAACTCAATAATAAGTAGAATTCCTACAAAATTCAAAGAACAATTAATGAAAATATTTTTCCTAATTTTACCTCCAAAACAGATTCTGTGGTCTGATTATTCTACTAGTAAGTAGTAGCTCCTGCCACATAATTATAATTTTTTTATTTTGTTTGTGATTTTTTTCATATATATAACTCCACAAAAAAAGTTTTGTAAAGTTCAGTGTGAATATAACATCCTAATAGTACCGAATAGATTTCAAGCAATAAAAAATACTACATATCATTCTTACTTTGAAACATTCTTTAAAATTCTCAAGTAAGCAAAAAGAATTGAGCTAAGGAATGTAATAAAAGTAAGCTTCCAGCTATGCAAGAGTAACATAATATTAGCAAATCACCTGACTGAGAGGGGAGAACCAAATCATCTTCTCAACAGATTTTAAAACATTAATTTATATGTAATCAAGATTTATAGAACATCAACAGAAATTTCTGATAATCAAATATAGTTAATTAAGAATAGAAGTCAACAAAATATTTAAATTACATTCATGAAAGACATTACTAATAAAATCAGAAAGAACAAAGAGTTACAGTTATTTCATGTTACAATGAAAGACACAGCCAAGGCAATAAGTAGTGAACTCAAAAAATGTATGATGATAAAAAGGAAAAAAATTAAAGTATCTAAAATTGTTATTAGTTTTAGAAAATATTACTTTCTAGTTGGAACCACAAAAAAAAACTAACTGGAGAATAATTACCATTAATAAAGAGCTAAATGAGATATCAGTATACAAAATATGTACACCTTAAGAATTCCAACAATCAATTCAAATACAATAGATAATTTTGCAATATCTAACACACATGAGCCAGGCATTGTTCTATGCACCTAACGTGTATCAATGTATTTCAACCTCAGGACAACCCCAATAGCTAGGTATGTATCATTAGCTCCATTTTGCAGATGAGAAGGGAAAGCCCAGAGAGAGTCAAGGATTTGCCCAAGTTCACACAGAGAACAAGTGGTGGAGCAGGCATTTATATCCCAGCTGCAGAGGAAGTGGGGCTAGAGGAGGCCAATTTGCTTTTTATATCATCATCACACTTGTTTCTTGAATTTTTACAGTAGGTTGTGTGTTCATATACTGAAAACATTCACTAATTCATACAGAGGGTTGATACGTTACATTAGGTAGTGGGAATATGGATTTTTAAAATTTGTATTTATGTGCTTCTAATTTATCTATACATTATGAACATCGTATCATTTGTAATAGGAAAAAATATGATAAATGCAATTTTGAAGCACACTGCTTGGGTCATAAGCTCAGATGGAGAACGGTCTGCATTTTAGACATCTCTCTTATATTTAACAGCATTAAAATAATTTGCACCATCTGACTGACAGCATGATTGTCACAAACTTAACGATAAAGTTTTCAGGGAGACAGTTCCTGCCACATAATTATAAAGAAGAAGAATGACTTCATGTATCCTACCTCAAATCTTGAGAAAACAAACACTTAATGAAGATGATCCCCAAAGTGACGTTAGACCAGCTTATCAAAATGTCAAATGTATGAGGGTACTGAACTGGATATCATTTCAAAACATAGTTAATTACGTACCTATGGAAGGCTATAGGTTATATGTATTATAATTTTACTATAAGAAAATAAATACATAATTATCTGAAAAGATAGTTTTATGTGTATATTTTGATATACAATTCTTCCTATATATTGTTTACAAAATATTTGCCAGTAGCCTATTTTCAGACATTTTACCTTTTACCAGATTTTAGAGTAAAGTGATTAAATAGTTCCCAGGTTTACATGCCATAGATTTACATTTCAGGATTACAATTTTTAAATAAAATTTTAAAAAACTCTTTAGTGATTCTAGCCTTTAATGATTCTAATTTTTCTTATAAAAAAATTAAAACATGAGTGAAGAACAGTAAATCAAATTTCTCATTTCAATACTCAGAAAGTTATACTAATTATGAATATAAAATATATAATAAATTGTTCTGCTTACCATTTGAATAGAATGCTTGGAATTCTCTTTGGAAAATTATCCCAGTAAAATTCAGGAAGATCTGAAAAATAAGAATGATTGAGGAAGATTAATTCAATCTATTAAATATATATATATATATATATATATATATGCACACTAATGTATTAATTTAATGTAACCCTTGACTCATACTCATTCCAGACTCTCACAAGGATACATTCAGACTTATAATTTTCATTTAATATGAATATTATGTAAACACAGGAAATAGCATGTGCCTTTTATTTATTCACAGACTCTTTTTAGTGTTAGGAGCTACCTTTCCAGCCTGACTGCCCTCAACCTCAACTCTGGCCTTCAGGAATCACACTGTGCAGTTAAAAGAAATAATTCGCTCTACACTCTGACTTGATGCTTCTCTTAAACAAAATCAAGTGACTGTAACACTATTCTCATGATTTTTTTTTTAAATCATACTTTAAGTTCTGGGATACATGTGCAGAACGTGCAGGTTTTTTACATAGGCATAATAAATGTGCCATGGTGCTTTGCTGCACCCATCAACCCCTTATCTACATTAGGTATTTCTAATAATGCTATCCCTCCCCTAGTACCCCATGCTCCAACAGATCCCAGTGTGTGAT
Organism: Sapajus apella; assembly: GCF_009761245.1. Lineage (NCBI taxonomy): Eukaryota > Metazoa > Chordata > Mammalia > Primates > Cebidae > Sapajus > Sapajus apella. The sequence continues at coordinate 27,618,231 of NW_022436948.1, forward strand.
ATTCCCCTCCTTGTATCCATGTGTTCTTATTGTCCAACTCCCACTAATGAGTGAGAACATGTGGTGTTTTGTTCTCTGTTCCTGTGTTAGCTTGCTAAGAATGATAGTTTCCAGCTTCATCCATGTCCCTGCAAAGGACATGAACTCATCCTTTCCTATGGCTGCATCGTATTCCATGGTGTATATGTATCACATTTCCTTTATCCATTCTATCATTGATGGGCATTTGGGTTGGTTCCAAGTCTTTGTTATTGTGAACAGTGCTGCAATAAGCATATGTGTGCATGTGTCTTTAGAGCAGAACAATGATTTATAATATTCTGGGTATGTATACAGTAATGGGATTGCTGGGTCAAGTGGTATTTCTGGTTCTAGATCCTTGAAGAATCACCACACTGTCTTCCACAATGGTTGAACTAATTTACACTCCCACCAACAGTGTAAAAATGTTCCTATTTCTCCACATCCTCTCCAGCATCTGTTGTTTCCTGACTTTCAGTGATTGCCATCCTAACTGGCATAAGATGGTATCTCACTGTGGTTTTGATTTACATTTCTCTAATCACCAATGATGATGAGCTTGTTTTCATATGTTTGTTGGCCACATAAATGTCTTCTTTTGAGAAGTGTCTGTTCTGTTCATATCCTTCACCCACTTTTTGATGGGATTGTTTTTTTCTTGTAAATTTGTCAAGTTCTTTGTAGATTCTGGATATTAGCCCTTTGTCAGATGGATAGATTGCAAAAATTTTCTCCTATTCTGTAGGTTGCCTGTTCACTCTGATGATAGTTTCTTTTGTTGTGCAGAAGCTCTTTAGTTTAATTAGATCTCGTCTGTCAATTTTGGCTTTTGTTGCCATTGTTTTTGGTGGTTTAGTCATAAAGTCTTTGCCCATGCCTATGTCCTAAAGGGTATTGCCTAGGTTTTCTTCTAGGGTTTTAAGGCTTACATTTAAGTCTTTAATTCACTTTGAGTTAATTTTTGTGTAATGTGTAAGGCAAGGGTCCAGTTTCAGTTTTCTGCATATGGCTAGCCAGTTTTCTCAACATCATTTACTAAATAGGGAATCCTTTTTGCTTGTTTTTGTCAAGTTTGTCAAAGATCCAATGGCTATAGATGTGTGGTGTTATTTCTGAGACCTCTGTTCTGTTCCATTGGTCTATACATCTGTTTTGGTACCAACACCATGTTGATTTAGTTACTGTAGCCTTGTAATATAGTTTGAAGTCCAGTAGTGTGATGCCTCAAGCTTTGTTCTTTTTCTAAGGATTGTCTTGGGTATATGGGCTCTATTTTGGTTCCATATGACATTTAAAGTAGATTTTTTTCTAATTCTGTCAAGAAAGGCAATGGTATTTTGATAGGGATAGCACTGAATCTATAAATTACTTTGGGCAATGTGGTCATTTTCACTATATTGATTCTTCCTATCTATGAGCATGAAATGTTTTTCCATTTTTTGATGTCCTCTCTTATTTTCTTGAGCATTGGTTTCCAGGTCTCCATGAAGAGATCCTTCACATCCCTTGTAAGTTGTATTCCTAGGTATTTTATTCTCTTTGTATCAGTTGTGAATGGCAGTTGACTCATTATTTGGCTCTCTGTTTGTCTATTATTGGTGTGTAGGAATGCTTATGATTTTTGCACATTGATTTTCCATCTGAGAAGTACTAAAATTGCTTATCAGCTTAAGGAGATATTGGCTGAGATCATGAGGTTTTCTAAATATACAATCATGTCATCTGCAAACAGAGACAATTTGACTTCCTCTCTTTCTATTTGAATACACTTTATTTCCTTCTCTTCCCTAATTGTCCTGGCCGGAACTTCCAATAATATGTTGAATAGGAGTGGTCAGAGAGGGCATCCTTATCTTGTGCTGGTTTTCAAAGGGAATGCTTCCAGCTTTTGCCCATTCAGTATGATATTGGTTGTGGCTTTGTCATAAATAGCTCTTATTATTTTGAAATACTTTGTATCAATACCTCTTTCATTGAGTGTTTTTAGCATGAAGTGGTGTTAAATTTTACCAAAGGCCTTTCCTGCATCTATTGAGATAATCATTTGCTTTTGGTCATTGGTTTTGTTTATGTGATGATGTTTATTGATTTGCATATGTTGAACCAGCCTTGCATCCCAGGGATGAAATCGACTTTATCATGGTGGATAAACTTTTTGATGTGCTGCTGGATTCTGTTTGCCAGTATTTTATTGAGGATTCTCACATGGATGTTCATCATGGATATTGGCCTGACATTTTCTTTTTTTGCGTGTGTCTCTGCCAGGTTTTGGTATCAGGATGATGCTGGCCTCATAAAATGAGTTAGGGAGAAGTCCCTCTTTTTCTATTGTTTGGAATAGTTTCATAAGGAATGGTACCAGTTCCTCTTTGTATCTCTGGTAGAATTTGGCTGTGAACCCTTCTAGTCCTGGACATTTTTGGTTGGTAGGCTATTAATTGCTGCCTCAACTTCAGACCTTTCTGGTATATCAATCAAACATAGATTTGGTCTTTTCGCATTGTCCCATATTTCTTGGAGGCTTTGCTCATTCCTTTTCATTTTATTTTTTTCTCTAATCTTGTCTTTGTGCTTTATTTCATTAAGTTAGTCTTCAATCTCTGATATCCTTACTTCCGCTGAATCAATTTGGCTATTGATACTTGTATGCTTCATGAAGTTCTCCTGTTGTGTTTTTGAGCTCTATCAGGTCATTTATTTTCTTCTCTAAACGGGTTATTCTAATTAGCAATTCCTCTAACCTTTTTTCAAGGTTCTTAGCTGTCTTGCACTGGGTTAGAGCATGCTCCTTTAGCTCAGAGGAGTTTGTTATTACCCTCCTTGTGAAGCCTACTTCTGTCAATTAGTCAAACTCATTCTCCATCCAGTTTTGTTTCCTTGCCGGCAAGGAGTTATGATCCTTTGGAGGGGAAAAGGCATTCTGGTTTTTGGAATTTCCATCATTTTTGTTCTGTTTTTTTCTCATCTTCATGGATTTCTCTACTTTTGGTCTTTGATGTTGGTGGTCTTCAGATGGGACTTGTGCATGGACATCCTTTTGTTGATGTTGATGCTAATTTTGTTAATTTTCCTTCTACTTAGCCACCATAGGTCTGCTGAAGTTTGCCAAAGGTCCACTCCAGACCCTATTTGCCTGGTTATCACCAGTGGAGACTGCAGAACAGCACAGACTGCTGCCTGTTTCTTCCTGTAGGAGTTTCACCCCAGGGGGGGCACCCACCAAATGTCTGCTGCAGCTCTCCCAAATGAGGTGTCTGTCGACCCCTGCTGGGAGGTGTCTCCCAGTCAGGAGGCACTGGGGTCAGGAACCCACTTGAAGAGGCAGTGTCTCCCTTAGCAGAACTTGAGCGCTGTGCTGGGAGATCTGCTGCTCTCCTCAGAGCTGGCAGGCAGGAAAGGTTAAGTCTGCTGAAGCTGCACATACAGCTATCCCTTTCCACAGGTTCTCTGTGGAAATGGGGGTTTTATCTATAAGCCCTTGACTGGGGCTTCTGCCTTTCCTTCTAAGATGCCCTGTGCAGAGAGGAGGAATCTAGAGAGGCAGTCTGGCTTTGCCAAGCTGTGGTGGCTCTACCAGTTTGAACATTTTGGCAGCTTTGCTTACACTGTAAGGGGAAAACCGCCTACAAGAGTTTCAGTAATGGTACACGCCCCTCCCCCCACCAAACTCAAAAATCCCAGGTCAACTTCAGACTGCTGTGCTGGCAGTGAGAATTTCAAGCCAGTGGATCTTAGCTTGCTAGGCTGTATGGGAGTGGGATTTGCTAAGCTAGACCACTTTGGCTCCCTAGCTTCAGCCCCCTTTCCAGGGGAGAGAAGGATTCTGTCTCACTGGCATTCCAGGTGCCACTGGTGTATGAAAAAAAAAAAAAAAAAAAAAAAACTCCTGCAGCTAGCTCAATGTCTGCCAAAATGGCCACCCAGTTTTGTGCTTGGAATCCAGGTCCCTGGTGGTGTAGGCAACCGAGGGAATCTCCTGGTCTGCCAGTTGTGAAGACTGTGGGAAAAGCATAGTATCTGGGCCGGGATGCATTGTTCCTCACGGCACAGTCCCTCACAGCTTCTCTTGGCTAGGGGAGGGAGTTTCCCAGCTCCTTACACTTCCTGGGTGAAGTGACACCCCACCCTGCTTCATCTGGCCCTCCGTTGGCTGCCTCTACTATCTAACCAATCCTAGTGAGATGAGCTAGACACCTCAGTTGGAAATGCAGAAATCACCTGCCTTCTGCATTGGTCTCGCTGAGAGCTGCAGACCAGAGCTCTTCCTATTTGGTCATCTTGCATGCAACCTCATAAAAACCTCATAATTTTTAATGGTACTTCACAAACTTTCTGTGGGAGAAAATGACACTATAATCTTCAAGTGTGATCAGAGGAAATCTATATCCTGAACTTTTTGAGTCTATATACTAGGTAAGCTAATTTATAGGTTTGGCAATTATATCACTTCTGGAAATATATTTAAGATGGTGATTACCACATTATTTCAGACATAGTATAATAACTGTCAAGTATTTTTATATAATACCAAAGAATTCTCATCAATTAAAAAAAATCCTTATTTTTAAAAGATGAGGAAAATGAAACTCAAGGAAAGAGAAATGGCTTGGCTAAGATCTTAGAAATAGTGCTATGACCAGATGCTTTAGATCTTAGAAATAGTGCTATGACCAGTCTCAAAGCTTTATTCTGTTCCTCTTTCTATAGCATTATTTTGAAACATATTTATTAAAACTACAATATATGCCAGGCATTTAACTGAGCACTGGGGAATTAGTAATGAACATGATAGATAAAGAACCTGATTTCACGAAGCTTAATTCTAATAATCTTGGTTAGTTTAAGTATTGAATAAACTCTTCCATCCATATCATTAATATAGAATGAAAGTTTAACCAAGATACCAAGAGTTCAGAATGCACTGGTATTATGAGCCAAGCCTAATTTCCAATGAATATTCTTTCTTCAAACCTCTGAAATATATTTGACCTACAAAGTGCCTAACTAAACATCTGAATATCTTTGACATGAAGTTAGACATTTTGTGCAAAGATAAAACTTTCAGAAAACAAATTTTTTTCATATAATTTTTTCAAAGATATGTTTTATTTACTTACTGGTCTGATTCTGTGTAAACTTCCAGGCTCAGTGTGAAACTTAAAAACGTGCTGCAGAGATTAAAAGTTTCACACGTGCCAATGAGCAAACAGATTCCACATGCAAGAGCAGGATAAAGACCTTGAGATCCATTCTGCAAATCATTTATTAACCACTGTTTCATATTTCGCAGTGAGTTCACTTGTTCTGCTTATAGTAGGCATTTGCAAAATAGAATGGCATAGTTTAAAAATAACAGATTGAATCTCTAGGTCACTAAAACACCTTTCTCATGGCTTCATTTCTGTACTTCCTACCAATAAGATATAAGTAACTACATTCCTGTTGAGTTGCATTATCTTAATGACTTTTGATAATAATTATTTTACAATGACTTTCACATGAGGCAAATTGGGATTTTTTTTTTGATGTTATAAAAACATCTGTTGAAATCTGGAAAACAAAGAGCCTAAAATAATTTACTAAACATAACGCCAAGTTGCCAAGTTTTTCCTAAAATTATAACAACTGAAAGATATGTGGAATGGTTACTGGGTATGAAGTGATTACTGGTTAGGATTCCTTGTGACTGAGTCCAAAGCCTCTAAATGTGGCTACCGACTAGACTCAATTAGGAATACTGCTGTTTTAGCAAAGTTTACTTTCAGATTCTCTCTAAACCTCCTTAATATAACATTCAGAGTAATCAATTAGTGACTGATTTCACCAAAAAAAGAATCAGTTCATTGAATGAACCCATCAGAGAATGCCCGAGGAGAATCATTCTCTTCATTTTAAAAAGGAGACAAACGCAGCCACATAGCTGGTGATCGATAGAATGGAATCTGGTTAAGGATCCTTAATTACTAGCTCCCTGTCTTTTCCACAGTGTCATAGCTAAGGTAAGAAGCGTTTTTTATTCTTTAAGTGCCATATACTTAGGATATAATGAACATTTTATGGTATATATCATGCAAATAAAACTCCTTCCATGTATTACGGCATTTTATATTACATATTATTACATATATATATAATATATATATGTAATTCACCATATACAAGACATTAATTAGAAATTTCTGAACTTAAAAACTGTGTCTTCTGCTTCTAGGGACCAATTCCATTGTATAAAAACACTATCTGCGTCATCTTTTCAGAATTATAACAGTAAAAGCTCATAATTGCACCACCAAAGCTTGTAACTATTATCTTTGACCACTGTCATCCTATTTTCTTGGAGTAAATTTTCTTCAGCACATGAGACTTCAACAGGATCTTCTCAAGTACCGTCTCCTCCTTGAATCAAATTTAGTGCATGTCTAAGAAAAACTTCAGAGCTTATTGTCTTACATTATGCTTTTTTCCCCTAATCATTGTCTTTGTAAAACTCAGGGTTGCGAGATTTGAGATTTTCAAAAATATCAAATATCACTGTGTCCTGCTTTTATTCTTTTTTTACCTACAATTTTCACTCCAATTTGTATCTTTGAAACACATGGTGCATGCATTGAGATTGCTTGTCATCTAATTAGAAAAACAATGTCAAAGATTGTTTTAAGTATTATCATACATATTTATGGAAATTCAGGGGTCAAATGAAACACAAGTGATAGAAACACTGTTTTACTTATTTGTCATTTAAAATAAGGCAACAGCAAGGAGTCAGATGTTTATGATAGAATAAGTCACATTAGTGAATATATTTTCACAAATCTATCTGTAATCATACGTTTGGAATAGGTTGATCAATTTTTAAAGAATGTCTTTGCTATTATAGGGTTAAATGAAGGTAAAGAGAAAACTAAAAGAGAAAGAGAAAGGAAAATTCTAATTATGATGACAATAGCCATAATTTACCACATGCCCACTATGTGTTATTGAAGGGTTTGAACCAGAGAGTGACATGACTTGCTTTTCCTTTTTATGATATTATTAGGGCTGCTAAGTGGAGAACAGATGGAAGAGTGGTGCTGCGTGGCTCTAGAAAAGCAGAGAGAAAACTTAGGCTACTCTTGTAGTCCACGGATAACATACCTATACTTTCAGCTGGAATGCAGTAGTAGAAATGGACAGAAGCATAGGAAGTCCAGATGTCTGGAGAATAAACTGTGGAAGCGGAATAAACTGGAAACTCGGGTTTTCAGCTGGATCAACAAGGTAGATTGTGGTGCTCTTTATTAAAAGGGTGTGTTGAGCATATGGTAGAGGGGAAGGAGACTTGGGGAAAAGTCTACTATTTCAGTTATTTGCCTATATTGCTATATAAGTGGTTAACAGGCTGTCCTTTCATATACCATAATTTCTACTTTATCATCCACAGTTTCCTTAATAATAAGAATAGCCAGTTCTCCCTCTTTCTGCTGCATTGTGTCGAGAGTTGCTACCTGTGCCTCATGAGTAATTCCTATCTCTTCTATATTTTCCATCTCTCACTCCACCAGTTACTTTCCCACAGATTATTAGTAATGCCTTTGTGTCTCTTGTCTAATTAATTAATGCATCCCTCTACCCTGTGGATTCCTCTAGTGAATGTCCTCCCCTCCCCTACATAGCTAAGCTCTTCAAAAAAGGATGTGAACTTCATTTTAACTGTTTTATTTATATTGTATTCTACTATATGCTGAGTGGGTGCTCCACTTCTACTTTCACTATGTTACTGAGACTAGTCTCAAAAAGTTCCCTAATATACTCCTAATTGTGACACCCTATGGATTATGTTGGTAAGCTCTTTTACTAGCTCTTTTACCGTATCCTCCTCCTCTAAAATGTTATATACATATTGCTATTCCTAATGTTATTCTTCCTCCTCTAAACATTTTGCTTTGTGAGGTATTAACATTACATTTATGAAATGCCAAGGACCAACAAATCTGTATCTCTAATCCATCCCTGTATTCTAACCTTTGGGTCCACATATTGAACTGCATAGTTGGAATCTCCACCTGACTGCCACATATACACTCCAAACAAAACATAGCTAAACACTGAACACTAAACACTCCTCACTCTTTACTCCCAAACTGCCATTCGTATTCCTAATGGTGAACAGCATCACCATCCACTCATTTACTCAAGACAGATGTTTAAGAATCTACTGCCTCTTCCACATCATCCAAATTTTATCACTGACTTTGAATTGTTAATACTACCTCCTGCTGGGCTCAGTGGCTCACACCTGTAATCCCAGCACGTTGGGAGGCTGAGGCAGGTGGATCACCTGAGGTCAGGAGTTCAAGACCAACCTGACCAACATGGTGAAACCCCGTCACTACTAAAAATACAAAAATTAGCCAGGCATATTGCCACATGCCTGTAATCCCAGCTACTCTGGAGGCTGAGGCAGAAGAATTGCTTGAACCAGGGAGGTGGAGGTTGTGGTGAGCGGAGATTACACCATTGCACTCCAGCCTGGGCAGCAGAGCGAGACTTCATCTCAAAATAATAAACAAACAAATAAACTACTTCCTTAGCATATCCTGCATCAAAATCCTTTCTTCTCCATTCCCGCCATTCAGGCTTTATTTCATGTCTCAGTATTACCAGAAGGAATCACTTAATGCCTCTTACTGTGCATTCGCCATTCATCCTCTGCATTTCTGACAAAGTTCTCTTTCTAAAATGTACAGCAGCTCTGTTGCTCTCCTGTTGAAAACCCTTTAAACGATCTTCACTGCCTAAAGGAAAATGTCCATGAACTTTTGCATGGTCTTTAATGGTTTCCAAAATCTTACCCTTGCTTTACCACCTTACCTTCATTCTCATCTCTCACCATGTCTTATTTACATGCTCTAGCAGTCACATGTATCAGACATGCGGTTTCCTGCTACTATTACCTTCTCAAATGCTCCATGTCTAAAACATATCTCCATCCCTGCCTGTGAAAAAAAATCCCATCTGTCTATCCAGATTCTGTTGGAGCTCCCCCATATTAATGAACCCCTTCTTGATGGCACTGGTAGACAAGGTTCTTCTTGATGATTTTACTCCTGTTGATACACAGTTCTCACACAGCAATTCAAATATCTCATAGAACTAATTGATTTCATGCTTCTTATGTGACTATACTGTTCTTGTGTTGATATCCCCATTAACATGGTTGGAGTTCAATACATTATTGATGATAGTCTTGAATAAATACAGAATCATGAATTAATTAATGAATAAATGCTATATCCCAAAACCCTACTAAAAAACACTGACACATCAAAACATTTTTTAAAAATTCTTCATGATTTTCTAATTCCATCTTAAAGCACAGCACACTGAAAATAACATACCTATATTATACACACAGTCTAGTATGAAAAGAACAAAGTGTCAACATAGGACTAATCTATTAGGTCAACTATTGACAGACATAAGCCATTTCATGGACTTTGGCTAAGGCTAAACTTGAGAAAACAATTCCAAGTTAAACTTTGAACTTCAGAATTTAGGAAGAGGAAAAGCAACCAAAATAAGCTGCATAATCAGCTTAAATTCAATAGGCACTATTTCTAGACATAGCTTAAAGATCTGTTAGCTGTCTTGCATCTTATTACCAAAATTAACAATAGACAAAGCATGTGAATTGCTTATGATCTTCAGCAAATAGTGATTTTTCAAAAACATGTATAATCTTATTCATGTGGTTGAATCAGAACTACATTTACCCAGTGGTACAGATGGAAATAATTTGCTTTGGAAACTGATATTGTTTTATTATTTTACTATTTTTACCTATAAAAATAAATTTACATGCTAGTGCATGTGATGAGTCTCAGACCATAAAATATGCCTAGAAATATCTGAATAAAAATGCCATCACACTACAGCTATGAAATTCAGGTTTGATGCTTTCTCACTGTTTACTTTGATACTGCTATAGTGATAGTGCTACACTAATACTGCTATGTCTCTATTTTATTTTAAGAAATACAGAGCGTATATAAACTCATTTTTATTGTAAAAAATCTGAACAATACACACATATTTGAAACAAAGTTTCCTTCCCCACCTTTTCTTAATTTTATTTTCCTCCCCAGAGGTAAGTGTTTAGTGTATATCATTCAAGTTAAATGATACATTCACATAATAGATGTTTTTTAACATACATGTGATTTATAAAATGTATTATTATAAGTCTTGCATTTTCTCTTAATAATAAGACTTAGAGATATTGTTGATAGAAGTGTAAACTGTCAAGAACAATTCTGAAATTCAACCTTTAACTAGGAATTTCACTTCTGCAAATAATGGCATATATAGTGGTATTTATTAAAGTGATGTTCAAAACAATGAAGCAGAGGAAATGAAATAACCATCCAAAAATAGAAGAATGTTTTAATATATGGTATGACGATAAGTCCATGCCATGAATTACCATGCTGTTGGTTTAAAAGAATGAGGTGGATCTAAAAATAGTGAATTTACATACCTAAAAGCTATTTCACAATGTTTCTCTGTAATTGTGAATTCAGCCTTACTTCTAAGCAATATTCCCTACCATTGAACTCTCACACTCTCGTCAACCACCATCTTAGGGACATATTTTTCTTAGAGACATAGGAGGAATAACAGTGGTGAAGATGGAAGATGGAGGACCCTGATGGTTTGGTAAGTGGCGGGGTCATATTCTGCCTTATATCAAATAACACAGAAGCAAAGAAAGGTCTAGTAATAGAAAGATCTAGTAATAGGAATATCTGGGCTCTGTTAATCACACACATACCTAACCTAGTCTTTATTTGCAGAAAGTAAGAGCAAGGAACTGATTGAAAACTAAAGTATACATAGTACTTGGGCTGCTGCATATAGCTGCCAAAGAGTCCCAGGTGCCAAGTTATTAAAAAATGAGTAATGAAATGAAAGCAGAAATACTAGGTGTGAAATATGAAAATAAAAGGGAAAGAAATTATAAATATTCAAAAAAGAGCTTAAGAAAAAGAATAACTGAGAAATAATTTTTTAGATGTGTGATAAAAAATATTTTAAAAATATACATCTCCTCTCAGAGTAATAAAGAGAGGGCTATTACATTTAAGGAGATCAAAGGAAGAGGAAATAATTATTCCATAAGTAGAGATAAATTCACAATTTTACAAATTAAAGATAATTTCAAATGTGGAAATTTTTTCAAAAATGTCACTTAATCTATTTCATATCCTCTCCTTTGAGATGAAAAAGAGAAAGCTAACTCTGACACATTTTTTGTAAATTGCTTTTCAAAGTCACATTCAATAAACATATTGTAAGAAGACTGTTCACGTAAATTATCTCATTTAATTCTCTCAGCAGCCCAGTAGGGTAGAAATTCTTAGCTGCATTTTACTTCTGGATAAATGGAGGCTCAGATGGTGTAAGAAACTCAGCCAGCCGGACACCTCAGGGCTGGAATTTGCATTCCCAATTGTTCACTTCAGCTTTAACACTCTATCTCATCACAGTTGCTTTAAAATCCTTATATGAGAATGCCACCAGAATGGAAATGAGTACCTTACATTCAGTTTTAGTTAGCTTTTGCTGATTAACAGATACATTCACATTACGTATTTTAGGGTAGTGTTTATAAAATACATAGTGACTACCACTTAATAAACCTGATTATATACAGAGTTATCAGATATATATCACTCTTTTTATGTGGTAGAGTGGATTACAAGGCTCTTAAATTCGTTCTTTACTGTTTTGTTGTTGTTTTGGGTGTTCTGCTTAAAGAGAAATTTTTTGTAATCAAGTAGCAATCAGACATTTAAAAGGCAAGCTGATCTCAGTACTGTATTTACGTAAGGCAGACAAAGATTGCATTTTCTATTTTGTGGTCTGGACACCTGGAGTACAAACTTCAGTAAGAGGGTCAACATCATTGAAATCATCCCTCATGTATCTGTCATATAAACAAGACTTTAAATTCTGAAAACTCTATATAACAAAAAGAGATAAGTATTTTTTTCACTTTACTATTATGAAGTACCAATGTTTCTGTCCTTACTTGATTTGTTCTTGTAGCCACTTGTACGACTTTTTAAAAATCATTTACCACTTAATAAAATGCTTTGCACTGGCAAAATGTAATTATGTTATGCATAAGCCACAGAGATAATTATAGCTCATCCAGACATTCTTAATCTGTATTAGTGGAAACAAGTTACAGGGTGATAAGAACCTCACATATCATTATCCAATCTCAACAGCTGCTTGGTTAATCTTGCCATAATCAAATCTAAGTTATCATCCTATCATTTCTAACCTGCCATGTTCTTCTGAATTTCTGCTGATTTAAAGACGTATCTATGCACTGTTATAAGTCATCAGATCTATTTAAGACTGCCTTATGATTAATGTGTCTCACTAAGCTAAATGTCCTTTTTCTAACATAAGACTGTACTGTGTCCCTATTTAGAATTCAACCTAACAAAAATGTGCTTGCTAACTTTCTCCTACATCCTTTGTATTGAAGGAAAGAGGGAACCTTATGAGTATTACAGAATCTGCTACATATTCACAAGGAACCAAGTCCTGCTATGGAGAAAATAATTTCATTTACTGTATGATATGTCCAATTTCCCATATCTCTTAATTTGCCTAACACTTAAAAGTAGCAATCAAATGTCAGGTTTTCAGGTCAGTAATCTACATATCAAATAATTATTCAGTGATATAGGGAGCATTCTTTTTTAGAGCGATATTAGATCCTTACTAATTGTAGTTTAGCACTTCATCCTGTTTGGTTTTGCTTATTCCAAGTGCCAGGATTTCCACCATTTCCGATGTAACTTTCCTCTGTAATTGAAAAAATTTCACTGCCAGGTTGTATTTCCTGTGATTGAGTTTATCCTCTTCCTGATGATTATTAAGCTGTAGGCAATTGTCTTAAATCTTTATGACAAAAAATTAATTTTTCTTTGCTTTTGGCAATCTGGGAGAGTCAATAATCATTTGTGAGTTTCCCAAGACTAATAAGCTTGTTTTTATCTGTGAAGTGTCACCATCATTGTAACCATTTTGCAATGATGGCAATATTATTGTTTTGACAAACAAGGAAAAAGTTACAAAAGAGTAGCTAAAATATTTAATCCTTTCCATACACATCAAGAGACTTAATCCTTTCCATACACATCAAGAGACTTCAGGACTCCCTCTTTCCAAAACAAAAAGTACAGGTAAATGGAAATCCTGCTTCTGTAAAAGAACTAGAAAATATATCCTACTACTTAAAGTGAAAAAAGGATAGGAAAACAAACAAACCCAACAGGTACTCATACATATACTCATCCTTATCAATATGTCTCACTGATGACTCACCAAAACTCTTCAGGATCTTCAAGACACCTTAAAAAGTTTCTTTATTTTTATTTTAATGTGTGCTTATAATTCTTAATCTGGGAATGTTTTATATTAATCATAAGTATGTTAGCCCATTCAAATCATACTTATATGAAATTTGCTCTACTTTACATATCAAATCCCTGTTACTACCCAATAAACTCACCAAAATACTTACCCTGTACTATACACACAAACTTAGATTCAGAGGTTGTTTTTACTCCCCATATTCTATTTTTTCACTGCCTTATTTAAATAAGTCAAGTATCCTAAATACTTATTCCTTCTGTAGTACTGTCCTGCATAGCAAAAGAAATGATGATGAGGTATACCAAAACAAATAAACAAAAAATTTTCCCTCCAAGCACATACTATTTAAAAATCAGTGGGAGTTTATCTTTATTTAAAAACAAAAAACTCAACAGTATTCTGTTGTGGTTTTATTCAACCTAAAGAAAATTTAACAAGAACACCTGATTCTTACATGTTTTCAGCCAGATTCTCAAATCACAGATTCTAGTATCTGAGGTAGATTTGAAGAAATGCCAAAATCTAAAACCAAGAGACTTGAAAAGCACTAACAGATAATTTTAAGTATAGTGGTGTGATGTAATAAGAATTGCAATGTAGAAAAATAATCCTTTGGAAGCAACCAATCATTGGGTAAAAGTTATTACATTCTTTCTTTTTTTTTTTAAATCCCAGTCACTGCCCTAACATTTACCTTACTGAAATGCAGAAATTGTACCATTCTCTCAGGTGATAAAAGCAGAGGCTTGTAGGCTGAGTACCAAGACTCCTTTACAGAGTCATGAGGGATCAGAAAGACACAATAGATCATGGAATTTATGTCAGTAGAGTTAAGCCATGATGGTACAAAACTACTGGAATGACCTTAGAAGGAAACTGATTTTATACCCTTTGTGTATATAAAACATGAAATAATTTGGTTCTTAAAATAACTCTATGAAGTGGATAGAATGGTTATTATGGATAAAAACTAAAAACTCAGACAAATTTTATTGCCAATAAGGGAGGAAACTAAGCTAAAACCCGTATCTTCTGGTAACTTATCAGTCCTTTTTCCTCTTGCTTAATCAAAGTTTTCTTTACTCTCTCAATATCATCAATAAGTAGAAAATAATAAAAGTAAATTTCAAACATGTTTAATATGTCTTATTCTTCTCTTTTTAACATTTTTGGAATTTATCCATTATTGAAAAGAAAACTGCATCTTAGATCAAAGTGTTTAAATAGCACATAAATACTACTACCCATTATAACTTGAAACCATATGATTAGACAAAACTTTTTATTACAATTAATGTTCTTTCACTTGAATTCTGCTACTACAATATTTTTCCAATTGCCAGTCTAAACTCAACAATTAGACATAGCATATAATATGCTTAACGGGAGTAAGACAATTTTTCTGAAAGTTGGAATAATTTAAGTTATTGATCTAACAGTTACATGTCAATTATAACTCCACGGTTGTCATCTAAACTTTGTTACCCTTTTTCTGAGGGAACTGAGGAGGATTTTTCTTTTTTTGACCTTGACAGAAGTTAGGCTATGTTGTTAGGGGGACTAACAGTCTCAGTTGCTAATGAAAAATATTCTTAGGTCAAACACCTGGAAACCAGACTTCAAATATTCTACATCAACACTATTTGATGTTTTACATGTGGTAAATTGTTGCCAGGTTTAATGGGAATATAAGAGGCTATTTTACTCCTCAAACATCTAAATACTTCCCCTGCATCATAAAGATGAGAAAAGAATGACCCTGAAAACTCTATTTCAAGAGTGCCCTCTGTGTAGTGAATACAGTATTCTTGAAAATGCAGATAAGTCTGACATGTACCACTTAAGAAGAACTCCAATATTACCTTTTCCTTCACTGAAGTCTAGCAGAATCAAAAGGACTCATAATGCCTTCAAACTCTCTTAAATGTTACCTTTCAGCATAATTTCAAAAATATCTATACCTTGACATTAAGTCAAAAGAGAGTGTCAAATGAAGATTAGACTGATATACTTTTGGTTAAAGGAAAACAAAGATAAAAAAGACTTTTTAGTGAGCTTTAAAAAATGTGGGGACATGGTCTATCTTGTATAATTTCTTATTCAGATACTGTTTTTCAAAATGTGGTAATTTGTGGCTACAACAGAATAAGGTATTTTTATTGTGGTTCTCTTCAAGTTCAAGGCTTTCGGAGACGTCATTGTCAAACTCAGAAAAAATTCTTGCCTTGGCAGGTTTTAACAGACCCTTAGTTAATGAGATCAACTGTTAGCTGTTAGTGCCCTTTGGAACTCATCAAATAATTCCCAAGGATTAACAATTGAGAACACTCTGTCAGTGAAATACAAAATCTCTGGATTACTCACCAACACAAACAATCTGCCTTTTCAAATCGACTTTCTCAAATGTTTTGCCTGTTCTCTCGTTTCCATTCCCACTGCATTAGCTCAAGCTGCTCTGCACTACTCCCATTCCTAATTTCTTTCCATTCTACTTGCTCTGAACACTGCTTTCTTTCTCAAGCACATGCTCCAGAGTTTGAAATGACTCCTGAACTATAAATAGGGTGCTTAAGGCTTGGCATGTGATCATCCACGAATATCTTTCAGACATCTTTATCTCTGGCCCTATCATAGAATCTCATCTCTGGTCATTTTATAGTTTCTGGTTGTCATGTCACTTTTCATGCTTTTACCTCCATCTCTGCTGATCATGAGTTCCTGCCTATGCTTCAAGCTCTGCTCAAATACTGTCCCTTGCAAAAAGCTCTTTCTTGTAGGAGAGTCTTTATCCCTCTACTGTATAAGCTAATAAATCCTTGCATTAGCATTGACTTAAAGTTCTGTTCCGTAACTACTAAGAATTTAGAGGGCAGATAATGTGTATTGGTTGTAGATGTGCTCTCCACAGTGCCTGGCTCAGAGTTTGTACATACAACTGAAGTTATCCTACATGTGTTATCTGAATAAGTGGTTGTGGCTCTTATGAGGGGCACAGAGAGATGATATTGCCCAGATTCACCTGAGCAAGGTATGGCCATGTGGCTGAGCTCTGAAGAGAGGAGTATATTTGGGTCTGCTCTAGGTCCAGGCCATAAAATTTTCCCATGTGTGAACTTTTACTTCGATAGCAACTGAAGTTACTATTGGTGGAGGCACAAGATATAAAGAACCTAAGTCCTTGAATCAGCGAGTAAAAAACTTTCCAAGGCCACTGCATGGATTATAATCTGAACAAGCTCTGAAATTCTAAGAAGCTGGTGTTTTATCTCTGATATCAGCTGATGTATCCTTATAAAACAGCAAGTCTGCTGATTGGTCAGCCAATTATTATTACAGTGGAGAATGTAATAAATAATGTTATTAATGTAGAGATGCGTACATATGTATATATTTATATAAAGTTTTCTTTACCTGTGTGCCCATCAAGCATTATTTCACATTGCTATTGCTTGTTGTGTATAAACTACCCAACAATAATTTTGAATTAATATATTTTAGAATGGATGGAGAATTTAGTCACTAGAGAAAAAAATTTTGGTATAGACATCTTTTTATAATTCGTGTAGTCTTACAATTGTATTGCCCATACTTTATTCAATGGAAATATTTCTTAGAAACTTACTTTTGTCAAGGCTTGCCAAAACAAAACCTCAGTTTTCAAAGAAATGACAGCTTTGTTTACGTATTCATTTTTAAAAAATCAGTTTACCTAATTTTTAATTAAATAAAATCACATAAACAACTGCTATAAATAATGTTTGAGAATAAATATAATTGAAGCTAACATGTTTGTGATATTGAAATTCTTCATATTTAGTTTAAGCCTTGTACCTCTTAATGTGTTTATCTTCTCCCCTATTACCATGCTCAGGGTCTCCAGGCACATACAGTCCTATCGCACTGTTGCATTTGAGATAAACAAATACATTAAGAAATGGAGCTGGTACAATACCTATCTAATTGAACTGTGAAAGGTAGCTTACCAAAAGATATTAGCATGATTCACTTTGGTTGTGATAGCTGTATGAGTTACTGGTCAAGAGAAAATATTATACAACCTTATTGCATTTAAAAGAACATAGATTTTCTTAACTTTTTAAAATTCACATATGAAAACCAGTGTGATCCGTACATTTTACATATGCTCATTAAAATACACATCTCCAGGTTTGACTTTTCTGCTTCATTCCTTGCAGCTACCTGAAGGACTTACCTGTCGGCTTTCTTTTCACCCTTCACAAACTTATTATTTCCCAAACTAAGCTCCTCTGGTCTTTCTATTGTTAGTTCCTTTCCTGAATTTACTGTTTTTCAGAGTTTATATGTCCCTTCTAGCCATTTTCAGCAAAAGTCCAATATATTTGATATTTGGAAATTTTCTGTTCATAACTGTCTTTCCCTTTATATCCCCAATCTCAGTTCTAAGTCAGACTCCACCAGAAGTTGCCCTACATCAGAGGAACACACCCTCTGCACCTGTGCTACAACTAGGGATGCTACCCATCAGTTTCTGTATCTACAACAGGACCTCCTCACTGTTCCAAACTAGCTCTTCATCCTCCAGACTGTCTTGCTCCTTCCCTGAAAACAATAAGTCAATGAGCCACTGGCCCAGTCGGCTTTGCCCTTGAACTGGGAGAGACTGAAGCTGTCAGCTGAAGCTCCTTGCAGACGATTCAGAAGCAGGAGTAGTCAAACATCTCTGCCAAGTTATCAATTTCCTTATCCTCAGTATACATTTTTTAAAAGAGAGACTCCCTATTCTAGCTATCTCTTTTGGGTTCCTAGAATTTTTGTTTGTTTGTTTTTTTGAGACAGAGTCTTAGTCTGTTTCCCAGGCTGGAGTGCAGTGGCGTGATCTCGGCTCACTGCAACCTCCACCTCCTGGGTTCAAGTGATTCTCCTGCCTCAGCCTCCTGAGTAGCTGGGATTACAGGCATTTGCCACCAGGACTGGCTAATTCTTGTATTTTTAGTAGAAATGGGGCTTCACCATGTTGGCCAGGCTGGTCTCGAACTCCTGACCTCAAGTGATCCACCTGCCTCAGCCTCTCAAAGTGCTGAGATTGCAGACATGAGCCACCATGCCTGGGTTGGCTTTCCAGAATTTCTATGTCCATCCTCTCACAGAGCAGAAGAATTTGTCTTATGTGTTTGAGAATTTTATTTTCCTAGAGTTAAAGATTTCATAAGAGAACTTTTATCAATTTGGCAAAAATGTCTGTGCAGTATAAGGTTCCCAGTCCATACTTTGTATATAACAGGGGACATAACTCTTCCTTACAATCCTGTCCCTAGAACTAACTCTTACTTCTGTTTACTCCTGGTCTTATTTTGGGATGAGTTGGCTGGAATGACCCTGCCTTGGCTGGCATGACCATCTCATCTTTCCTCCAGTGTGAGCCCAGCCTTATGCTGCTGCTTAGATTTAATAATTTCTCCATTTACACATTGTTGCTCTTCTGGGATTTGCTACCTTTATATAGAATTCATTCTTCAGATCGTCTCAGCGACCAGTGAATCCATTTGGCTAAACTTTTAAACTTCTAGCCATATATTCCAATCCTTCCCAACATGCAAAGTCAAACAAGTGTTTCGCTCTTACATTGTTTGCTTCACATACATTGTCTATTATCAGTCAATCCAGAATGTTCTTGCCTTGCTTTGTACATCTCTAACATTCATGTGATAATATTTTATACTCTGAATAAATCTATTTATATTCTGCCTTTTTCTATAAAGAGTTAAGGAAGCTGTCTTAGTTAACCCTCGCTACTGCCATTCAGTTACTAGTGAACAGGAGTTAGTTACATCTCAGATACCTGCCTCTAGATCCCAAAGCACCTCCTATAGTGGCTGTAAAGTGATCAGACATGTAACAAGTCCTGGATTGCTGATAGGCAACATGTAGCACTGCCCCTCTTAAAACAAATTCAAGCATAGACTAATCCCAAAGAAGTTCATCTAGATTGTCATTACTTGAAAAAAATGAAAAGAAATGGGACATAGTGTCATGAAAAGCAATAGCCACACATTCTTCAAAATGAAGTGGACTAAAATGATACACACCCATCTTAGTTATCTGTGAGCCCCTATAACTAGTAAGTACCAGGGAAAGATCAGAAGCTCCAAAAATTATGATGAATACAAAATATTCCATCTGCTAAGAAACTGAATTTTCCGGCTTCAAAGTTATTAAAGAAAGTCAGCCCATTCAAATTTTCCTTCAAAATATTAATATTACTTTGAAATTACATGATTCATTAACAATTAATCTTTAAAGTAAGAATTCCAATGAATACACACTCTGATTCCTTCTTTTTAACGGTGCATTCCGGAATTCTCAAACCATACAATTTATTTTGTCATGATTTAACTTAAAGTATATTAGTGACTTATGCAGATGAAATATTGAAAATAGCATTCCGTAAAGTGTGACATGTGTATATCTCTCTATGTACATATATCTGTCACTATTAGTCATTGCATATGTGTGTGTATATAGTATCAATGTTCCTTTTCTACATATCTGTTTATAACTAATCATTTCTAATCACTCAATATATAATTAATTTGCTGAAGACATAACAATGATTAAAAAGTTAATAACATTTAGTAAACATCGATAATTTCTATCCACAGAAGCAAGTAATTCTAAATGTTGATTAAAGCATTCTAAATCTAGATGATTTGGGCCATATTCCTGTTATATTTGTCCAAATGTAATCTCTAGTGTGTGAATATATAAATAAATATTGATTGTAACCAGCTTGCTAAATTGTTTTGTGACATCCTGCCTTCAAGAATATATGAAATCTAATCTTGCTAATTTAAATCTGACAAGGAAATATTGATTGAGAAGATGAGAACAATAAGAAAGCCAATTAAATGTTGCTACATCAAAACTTAATATAGAAGACACTGGTGTCAAAGAATACCGTATTGAGCTTCAAGATTTAAAATGTTTACCTCTCCTTTGTTGAGAGAGACATTTTACAGAGAGTGGAGAGAAATTTCTGCTGAGAGGATTGTGTTAACAATGGAGAACAGTGTAAGAGAACTTTAAAGTACCAAGAAGAGACAATACAAATGGTGTAATGAAAGACAGATTTTGCTAAGAGCTGAAGGCAAACAGGACTTTCACTCCAAACTAACAAATTATGAGATGTGAGTGCAGAAATCAGCTACACTTTGCAGAAAGAAAGGTAAGACAAGTCAAACAAGACAAGTTAATGCAACCGAAAAAAGACAAGGAGAAAATCTTAAAGACAGGTTCATGCCCTTGGAGGAAAGACAAACTAATAAATAATACATAAGTATTCCACAGAAAAATAAATACTAGAGAAAATGGGCTTGCTTAGAAACAAGTAAACAACAATAACAATGCCTCAAAAGGTGTATATTAGATAATTTTTGGAGGAATCCAAGAACCAGCAAATGAACAAAAATGATTAGTACTTTATATAAAATGATAAAAGCTAAAAAGCTTAAAATCATAGAAAATGTCATGATGTCAAAGGATGACCTTCAAAAGGCAAAAGTCCTTACAGATCTGGCCGCAGTGTCTTTGTATCTAAAGTCATTTCTAATACAAAGATGGAAGTAGAGGTGGGAATATGCAAATATCCAGACATAAAGGATGAAAAGTAAAGGTAAAAACTTTAAACCAAGTTATCAAGAAAAATATACTATACCAAGAAGGCTGGTTGCTCTGTGATGTAATACCTATGGAGGAAAGGAGTATAAAAGATCATGTATATGATGCTAGATGAACTATGTCAATAACTAGCTTAAAACATTATTTATTTTTTCAGAAATGCATGGTTCCCTAGTTATTGCATGAAATAAAATCAATAAATCCACTAGAAACTGGTTGATATTAAGAAAAAAATGCAGAATATAATAGAAATTCACTGAGGGTGTTAATTTCTTAATATTTTTCATAACTTACCTTCCTAACTTTATAACTGTGACCGTGAATTTACAGCTCTGCAAAACAATCCCTACACAGCAAGAGAGTCAACAAAATTAAAAATTTAGAATTTCAAATATGAAATTAAAAAGAAAAAAATAGCCCATCGTGAAAAATATAATCTGGAACACATTTCTTAGTCACTTTGCAACCTCAGCCATCATCTAGAACTGGAGCCTGTGGTTCCAGTCACTTCTCTTCTACCACATTTCTTTTTTCCTTGAGACAGAGCTTCTCTCTGTTGCCCAGGCTGGGATGCAGTGGCATGTTCTTGGCTCACTGCTTAAGGTGCCACCTCTGCTCACTGCAACCTCTGCTTTTGGGGTTCAAGCGATTCTCCTGCCTCAACCTGTCCAGTAGCTGGGATTACAGGCATGTGCCACCACACCAGGCTGATTTTTGTATTTTTACTAGAGATGGGATTTCTCCATGTTTGCCAGGCTGGTCTCAAACTCTTGAGCTCAAGTGATCCGCCCACCTCAGCCTCCCAGAGTGCTGGGAGCCTGCCTGAGCCACCACGCCTGCCTCCCAGTCAGTTATCTTCTGAAAGGCTATTTCTTTTGCTATGTAGAAAGACACCACATTTATCACTTGCCACCTCCTCTTACCTAGTATAGGTAACCTTCCACTGCACATAGTTAGAGAAACCCTAGCAGAGTTTCAATCTCATAACATACCTCTCCTACTACACTTGGACTTCTCAATTTCCTGGAGATTTTCCAGAACAACTCCATGCCTTTACGAGTCGCATCAAGAACAGGATCCAGTGAACACAATCCTCACTCTCAGTAGCTTTGCTGACTTCTTATTTACCCATCATTCGCTCCTTCCTGTCAGCACAAGTATCTCAACAATCTCATTTCTGCATGCATTTGTTCTTTAAGCTATAATCATGGCCCCCAAACTCATTAAAAAGATAACACTCCTTTGATTCTGACTTTGAATTTCCTTCCAATTAGCTACACTCCCTGCCCTATTTCAACTAACATTCCAAGCTTGCAACTCAACTGCAAAATATTGCTCAAGGAGGGAGGTCTCAATTTCTTGTCCTTTAAAGAACTTTTTGCAGTTTTTAACCTAATAGAGCTTCTCTAACTATTCTATCTGTAAACACACTCTCTATTCTTTATTTTTTTCTTAATACTTATTACTTCTTAATATATCACATATTTATTTGGTAATTTGGTTAATATCCATCTTTCTTTTCTAAAATATGCACGACTTGGTAGTAGATTTTCTTAAAAAAAAAAAAAAAAGTCTGTATTCCTATCATTTAGAGTAATCAACCAAATACAGCAATCACTTGATAAATACTTGTTTAATGGGTATATAAACTTATTTAATCACTCAATAGTTTTTGAAATTTAAAATGTTGGTGTGACATCTGCTTGTTGTTCACCTGAAATTCATTCTCCCTCTTCTTAAAGACATGGCTTCCCAGTTAGAAACTACATTTCCAAACTTTTCTGATATACAGTTGTGACTGTGTAACTATATCTAGATGAGTAGAATAGAGATACTGTATATAATTTCTAGGCTGTCTTCAGCTTAAAGGCAGGCTGTTTTCTCTGAAATTTGGCTCTTTTTCTCTTCATGTGTGAACTCAGTGATGTCTGTAACCTGAAAGGCAATACAGTATGGGATGAGAGAGCAACGTGGTGAAAGACACTTGGGCTCCTGAATTACCTTGAGGAGCAGAGTGGCCCCATTAGCATAGAAAGGCTGGCTTGTACCATGAGGGAAATAAACTGTTATATGTAAAGGACTTAATTTTGGAATCTTTTTCTTCTTTCACACATTTGGCTTCCATGATTCTCTCTGCTATTTCTCTGAACTGAAATTTCTTAAGGGTTCTTTTCTTAAGAGTGCTTTTCTGGTTCTTAATTTAATCTAGTGATCTTTCTATGTTCAATCAATGAAATGTTTGAGAAATTAATGAAGAATATGAACATATATTCTTCCTTACACCAATGTTTACACAGCATGTAAACTCGGGTGGTTTTTAATAACCCTGAAACCCATCTTCAAATCATCTAAGTAACAACAGTAACAAGATTTAAACAAACATTCTTGAGAAATAGCACATATTATCATGGTTTAACTACCACTCATGTGCTAGGATATTTTTCTGTCTAAATAGAGAAAATATACAACCATTTGCCAATCTTATTAAACCCTTTAGATTTGTCTCTACTGTAGTGCCCTTAGGATAGTCCAAACTAGACCTTTCAGGAGAGAGCCAGTATTTATCTCTAAATCTTCTTTTCAGCCATTGGCCACTCCAAGCTCTTCGTGCTCCATACAATTTAAACTTTTATAGTTTCTCAAGCTCACCACATTTTCAATTTTATAATATTTCACATCTCTTTCCTCTGCCTGGAGCATTGCTTACTCTTAAGTATCTCTCTACTCTTCCAGCATGCATCCATCTGAAACCCAGGCTCCCTGTCTACATGCTACACCTCCAATAATGCCTTTTTATTATCACACTTTATCCACAGTATCTTCATTGCTGTTTAACTCTCAGCCTTTACCTCCCACAAAATCAAGGACTATCTGCTTTGTTCATTTTTACATCCCTCTTACCTCACAGTGCTTGATATATGGTAGGTTCTTAATATATTTTCTTCAATTATAAGTTTGCTACACTTTTCTCAGCTATAGAAAACTCAATGTTTAATATGCTGGAGACCAGGCACAATGGCTCACATCTGTAATCCCAGCACTTTGGGAGGCCAAGGCGAGCAGATCACCTGAGGTCAGGAGTTTGAGCCCAGCCTGATCAACATGGTGAAACCTCATCTCTACTAAAAATACAAAAACTTAGCCAGGCGTGGTGGCACAGACCTGTAATCCCAGCTACTCAGGAAGCTGAGGCAGGAGAATTGGTTGAACCTGAGAGATGGAGGTTGCAGTGAGCCGAGATTGCGCCATTGCACTCCAGCCTGGGTGACAGAGAGAGAGATACTCTTTCTCAAAAAAAAAAAAGAAAGAAAAAGAAAAGAAAAGATGCTGGATTAAAAAATTCTGGTGGAGAAGTAAACTGTATCTCCTTGATGCATGATTTTCAACTGTTCTGAAGAATATTCCTTCAAATGGAAAAAAATATCTCCCCTCTGAATTTCCATAGTGATTTATGACTCTCTCAACATGGTATGACAGGCTAATCTTTCGGTGGATAAGCTGTGTATTGTGTTCATATTTTCATCCCTCATACTATGAAGCACAGTTCCTTACATATCTTAAAATATCTCTACAGTACATTACACGACACAGCAGAGTTTAAAACACTGTATGTAACTGAAGGAGGGGTAAACTGTATGCTTTTATTTGATTTGTTGTCAAAAAGAAATTCACAAGGTGCCAGTGGGAGTGGAGTAGATGGGAAATGAGGATGGTAGAGAGACTTTTCACTGTATAAATTTGTATTCTTTTGTGAATTTAACATGAATATGTTTATGTTAAAAAGTATTTTAAAATTATAAAAGCTTCTTTATAAGAAAAACCCAAGAAAAGTTTAAAATCAAGGGATAGCCTGAGAGAAATTATTTGAAACATATATAAGACAAAGTATCAACACTTAGAATGTATATAGCAAATGCCAAAAAGTCAATAAGAAAAACAACCTTATAAAAATTGTCAAAGTGATAAGGAAGCTATTAACTGAAGAAGACACTTCAATTAATATTAAAGGTATATTTATATTAAAAATGATGAGGGTACTGCACTCTGTATGTAAGGTCTCCATTGCTCACTTCATTTCAGAGATTTACTAGAAATCTTTCTGTTCATTTGGAATAAAAAATATGAAAATTTTAAAAACTTTAAAATATAATTTCCTCTGAAGTTGTTCACCATTAATCAGATAGTAAGAAATGTGTAGATGTAATCAAAAAAATGAAACAGAAGTATAGAAATGAAGTATAGAAATGAAACAGAAAAATAGAAATGGTTAGAAAATAATATTTCAAGAAGCTTAAATGTGTAGAGACAGAGGGAGAGAAGGCAAAGTTCATATCTTGTTTCTATTTTGGGCAACCAGGTAGAATATAGATTGAAATGGAAAAAGATTCTGGCAAAAAGAGGATTATTTGAATTCAGACATCCTGAGGATAAAGTGCCTGGAACTAATTGGATATACTGGTTTAAAGTTTGAGGGCAAGAAACAGGCTGGAGATGGGCTTATAATGGTATCTGAAGTCATGGTGATGAATGAGACGAACAAAGGAGAAAGAAAAGTAAGAGAAGGCAACCCAGGAAAAAGTAGTGAAGCCATGAATACCTAAGAATGAACAGAAGATGTGCCTTCAAACGGAAATGAAAGAAAGAAGCTAATCTGGTGAAAGGAAACCAAGTGGTAAGAAAGAAAAATAAAATGCTTATTTCATAAATGTTCTACCTGACGACATATTAACTATAGTTTCTGTTATGTTTTAAATATGTCTCCCAAAGTTTATATGTTGGAAACCAAATTGTCATTGTAACCGTATTAAGAGGTGGGGCTTAATAAGAAATGATTGGGTCATGAAGGTGGAGTCCCCATAAATGGATTGTTATTGCTGGACTGGGTTAGTTATTGTAAGAATGGGTTATTATAAAAGGGAATCCTTGGGCAGTAAGGCCATGCTTTAGGCAGTATGGAAAAAGCACTGGGTTTCCTTCCACTAGGTGAGCTGCTTCTTTTCATTTCCATTTGTAGGAACATCTTCTGTTTATTCTTTAAATATTCCCTGTTGGTCAGAATGTAAATTAGTTCAACCACTGTGGAAGACAATGTGGTGAATCCTCAAAGATCTAGAACCAGAAATCATTTGACCCAACAATCTCAGTACTGGGTATATACACAAAAGAATATAAATCATTCTATCACAAAGACTAAGTGCATGGCAGCCCTGTTCACAATATCAAAGACATGGAATCAATCCAAATGCTCAAAATGATAGACTGGATAAAGAACATTTGGTACATATACACCATGGAATACTATGCAGCCATAAAAAGTAACTAGATCATGTCCTTTGCAAGAGCTAAAAGCCATTAACCTCAGCAAACTAAAGCAGGAACAGAAAACCAAAGACCACATGTTCTCACTTATAAGTGGGAGCTGAACAGTGAGAACACATGGACACAGGAAGGAGAATAACACATACTGTGGCCTGTTAGGGGATGGGGTGAGGGGAGAGAGAGCATTTGGAAAAATAGCTAATGCATGTTAGGCTTAATACCTAGGTGCAGCATATCACCATGGCACACATTTATGTAAAAAACCTAAACTTCCTGCACAGGTATCCCAGAACTTAATTAAAAAAAAAAAAAAAAAAGACACTCTAACCCTTGTGTTCTCTGCTCTCATCTGTCTCACACTTTTGCTTCCACCAATGCCATTCCCTTGGAATTCCCAGCATCCAGAACCATGAGCCATATAAATACCTATTGTTTATAATTTATCCCAGCCTGTGGTATTGTTTATAGCAACAGAAAATGGACTAAGACTGATTCTGAGAAACTTGTCTCTATTTTCTTATTCAGAGACAAATTCCAAGTTGCTACTACTGCTTCTTTATCTTCATCCCCATCTTTCTTATTTATAAAACTTTTTATTTTCAGAATTTCATTTCCCACTCAACTAAACCTACCCTTTACTGATGTGGTAAATTTGAATACTAGACCATTAAAATATATGTTTTTAAAAGTGACAATATTACAAAGTAGCTACAAAGCAACAAAACAAGACTATCTGAAACACTTAACAAATATCGCCATCCCCACTTCCCATTTTCACTATTACAGAAACCCAACCCAGGTGATATATATTACTATTTGTCAAGCCAAAAGCATATTCCCATGCCACTTTTCTCTTCCATTTGTGTTAAGCGACATGGATTTAGATAACCATGCCTAAAGAGCCATTTTGAAGAATGCTTTTCATTTTATTAAGATTCTCTGAATTAGGTGGGTAGTGTAGGTGGATAGTGGAACAGAGCTCTGATCTACCTGTGGAAACTCATGCAGTTGACAGCCATCTTTAGAAATTTGCTCTAGATACCAAAAATGATACTGTTACATTCACTCAGAATACAGGAAGCAAGTCTATTTGATACTTCAATTATGATTTGTTAATTACATGATCAGTAACATGTAGTTTTGGTTTGGTTTTTATTGCTTTTTCTCCACCTCCAGAATTTGTGCACACAAAATGTTTAAGTACAGGCATAACTACTTAAGTTCCACATATTTTCACATTCAATGCTTACAACAACCATATGAAGTAGGCATTACTATCAATATTTGTCATGGGAAATGGAGGTTTATTATAGATTAAAGACTTTGCCTAAGGTAACAAATAGTTCATAAGTGAGTCAGAATTTGAAACCAGGTATTCTGATTCCAAAGCCCATGGTTTTGAAAACTCTTGTCAAGATGGCATTGCAAGATATGGTTTCAGCCCTGTGCCTTTGCTTCCAATACGTAACAGTAATAGATAAGTTTTAAAAGAGATGATATAAAAGAAATGTGATGATAGTCAAAAACAAGATAAACATACCAGAAGTAGACTATAAACACAAAGTGAGGTACAGTGTACCAGATGGTTTCTGGAATAAGAAGCAAGCATTCCTTGTATCTGCAAAGTAACTGGGATGCTACATCTGCCCCATAGGGAGTAATAATCAGTGCCAAGTTTACTAATTGAGACCTGAAGGTAAGACAAGAGGAAGCTGAATAACTAACACCACCCTTTCCATGGAGCCATGGCTTACATAGAGCTGCTTTCTTGGGGAGGCCAAAGCAAGCAGATATAATCTCACAGTCACATCCCGGGCCAGACTGCTCTGTGATTTAGTGACTAGATTTTTTAGCAGAGAGTCTGGGATGGGAAAGGAGAGGGTACAGTGCCAACACTAAGACATTGGACTGGTGCAGAAGGGCTAGCAATGAGAGAGAGAGAGAATTTTTAAATCCATCTCACTCCAGTTGAACCTGAAAACCAAAATTCTAAGCCATTAGAGAATAATACAAAAAGGTACCAGCAAAATTTTAAAAGCAACAGTTACACTAAGTTATTCCAAATGACATGAAAATAATAGAGCAGTTTCAGAATACTTCAAAATAAGCATGTTAGAATTTTGGAAGAGACAAAAAATAACATCAATACAATGTGTAAGAAAGTAAGCAGAAATAGAACATTTGAAGTGATGAGAATCAATTAGAATTTCCAGAAGAGAAAAATATTGTCAAAAACATAAATATTGACTACAGAGTGGACATAGTCAAGAAAAGAATTAGTAAATGGGAAGATATCTCTGAGTAATTCACCAAAGTGTACCATGACAGATATATATAATAGTGTGAAAGAAAATTTGAGAAATATGTATAATATATTGTCAAACTTTAACATATATCCATTATGGAGCTCCAGAAAAAGAGATTGAGCTAATGTTAAAAGAAGCAATATTTGAAAAGAAAAGTTTCCCACAATTTAAGGAAGATAAGAGTTGTAAGATCAAAGTGTCTAGAAAGATAAACAAACTCTATGCTCTCTCTCCAGTAAGAAGAATAATAAAACTATACTGTTACTCTCTAGGAAAGCCTTTAAATACCCATAATTTGTCTGGGATGGTTGAATCTAGTCCTATAGATTATCATCTATATATTGATAGAATAAATCATCTTTAACATAATTTGATCAATGCATTTGAAAGAATAGAGCTGATATGATATTTATCCTTACAGAGAAGGCACAATTTCACTGCAAAAGATGTCAACTACTACAAGGGTACAGAAGAACCTGAAATTTAGTGACCAAGAGAATTGAAGAAGTAAATCACAGACTGTCATAACCCTGGCACATGTCCAAGCTACTCTGTCATCCCCATGTGAGCTGATAAGTGCACGCGCAGATGCGCGCGCACACACACACACACACACACACACACACACACACACCCTACCAACCTGGTCTATAGGCAAAGGACAAGTAATCATCAATATGGGAATAAATACATAAGACAAGCAACAAACTGCCACTTGTGATATATTATGTAGCAAATGCTTAGTGTTACTCTTTACATCATTGGTGAAGCATTTTTTTCTTGTTTTATTCAGAACACGTGTCAGAAGATGCTTCTTTTGTTTCATCTACACATTTTTCCAAAAATAAGTGCATAACTAGGAGAGAAGACATTGCCTTAAGACATTAGAGGTATAAGATATGTGTTTATGTTTGTATGTGAATAAATGTTTGATATATAGATAAGAGAAATCAGCATATATTAGTTCGTGACCATATATCCACTGTTTCCTAGTAATCAAATACATAATCTAAACATCTATGGAAGACTAGGTTTATATAAGAAAATATACGCTTTCTTAAGATCATGGTATTAAAATTATGTAGTTGATTTCAGTTTTTAAAAGATGGCTTTATCTCAGCAGCAAATCAATAAGTAAATATAAAAAGAAAAGACAGACATTACTACTTTAAGAATAAATGTTAGGAAAACTAAGAAGCAGATCATGACTTTTTCACAATTTATGTACTTTCATTGGAGGGAATCTCATTCTTTTGTAGCTTCTCGCCAAAGCCTAGTAACTTCCTGCATTGTGGCTAGACTTTATAACCAAGGAAAATAATAAAGTTCCCTTTAATTTTTGGTCTTTACATTCGTTTGGAGGGAATAGATAAGTGGTAAACTTTTTTTTTTTCAATCTTTATACAAAAAGGATAAACTTTCAAAGGTCTGATTTCTTGGCTTTTCAAAAACCCTCAGCCACACTTTAACTTTACCTGAGATATAGTAAAAGAAAAACCAAAATGATTTACATGTTTCTTTTTTTGACTATTCATATTAAGATAATAACAAAAGACCTTATTAACAAAACACTTTGGGCAACTATAATAAGACCACAATTTTTTAAAGCTCAAAAGATTCATGCAAATGAAATATTCGATATTTTCTTTTTTAAAAAAGAAAAAATTTCACTTTCCTGCAGCACTAATGAACAGCCAGGAACTGTGTATGTGGGCAAGGAAGAATGAACGTAACAGGTGACGAGAGTATAATGAACTTGTTCTCTTAGAAAAGGATTTGTTTGTCATAGTTTGCAATTGTTGAAGGAAGCTTGTATCAAATCATAGAAATCGTTTGGAAAATAATTTTTCTTTTTATACATAGTTTTTGTATAAAGTCAAGCCTGTTACTTAGTTCTAAACAGTTGATTTTTCCCTAAATCTTTGCAAAAGAAGAGCTAAGTAATGCTTCAAAATTGCCTTATAACTGAAAACACATTCATTCTTTCTCAAAAGCTTTCTTCCCTTTGAAAAGTTTTGTAGCCTCACAATAACTCCAATATATTATATTCAGTTTATTAATTTACTTTAGCAAACAGAATGTATAAATCTCCAAAAACAAGAGCATACTCTAGTAAATTTTATTTTTAAGTGAGCATACAAAATTTATATTACGCAGCTGCTCTTTAAAAAGTCTAAATGAATGTGACGCACAAAGTAACCACACAGACCTCTATATTTCATCAGATCCACAGTGTAAAAGCACATTTTTCGCTTCATCTCAGTTGGAAAGAGGTAAAACAGTCAACTTGTTAACAGAATTGCTTTTTTAGCAAAGTCAACAACAGCAATAGTATTTTGGCACTTATTAAACTGTAATACTGAATCTGCAATTTTTGCCGAAGAAAAACATTTCATTAGCATTTGTAGGAATATTCTGTATAGGCTCTGATATTTTTAAAATAAGAAGCACATTTAAAATAGAATTATAAGTATGACTACACTGGGAATTAAACACAATTTACACTCTGAGATACTCTTTTCCAGAAAGCATGAGTCTAGTAACTTCCAAAATATTTATGCTGAAATGAAAACTACTCGGTATCATTTCAAATTTTTTAAAAGTGTGTAAAGTTTCAATGAAATATGAGCAAACAAGACAGAAAGAAACAAAAGAAGTTTGCATGCTGCTTCCTAAAAGAAATTAAAACAATTCTTTGCCAGGAATAACATCCACATACTACAGGAAGGGAACTGTTGAAATCAAACACACTTACTTTTTAATATGTACAGATGCACTTTTTTCCCCCCTATTTTAGGTTAAAAATAAGAGGACACGCCAGTGATCTTGCTGGCAGTCAGATAACGCACAGGCCCTGACCCTTCAACCGGCCAGGAATTCTCACACAAAGCTCTTTTCATACAGACTGCGCTATATATTCCTAAGATAGGGCGGCAAAACGTGAAGCCGTGGATAAGTGACACAAAGTCGAACTAAATGAAATGTTTACATATATTCTGTCACACTGTTGTTCCTTCATCTATCCCACACATAATTTCCCCAAAACAATGTTGATTCAGGTTGAAGAAAAGGATGATTTAAACAAAAGGACAATTTTAAGGAAAAGGACACACAAGACAATACAAATATTGTACTTTTCTCTTTGCATCACCAAGTTTAGTGTGAAATCAAGCAGAAACAAAACCACAACATCTAAGAACTTCTAAGAAATGCTTTTGCTATCATTCCCCTCAAAGCACAAGAGATTTAACTTGTTTTACAACATAGAAAGTAGATTTTAAATATAATATCTTAAATCTGCACTCACCATGAAAAAGCAACAGTTGCGTAGAGTAAAAGTGTGCTATTTTCTGCCCCTGTTCCATTTCAGTTTTGCCTATGGTTGTCCAACACCCAAAAGCCCAGAGCTGCCACCCAGAGGCCCCTTCCACAAGCTGGCTTATTTGCCTGTCAATCTGAGTGCCGGCTTCTCTATTATGCAGCTGTGCACTTTGCTGAAGTTCTAATATAATTTCCATACGCTTCCCACCGCCTGAAGTAGGCGATTTGTTCTTTCAGTTCAATGAATACTCAAATCACTTTTCAGGTAACTCTGTAGGATCAAGCTTTAAGTTGTTCACCCTCAAGTTAAGGAGTTCTTGGTAAGAAGTGGGTGGAGAGAAGTAAGCTCACTACAAGGGAATTCAGAGTGTAATCAGAACGCAGAGAAAAACTTCCTCTTTTTTCCTTCCTTGCTAGGCTGAGCTACTAGTGCCTCTCTCACAGAACTTAGGAATGCAAAGGGAGGACGCAAAGAGGCCCCGCCAGACAACCCTTTCTCAATCAATTAGCTTGCAGCCATTACTTGTGACCTTAGGTCACACAGCATAAGTGTGTGGGGTGTGCCTTCAGGGGTCCCAAGGCTACTTATTACAGCTTAGATAACCAAAACCAAGCAGACATTAAAATCTAGAAATATTTTAATAGAAAATGTGCTAATATTTTAACAGAAAATGTACATTTAATAGAAATGTACTAAATGTGACTAAAGGTAAACTCCAAGTGTCTTTTTGCAGTAACTACTATTTAATCCAGTGAAAGTTTTTTTCTATTAAGAAAGCTAAAACAATATTTTTCAAGTTGAATCAAACAGGATTTAGGGCAAAGTAGTGAAACTTTCTTTTTATGTTAAATTTCAAGCTGGAAATTTAGAAATGACAAGTAATATATCATATAGATCACAGGATCATATATGTATTATTCATACAGCCCAGGTTCTAAGGTCTTGAGTTTTTTAAAGAATTCTGGTTTGTTATACCTAACTGCAGAGTAGAGCTACTGTAAACAAAGTTTTCTATGCTTAAGGAAATCAAAACAACATCACTTTAGGGGCTAGGACTATTTTAAACTATTTAAATATTACGTGCTATCTTAGTATCATGATTTCTCTGACTCTCATAGCTGTTTTAATGAGAATTTCTTTTTGTGCTCTATTTCAGACAAATGTTTTTCCTCTTTAACACACTTTTTAAATGAGACCTCAAAATAACAGAAAATAGGAGAAACACTAAAGAAAAATGTAATCTTTTAAAACTATATAATTGTGGAAATTTCATACTGTAAGTTTTCATATTCCTTGAAAACATTAAAAAATAGTCACCACCATCTATAAATAAATGATACAGAAACATCAGGCAATTTTATTTCAAATTAAATCCATACTTTTGAATAGTACAACCCAATTAAGAAGCACAGGCTTTTAGTGACTGGATTAGCCAATCTCTTCCCTCCGAAATAGCTGTTACTCAGAAACGGATTGGCCACACTCGTGTTTTCTCACCTTGTTTAACTGGTGATGCCACAAGGCATGTCTGATTCAGCACAGTGCAGGAATGGCAATATTCCATATGGATACCTGGCCAACTAAATTGTCTGCAAAGTGGACACTGTCTGACACAAATAAAAACGACAAACCAAAAATATCCAAGAATAAATAAGACAGGTGTGAGAAAACAGTGGCCAAATAATACTGTCTGGTGGACAGAGTCAGTTTTAAAAACCACAGTAACAAATAATGTGGTAATAAGAGTGTTAAAATCAGTTACAGGTGGGAGTTAGGGAAGAAATTAAGAGATTCCACTTTCTCCAACATGTAACAGGGAGTCATTGATAGGTTTGAAAAAACAGATTGACATTGCCTCTAAATAAATTTTAAAAAATAATAATTTGGTGTCTTTTAGTGATTCTGTTATGGGTGTTTTATGTATTGAAAGGCATTATTGAAATACATTTTTGGCTTTTTAGCCAATAGATACGTAGAAAATCAAAAATTCTAATTACTGCCTGAGGAATACCTAGTTTTTAGAAATTTCTACAACTCAACACCACCTCATCATTGCATATTAAATCTTAATCTGTTATCAAGAGTGCAAGCTTTTTTTTCTTTTCTTGTTTCTTTCCTTAGAGACTAACAACTAACTTCAAAAAGTCAACAAGGCCACCAGGCCTTATACATTAGAAGTCTGTAATCATACACCTCAAAGATCTGGCCTCCATTCTGACAGAGCTACATGCACAAAACAAAGGACTTTCTGATAAAAGTTCAAAATGTCACTAATAAACTACATAAAACATAAAACATACACCAGCACTTGAAAGGGCCTTGGTTAGTTCACAGTCTATAGTGTATTTTTTAACGGCCAGTTGACTAAAACAACCACAGACATTCTGAATTACACATGGGTTATGAAAAAAATTTCCATTTGAAAAGTGTGGGCCAGGCTCAGTGGCTCACGCCTGTAATCCCAGCACTTTGGGAGGCTGAGGCGGGCAGATCACCTGAGGTCCTGAGTTCGAGATCAGCCTGACCAACATGGAGAAGCCCTGTCTCTACTAAAAATACAAGATAAGTCAGGCGTGGTGGCACATGCCTGTAGTCTCAGCTACTTGGGAGGCTGAGGCAGGAGAACTGCTTAAGCCTGGGAGGCGGAGTTGTGGTGAGCTGAGATCACGCTATTGCACTCCAGCCCAGGCAACAAGAACGAAGCTACATCTCAAAAAGAAATGAAATCTCTGGTATCTTGCATTGAAAAGGTCACTACCAGGATGTTATTGAAAAAAGCTGGTCAGTTTCCACTATCATTCATGGGGAAATGTCTGCTGCTCTAGTTGTCATGGTGATTTTATCAAACAATGCAGGTCATTTTTTACTAAGTTCATCTAATTTGAAAAAGCATCTCAATAGCTTAGATCATTTTACCACAAAAATCCTATGATGTGTATTTAGAGATGCTAAGTTAGAATAAATATGAAAATAATATATTTTAATTAAATAAAAGGCCATTCAAAATGCTAAGACATGATAATAATAGATGAAGTTACAGAGACATAATTTCTAAACATTACATAATAACAAGAAAATATTGCTACTTATTATGTCATGTTGATATTTTCTACTCTAATTCTATTATGCATCTATACGTTTGTCTAATCATTATGTCTTGGAAGATAGTCAGTTTGGGATGGAAAAGGAGAACTAAAATGAAAGGTCTGAAAAACATTACTATAAAAATTTTAGTTTTCCATGACATCTGGATAGCAGTCCACCACCATAAATTGGTCTCAGCCAACTTTTTGTTAAAACACTTAAACTGAAAACTACATTTCTCAACAATCCTAAAAACTAAGATTAACAGAGGTAATCACTTTACCTTTCTTCTAAAGGTAATGACATGATGTTGCGCTAAGAAAAACAATAGGTGGTCTGCATTGTAGACAGGTTAGTCCTGTCCATCTGAAAGTTAAGAAAGTATTTTAACATTTCTTGATTAACTGCAGTCATATTTATGGCCTGTTCCACCATAACTTGGACTGCCATCATTACATCGGGTGTCAGTAGAAGGTGCTGGTTCTTGGGATACATAGTGGTGTCCTTATATCACTCTCTCTTCCTATTTTGGTATTAGTACCCCAGAACAGAAAGTTGCAGTGGGGCAGGGTTGGCGGAGGACAGAGCAGGGAGGGCTGGCATGTAACACACTACATCCCCCAAATATTAGTTAAAGTGATGTATATAAAGTGATATATGTGTATATATAGTGATGTATATATGTATATACTACCGGAAGATGGTTGAGAAATGAACTTACTGTATTAGGAATAGTAGCTTTTCATGCTTGTGAAATAACAAGGATTGGGACATAAGAGACCTATTTACTATTGAGAGCTAAGTCAGATTGCATAGAGATGTCCTGATCTCCAGCTGCTGGGAGGCCCACACACCAACGTGTCACCCAGCTGGAGCAACAGGAAGCAGATTTAATCAGCACAAATGGGATTTAACCATCAAGAAGTGGATAGAAAGAAAACAACAGGTGTTCTCTGGTTGTAAACACGACATTGGATAGATCTAAGCTAATCCAGAGTGTTGAGCCAATAGAAAACAAACATAAAGGTGGAGCCTATATAAAAATATTACAGAGAAAATAGGATAGGAACATTTTTAAAAGAAGAGCAATAAATAAGTATATTGTTATTAAGACAGCAAAAACAGGGATTTTAAATAAAATTCACAAAGCCATGATCCCTATGATATAGGACAAGAAGGAGGAAACGGCTTAAAATAAAAGTAAGAAAATGAAATAGAGGTATATACTTTTAGAAAAAGCATAGTAAAGACAAAAATGAGGCAAGGATGATAAATGATACTGGGAAATTAAAATAGTGAAATGAATGACAAACTTTAAAATACAGGAGGTGTGTTTGAAATCCGTAGCAACAATATAGGTGAGCTTGCTGGAAGAAATCTTCTAATATTTTACTTTAAAATCTAAAACATCACAAAACATAAGGAAAACTTAAAAATATACTCTGTGTTCTACCAAAAAGACACTTGCACTTGTGTGTTCATCACAGCACTATTCAGAATGGCAAAGACATGGAATCAACCTAGGTACCTGTCAGTGATGGACGAGATTCAGAAAATATGGTACATACACCCCATGGAATACTACACACCCAAAAAAGAATAAAATCCTGTCCTTTGCAGCAATATAAATGCAGCTGGAGGCCACTATCCTTAGCAAATTAGTGCAGGAACAGAAAACCAAATACTGTCTATTCTCATTTATAAATGGGATCTAAGCACTGGGTACTCATAGACATAAAGATGGAAATAATAGACCTTGAGGTCACTAGACGGGGGAAAAGAGGGAGGGAGGGAGGAAAGGGCTAATCGTATGGGGTACTATGCTCACTACCTTGGGGACAGAATCATACATACCCAAACCTCAGCATCATGCACTATACCCATGTAATAAACCTGCATGTGTACCCCTGTATCTAAAATAAAGTTGAATTTTTTAAAAATGATATTATGAAAGATGGAAAAATGTCTATAAAAATGTGAAAAATTTTAACATATTTAATGCATAACAGCTCTTTCCTTTTTATTTTAAAGGAAAAAAAGGACAAATACCTTAATTTAAAAAATGGATAAAAAAAAGAGGAAGAGACGAGTCAAAATAAATAAATAAATACTAAGGGAATGTTGATGTATGTTATACATTTTTATTATGTTATCATTTAAAAAATATTCCGAGTGAGTTATTCTGTCACAAAATGAGTATTCTCATACATTGTTTATGAGTATACAAATTAAAACAGGCTTTCTGGAAGGCTACTTATTTATACGTACCAACATTTTTATATTTCTTCGTTTTTATGTATTTATTCATTGAACAAATAAATACTTATTGATCATATAGTATGTCTCAGGCACTGTCTGAGACACCAGGAATAAAGTTTTTAACAAAACAGAATTTATATCTCATTTATCTTTGATTCTAGGAAGTATAGATAAATGGTAAACAAGTATAAAAATAGACATTACATATTAAGTACTATTGAATGTTAAGACAAAAATAACGCAGGGTAAGACAGATGACTTCAGAGGCAGCGGCTATTACATTTTACATAGGTGTTCAGGAAAATGTCTCTCTGGTATTGTAACATTTGGGCAATAATCTGACTGTAATATGGGGGTACAACACGGCAATATATGGGAGAAAAGCACTTACAGGGAGGGACATACCAGTGAAAAGCTTTAAGATGGGGCATGATTTTCAGTGATATATCAAGGGTCCTTTTGTAAGAAACTCATTAGTGAGATAGGGGTATGTGTAATGTATGAACCATTTTTGTACAAAATTGTTTATTACTGCCAGCAAAAGTGAAAATAGAGTATATCAATACTTATGATATATTAGATGTTGATTAAAAATGTTTATTTTCAAAAGTCATGAGATATGAACTGCAGGTAAGCAAAAGCAGGGAGAAAGAACCAAACTGCAGATAATGTATGATTCCAATTTAGTAAGATAAGTATTTTTGAATATAGTTAAAAGATCAGGTATCAAAATGTTAATAGCAACTCTCATCTCTGTGTAGTAGAACACTGGATTTTTACTTTCTGACATTTTCTAAATTAAAACATATATATTTTTTAATAAAAGAAAAACATTAAACAAAGAAGAGGTAGCCATTCCAACTTTGGCATGTTATTAATTCTAGCATTCTCTTTATCATAAATCTTGAAGCCTTTAATTTATTCCAAATATTTTACTTTTCCAAATCTAGTTAATATTTGAAATAATTCTTCTTTTTTAAAGAATGGAAATTTCCCCCTTCCCTTCAATTTCACTGCTTCTGCTCCGTTGCTTAGATCCACAGGAAGATTTTCAAAATAAATCTGTAAAATCATGTTCATGTATATCTACAGCCTTTGTTTTCTCATTTGAAGCATATGGTGAGAGTCATCTCATCCAGTGACAAATGTCCTCCCACAGCCTCCACTACTTTGACCCTTAATTAGATCTTCTCTGGCAATCTAAAATAACTCATGTCTGAGACTCTCCCTGTCTGTATAGGTCCTAAAGGATTGGAGTAGCAGCAGGAAAGCAAGAAAGTACCTTACTGCAGCGGAGGATACATGTAGCCAATGGGTGAGCAACTGGGAGTTGAGTGAGGTTGGGAAAGGAAGGAAGGAAAGAAGGAAGGGGAAGGGAGTGGAGGGGAGGTGAAAGGGAAGGGGAAGTGGAAGAGGAGGACAAGCATACAAACAGAGAAAATGACACGATTAGGTCATTAATGAAAAGTGAAAGCTGAGCAAGGTGTCAGAATGCACAGGTGAAATCTCATGTTGAGGAAGTGATCAAGAGCACTCAGTTCAACAACTTTTGTTATTTTGATACATGTATAAAGCGTACGGCCTGGGTATTGTTTTTCAAAGCTCTTAAAACAAACAAAAAACGCTAAAACAAATAAATATGGAGATTAGAGAGACAGAATATCAGATGATCTCCCATAATTCTATAAGATGAATAAATGATTAAAATGGGAGCCGGGAAGGAAGAGGAAACATGGAGGGGCGTTATAGAAATGCACACATATAATTGGTACTTGTGTTCACTGTGTTGCTACATTAACGGAGTAGGGATTTTAGAGCGGGATGTAGAAAATGGTCTGACTGGACTTGAGATAATGGTAAAGGGTGTTGAGAAAGCTAGAGAAGTTGGAAAGTACAAGTTTGATTCAGACAGAAGAAAATAAAGACAATTATACAATACAGAGTGGAGGAAACTCACAAATTGGGAAGAAACAAAAGCACAGGTAGCATGTCTAGTAGAGTGAGAGGTCAAAGCTGAAGTCTAATCCTATGGGAAACAATCTGAGGCGCAAGTGTTGAGCTCCTCAATGGAGGATCTTTTGTGTGTGAGGCCTGGGCTAAACTAGGGTCCTGATATCCAGGTTGCCTTTGGCCGCTGGTGAGATACTAACTGGTCCCCATATGCCACATGGCCAATAGATTTCACCCAGTCAAGTGGATGCTCTAGCAGATTTGGCTGACCAAATCAGTTTGGGCCCCAGAGACAGATCTAGCAAGAAAGAATGGAATTCATAACAATTTCAACTAAGGGAAAGATGCCAGAGGCATTAGGCAAACGTGCCCAAGTACATTACAGCCACATGGAGTGGCAGAGTCCAGCCAAGAACAAGAGACAAGACTGTGTTTGGCACTTAGGCAAGAGCGTTTCTGAGATAAACCAGGGCTTCCCTGAACAGATAGTGAAAAACATGTCACATGCCACACCTTGAGGAGTGTGGAAAGGTCAACCTATTCAAATTATCTTGTCCTTTAGCCCTCCTTAATTCCAAAAATCTCCTTAGAGATTTTGGTGCCAAAATTCCTTACCATACCAAGACACTAATTTGTATACATATAAGTGGATAAATAAAATACTGTCTCTGGAGCTCCTACAAAAATAAAATATAGTACATGTAAAGATGCATTCACCTCTTATAACTATCTTTAGGCTTTAGATTAGAATATGCTGAATCAGAGGGTGTTGCCAAAGGAGGCAAGCCAGAACCAGGGCTGCCGAATTCGAGTTAACACTCTACTAACAACTGGCCCTGAATCCCTAGTGGTACTGTACCTAAAACTGGGGGTGCTTATGCTGTTACTGAAACTTTGGCTGTTGAGTTAGAGAATCCCGAAGAGTTAATCAAAGGCCATATACCATTTTCCTGAGCTTCCTGAGTCTATATCCAAACGATCAGAACTCAACTCCCAATTGGAAGAGGATAGGATGAGATAATGAATATAAAAGCAAATAAAGTTCTATGATTCCCGTCCTAAAATTTTCAATGAACAGCTACTTTTTCCGATCCAAGCTACTGTTTAATTGGATGGGGGAATAGTTTTCATTTTATTCCCAAGTCATATCTCAATTAATTAACTTTCAAGCTTTTAAGGAAAGAAAATTGATTCTAATTATAGCCTGTGATCAGAAAGGTATCTGAGCTAAAGCATTTTGGAATATATTATCCAGGTTACATATTACAAAGTTTATTCCTTTCTTTACCTTTTTCCTTTCAGGAAATAAAGCTCAAGAAGAAATCGTCAAATGTTGCAGGATACTTGTAAGCGCAGAGGACTATGAAGACCTGATGAGGAGGTTATCTTTAATGTTTGTCCACCAAGAGAACACATTGTTACTGTGCTTGAATTCCAACAAAGGAAGGCATAGAATGAATCTTGGCTGTTCGCTTTTACTTGCTAACTATGTACTGAATGAATAAACCGTGCAGTATACATCTATAAAACAGCTGAAAATAGCATTTTTAGTGAGTGTGAATCTATACAAATTTCCTCCAGAAACATGAAACTAGGATGTCTGCTGTGGAAGATAAAAGCTCTGAGTACATTTTAG
This sequence comes from Sapajus apella, assembly GCF_009761245.1. NCBI lineage: Eukaryota > Metazoa > Chordata > Mammalia > Primates > Cebidae > Sapajus > Sapajus apella. The sequence goes on from NW_022436948.1 coordinate 27,659,218, forward strand.
AAAGAAGGAAGTCTCAGCAGTTGACAAAAGACTGTTTTAGGCCTAAAGACTGGTATACATTTAAGAAGGGGCTGGGCACGGTAGCTCACACCTGAAATATCAGCAATTTGGGAGACTGAGGAGAGAGGATTGCTTGAGCCAGGAGTTCAAGACTGGCCAGGCCAATAGTGACACCCTGTCTCTACAAAAAAAAAAAAAAAGTAAGGCGTGATAGCGCATACCTGCAGTCCCTGCTACACAGGGTAAGAGTGACATTTAGGGAAAGAAAGGATGGGGACATTAACCAGAAGTCTCCAGTGACTGGTTCCTTCCCACCTCATCTCCCACTAGGCTTTCTACACCAGTAATTGTGTACTAATCACAGCTAAGCCAGCACCATGCTGTTTCTCATGGCCATGCCTTTCACGAGAGTGTCTTTGGAGCTTGGAGAGCTCTGCGGCCACAATCTGTTTTCTGGTTTCTCTTCTTTTTCATGTACTTGTTTCTTCTCCCTTTTAAGGCTTATCATAGATGTCGCCTCCTCTGCTTCTGCCCAGGCCCAGTTGGGTCCCTCTCCCTGGCATCCAGTTGTTCTCTGAGGCTGCTAGCATTGCCCTTACCATCTTTCACTAAAAGCTAGAAATTTCATCCCTCCGCCAATTCTGTTTCAGAAATATCTCTTGATTCCATTCTCTGATCTTCTCCCAGGGCATCTACTGTTTTGACTCAGGTAATTGTCATCTGCCGCTCACCTGGTTTCTTATAAAGCACCTTTCCCAGTTTTCCAGCCTCTCTTCAGCAATTCAATAGTCAAAATACTGCCAGAATTTTCTTCCAAAAATACATGTGATTTTTCTGCTCAACACCTTTATTTTCCCTCATTTCCAAAATAATAGAAATCTAAACTTTTAACACAGAAAAAAAAAATTCGTTGTAATCTGACTTTTGTAGTCTCGTTAGCTCACACTCCTGCCACTCTTAATCTATGTTCTAAGCACATTAAATGTCACCACGCTCAAGAAACCTGTGCTCCTTAACATGTGTGTGACTTCCACAGAGCTAATTCCTTTCCATAAAATGCCTTTCCCCCATTTAGTTCTTTCTAAACCTCTAATTCGTCTCCGAAGACCCTGCACAAGCACTCTTCAATAAAAATTATCTTTGTCTCTGGTAAGCAGAGCTATTTGCTAAATGTTCTGTGAGATCACAATATTTTGCTCATGTATCTAATTTAGTTTTGTTTTGTTCTGCTCTGTCACCCAGTTGCCATCTCGGCTCACTGAAACATCTGCCGCCTGGGTTCAAGAGATTCTCCGATTCTCCTGCCTCAGCCTCCCGAGTAGCTGGGATTACAGGCACATGCCACTGCGCCCAGCTAATTTTTGTATTTTTAGTGGAGACAGGGTTGCACCATCTTTTAGCCAGGCTGGTCTTGAACTCCTGACCTTGTGATCTGCCTGCCTCAGCCTCCCAAAATGCTGGGATTACATGCATGAGCCACCCCGCCTGACCTAATTTAGAATTTGGTACTGTATTTTAGTTGTTGGTTTTATTTCTGCTTTTGGCTTTATGTCTCACATGAAACAAACGTTACTTTTGTCCCTCCTCTATATCAATATATGCACATATATTCATTTGGTAAAAGTTATTTTTTAAAGAAATATTACATTTATTTAGCCCATTCTTCTTTCCTTTGTTTAGAATTGTAACAAGCAAATCAAACAGCCACATATTCTCTTTTTTTCTTTAAAATATTTCCATAAAAATAGATTTATACTACAACTTTATTAATGAGCCAATGCACAAATGCATGCTTTAGTCATTCTGCTCTTCAGATAATTGAAATTGATATAATGTAATGTTTGTTAAGTTATATTATACATTAGATCTGATGGTGAATATGACTTCTTTCAAAAATCTGTAGATCAAACTTGAGAAGAAAATAGTCTCTTTTATAAAGGAACTATGCACTCCTAAAATCGTCTGTATTGTTTTTACCTGGGTTGCAGGACAATGAGCTGTCTTCAGATGAAGAGCTGGTTGGGCCTTGCTATTCCTTCTCATCTTCACATCACCGTGGCCAAGCTAAAGAAAGCTGGAGAGAAGAAATGCTGATTTGTAAATTCAGAATTGGCACTCATTTAAAGACTTCCTATAGGTATACTAATGCTGATCTCATCCACTTGTTAATAAAAAAGGTCTTATTTACATCTCTTAACTTTAAAACTAATTTAATGCAAAATTATATTTTTTCAGAGTAAATGTCTGTTAAAAATAATATTTCCACCAAACACACACAGAGCAAAGTACAAGGAGAGTTTACACAACAGGAAGAGATTCTCCATTATTATTTCTGGAGAGCATCCTGGTCTGATGTTTTTCCTTTCGCCATTCTTAGAGAAAGTTTGCTGGCCAAAACAGGTCAATCCAAGTCCCACTTATTTCCTCAGGAATACAGGTCAGGCAACATGCAGTATCCTTGGGAAAGTGGCCCCAAACGACCAAAAAGGCCATCACAGTAAGACATCAGGAAGCACAACTGTTTCCATTGACACCAACATAATAAAAACAAAATGCTCTAGAACTATGTGCTTTCTGAATCATAGTTTGTAAAAATATTGCACATGCTGTGTTTTGACCACCCAAGAGAAATTAAAGTCACTTTATCCCTCTAAAAGCACCTTGGTCCTACTGATGTTTATGATTCTAAAACCAGGAGCATGAGGGGGACCCTTTCTGTTCCTGGGAAAGGATCAGTCAGTATCTGCTAAGGCGATGTTAGAAAAAAGCTTTAAAATACCCCCTTTGTTGCAAACCTGCTGTGGGAATTCATGGTATGCAACATCAAAGGAGTAAAATTCAGGTCACCTCTGTTGGATGTAGCCATGTGGGTGTGTGAATTAAAAACATGCAACAGGGAGCCTGACAGGTTCCTGTTTCAGTCTGGCTTCTTCTTCAACTTATCTACAAGTGATCATATTGATAGTCAAAGGAGAGGGCTCAGACAGTTTTCAGAATGTCCTGGTTCTCAGAAAAGTGGATTATAATGGTCAAATGCCCCATTACCCTCAGGAAATAACCAATAAAAAAAAGCAGGCCCAAATCTTGGTAGCTAAAAGAAAAAAAGAATTTCTGAGAATATTTTTGTTCACCATAAAATAGATGAAAAATCAAGCTGTTCAGGAAGAGATGGAGAATGTGCAGAAGTGCACTGTATACTTCTGGTTCAGCTTCTCAAGCTATTAGGACACAGCATAATAGGATGGTGTTTCATCGCGGGCAAGGTGGTCGGCCATCCAGCAGCTCGTATCTGTGGGTCCCCTAGGGTGGTCAGACCCTCAAAGGAATGGGACACTCATCTCCACAGTTTCAAAGCTCATCTCAAAGCTTATATCATCACACAATTAATAAAAATGCAGAGATTTTAAAACCTGACAGTTTGTAGTTGCCTGAAAAGAGTGATAAACTGACAGAGGTAAAGTGAAAAACAGACAAAAATAAAACGAGACTTTGTTATGTGAGCAAAGTTTCCATTTTAGTCATTCTGATGTTTTCTTCAAACCTACTTTCCCTAAGTGACTTCTGCAACTTGATTTCCTTCCTGCCCAAACTGCTGTGTCACCTGCTTTCCAACTTACAAAATCCTGACCCTCTTTGAAGTCTCCTTTCAAATTGTACCTCCTTGGTAACAATTTCTCTGACCATGCTAGTCCACGGCATTCTTTATTTACTGAACTCATCTGTGACCCCATCTGGGCAGCTATATTATGCGATCTTGAGACGTTATGTGTGTGTGTCTATGTTTGTTTAAACTGATGCCTTATCTCCTGTGTTACACTGCAAATCTAACAAGACCAACAGCCAGGTCTTCTATTTTTGTTTTAATTTCCTACAGCCCTCACTTCAAACTTACACAATTAGTACCTACTGGTTGACAAAATAACCAGCATATTTTTTCCTTGAGCATAAGTAATATTTAAAGCCTTCTGTTTGTCTTATAATGCATTTAGACCGAGATTTAAGCTGTCTTTGTGAAGAAATATTATCCAATTTTCTAAACAACTTCTTTTTCAGTTGTTTAGGAGGCTGGTTTAGAATAAGATGATAAACAGATAAACAATATTCTAATAAAGGGGTTCAGGGGTTCAGGGTGCCCTTAGCTCCCCTGAGAGGACATTTCTCCAGGTTCTTGGTCTCCTGCCCTCTCAAGAATGAGAGGGGGGACCACGGCACACTCCGCAGTAAATACCGGACTCAAGAGTGTTTGTAGAAAGTGATTTATTTAGAGAGAAATGGGAGAAGGAGAGAGAAAGAAACAGCTAACTCTCACACTGAGTGAGAGGAAGAAAAGCCGCTCTCACACTGAGAAGGGTTCCCAGAGGGGGAAAACCAGAGAAGGGAAGCTCCTCTCACACTGAGTGAGAGAATCCTCAAGGATGGAACCCAGGAGAGGAAAGACAGCTTCCACACTGAGTGCAAGGGAATAGAGAGAGATGGAGTTTAGGAGGGGAAGACAGGCTTCCATGAGAGAGTGTGGAAGGGGACTCCAGAGGGGAAATCCAGGAGAGAGAAAAGCAGCTTCCACAAGAGTGTTCGTGGAAGGGGATCCAAACGTGGAGTCCAAAGGGGTGTGGAAGAAGGGGACTTTTAACCTCGGAGGAACCCCCACCTTCTCTAAGACCCCAGGCCAATGAAAGGAGTTCCTTAGAACTTCCGCTGGAGTGATTGACTCTTAGTTTCTTCCCACGCCTGTGAAATTTAAACATAAACCGTCAAATCTCCAGGAGGGAAATCCGTGAAAGACGGGCATGGTGCTGGGAAGTTCTTGCCCTTAAAACTATGCCCCCTTGTGGACACGGAGAGAGAACACATTCCAACAATATTAAGGAGCAGCTTTTGAGTTGCTTATTAGTAATTTCACATTATCTCAATATTTATGGATTCTTTAAAGACTTTATTTGTAATTTGCTCCCCATATAGAGAAGTAGGCTGCATCTAGAAATTATCTTCAGATATGTTATTTCATTTAAAGTTTTTAAAATTGGATTGCTTTTTAAATAATATCAACTTCAAAGTAATAAACATTGGCTTTATTAAGCATGTCTAAATTTAGTTCAAAGTACTTTTTTCACATTTACCTTTTATATATATTTTTTAAAGCCAATATTCAAAATTGCTGCATGATATATGTACACAGTTTTGGGGCACATGCGTTAATTAAATACAGTCATACAATTTATAAATGTTGATATCTTTCCCACTGAATATTTAAATAGTCTATGAAAAGTGAGTATTATTGTTTAAGAGAACACAAAGCTGTATAAACTAAGAAATATTATCAGTCACACACACAATAAAATAAATCGAAATTAAACTTGGAAAACATAAAATACTCATTTATGTTCTTGATCAACTTGAAAATATAGCAAGATTGCCTGAAAGAGCTTTCAATTTTTTTTATGTGGGGCTAACAAGGAAAAATATACCATTTCCACTTATGAATATCCAAATCATTTTAAATAAGTAAAAAATGGGAAAACATTGTGAGGAAGTGTTGCACCTGAGTTTCACAAAGACTTACATGCAGAATTGAGATATGTGACAGCTACCTAGAAGATAAAATTGCCCATGATGGAGTCCTTGCAATCAGAAGAAAACAAACAAACACCGGTTTGGGTGAAAAAGAAGGATTTCAATCTATCCTCGTCTGCTTTCTACCAAAGAAACTTGGTAAATGCTTGGATTCATTAAGCCTGGTTTTTTTCACCTATACAATGAGCATGCTAGTTCTTCATTCCCTGGTTACTAAGCGAATTAAATGAGGTACATAATATAAAGCACCTAAAATAATCCATGAAGAACACTGGACATTCAACAGGTGTACCCTCCCTTTCTGCTCTACAGATAAATGAGCAGTCCAACACAGCAGATGTATAATGTCATTTAAAAGAAAAAGACTCACACATCCACAAAACATGTTATAGAGATGGAAAAAATTTTACAGACCTTTCAGGAAAAAAATTAGAGCAGTAGGAAAGTTGGAGAAAGTAAAACACGAATCCAAGGGAGTGAAGGAACACACATATACTTGAAAAGATGAAGTCTGATGGAAGGAAATGTTTCAGTGAATAAGTAATTATATACAAAAGAGATGAAAATATAAGTTGAAGCCTGGCCCATGAATTCCAGGTGGAAGAGTAGGGAACTACTGGCAAGCTAATAAAGTCCCAGAGCAGTACAAGGAGAATAAACTTTCACAGAAGTAAATGGCGCCATGCCATTCTCATGAAACTCAATTATCATAATAAAATACTCCTACTATGAAGCCTTTCCTATTGGAAATGTGTCAATTCTTGCAAATATAAATTTACCCTCCATTCAATTTGAAACTGAGCTTTACATAAGAGAACTTTCCTTAAAGTGTATTGCTATATTTTGTTCCAATAAATTATACTGTGCTTTTAAAAAGTGGCCAACAGGGCAACAAAACCCCTCTTGCCTAATTATTTGTAAGCATATGGAATTTGGAGCAGGCAGAAAATAGAAATGCATATTATAAGTTTGATATTGCATAAAACAACCAGGGTTTAGGAAGCAGAGCAGATCACTTAAAACACTGTAATGGATCTGTAATGGCTCTCTGTGGAATTCTTCAGACACAATAAAATCTCTTTGTAATGAGGATAAATTGCACATATTATACTTATTATTCAGTAAGAACATATTTTATTTACCTATAACATTTTTCTAGATGGGGAGTGATAGAGTCTAAAAAAGGCTTCCAGACATCCTATTTTGTGTATTCTCTTTCTCTCTCACAATTTTACATTTTAGGTAATGGATCTTTCTCTTTTTGGTGTATGACACATCTATTACTCTCCTGTAATCCATATGTTAGTCTTGCAGCTCTGTTTCAAATGATGATTTAACTAGCTTGAAAAAAAAATTTGGTATTTAGAGTAATATATGGTCAAAGTGCCTAGAGTTCTATCCAGTCCTGCAATGCCATTTATTTTTAAAGAACTGAGAAAAACAAAGCTTATTTCCACTGAGTAAATTAAAGAATACTGAAGGCTCCATTCAGATGAACAACTGAAACATGAAAAGAATATTTTATCGTTAATATTAATCTAACTTTCTTGCATCAATACAAGATGTCCTGAACTGCTTAGTTTTATTGAAGAAAGGGTAGAGGAGAAGGTACTAGGTACTCTCATAAAATGATAAAAACAAATAGTCTCTTAATATCTCTTTATTTAAAATAACATAGTATTCGTATTACTCATAGTATTTTAATACCAACTAACCATGTCAGTTCAGTAATGCCAATAATAAATTCACCAGTTTTCTCTTGTCATTTTTTTACTCTGATTTTTAAATTCAGGATAATTGTTAAATTGAGTCTAGTGTGAAGAATAGCTTACATTTTTGTGATGATATTCTGTCTGAAGCATTTTTTAGATTTATTTAATACATACTCAAAATAGGTCTGAAAAGAAACCACGGTCAAAGTTGATGATGGAGCAAGTGTCTCTAGTAGAGGGGCGATGGCTTCCCAAATGACTCATTTGGATGAGCAGAAAGCCAGCCTGATTTCAGAGCTCTTGGCCCAGTCTGGGACTTGAAGTTCTAAGCAAGGTTCCAATCCCCATGACTTAGCTGAACCTCCATCTGGTCTTCACATATTACAAGGAAGTATAAACCATAAAAAAATCTAGAGGAGACTCATAAAGCTTAACGAAGTCTTATGAAAAAATAAGATTTAAAAAATCACATTAATAACAATGAGATTTTTCTTTTCAAATTGTGGAATATATTGAGATAAAGGACTGACTTGATAGTCCTTGAACTGCTACACACAAAACAGGCCTTTGAGGAACAAGTCCTTGACTCAATGTATGGGCAGAAAGCATATACAGAGAAAAGCCACCATTGTAGGTTAGAAAGGACAAGAAAATAGAGTAAGTACTAATGTTGGTGTTTGGTTAGAACAAGAAGTAGTAACTTAACATAAGGAGATTTGAATGTGTTTTCAGCTTCAGGTATTAAATCCTATCTAAATATAAATGCTGGTAAAGAGAAGAATATATGACTTATGCAGGAGGTGAGGACTATCGGTGTTTCTAAAAGGAGCAGCATCACTCCTTTCCAACTCAGAACGCAACATGAGGGACGAACAAAGACTGTACCAACTTCTTCTACTATGCAATAACAACAACATCTACAACAATTTATGAACCACCTACTGTGTATCAGGCCATAATCTATACTAACTCTTTTATTCCTGCAATATTGCTAGGAGAGAAGGTAACATTATTTCTCAAAATCTAGCTGCAGAGAGTTTAAACCGGTCAAGGTCATAGCCAATCAGTGGCAAAACCAAGATCTGAACCTCAGCCATCAGGATCCAGAGCTTAGAGCTTACACTGTTACTGTTTCCTGGCTCTCGATGTTATTATTTTATTTTTGTTTATAAAATTGGTTATTATTTTGTGCCTCTAAGATTTGTGTTAAAGTAGGAATAACACCTGGGTCCATTTAGTATGTTTCAAGTTTAAAAAATGCAGCAGCAGGGATGCCTGAGGGGACTGGAGGGACTAGGGAGAGAAGAAAGACATAACAGAATTTCCAGAAAACTGAAGGGCGATGTACCATTTCAAAAGGGCTATTCAATATATTCAATTCCGTAGTTTAAATATCATAAATTACTAACAGAAAGTACATTACTTTAAAAGTTAAAAACGGGCTCCATTAGGTTGCTAGAGCATGGGTAAATAAGTCAAAGTGTTCTTAAAAAGTTTAATCCAGACAGGCTGGACACACTAAAAGGATCAGGAGTCACAAAAACAAACCTGGATTATTTCACTCTGTTCTTGACACACAAAATGCCATTACTTATAGTACGGAGTTTTAACTATTCGTAGCATGAAGTTTAAACCACTTAACCTGGAATTTAAAAGTCTTGGCAATTTTGCCCCAGCCACCTTTCTAGCCTCACTTCCTGTGATCTGTGATCACTCCTCATAATATACATGGTAATTGTTCCCTGACCACTTCTCATAATATACATATTAATTGTTCTCAAATATGCTGTAAACTAGTATGCCTTCTCTGATTAAAATGTATGTTTAAAATCTGACTTGTTGTTGGAATGCCAACTCAAATGCCAATACTTTGTTTTTACTTTTTTTTTTTCTTCAAATATATGTGTGTGTGTGTGTATATATGTATATATATATATATATATATATATAAAATGAATATAGAAAAGATGAATATGCAGTATTTGGAGAATAGTTCTGAATGCAAATATATGTAAAATTATTACACATGTATTACATATATACATACCCCCATATCCAGTTTATTGATTATATTCCTCTGTTAATTTTTGTCCTTTCTAATTTTTTCTAGATTTGTCCCATTCTTAAAATACATCAACTAATATACTTCCTTGCCATCTTTACTGTAAATATACTATAAATATATGTATTTTAACCTCCAGATATTAAAATTTCAATACTTTTTAAATATTTCCATGACTCCTCCAAGCAAATCTTTGCCTCTTCATATCTACATTTTTATATAGAGATATATAGATAATATATATGCTTAATATATTTATATAGATATGTATATATATTTATATAGAGATATGTAGATAATATATATACTTAAGTATATATATTATATATAATATACTGTAATATATATATTATACTGTAATTACATCCCTTAGTGCATTTATTCAATCATTGAACAATATATGCTGAGCACCTATTACATACCAGGCATATTCTAAACTCCCTAGACCTAGGACTATTTGTCATTTGGGTTTGGGGTGGGAGGAGTAATTTTCTATTTTCATGCTCACTTCTCATACTACTCAACACACAGTAGCCATTAATCAAACAGTTGTTGAACTGAACCATCATGAGAGACTCAGTAAATATCATAATCAATAAATCATTAAAAAATAACATCTTATGCTTCTTAAAAATAAATAATTAATATGTGGAAAAATATGCAGGCATATACCATTTTAATGCACTTCACTTATTGGCCTTCGCAGGTATTAAATTTTTTAGGAATTGGAAGTTTGTGGCAACGCAGTGTCAAGCAAGTCTATCACAAGCACTACTTTTCCAACAGCACGTGCTCAGTTTGTGTCTCCATGTCACATTTTGGTAATTTTCTCAATATTTCAAAATTTTTTCATTATATCAGTTGTGGTGATCTGTGATCAGTGGTCTTTGGTGTTACTATTATAATTGTTTGGGGGCATCACAAGCCACTTATAGAAAGCAGATAATACATGTTGTGTGTGTTCTGACTTTTACAGTGAACAGTGGTTTCTCCAAATTTTGCCCACTTCTCAGGCCCCTCTACTTCCTGAGACATAATATTACATTTAAGCCAGTTAAAAACTCTACAATGGGCTGGGTGCAGTGGCTCATGCCTGTAATCCTAGCACTTTGGGAGGCAGGGGGATTGCTTGAGATTGGGAGTTCGACACCAGCTTGGCCAACATGGTGAAACCCTATCTCTACTAAAAATACAAAAATTAGCTGGACGTGGTGGTGGGCACCAGTAATCCCAGCTATTTGGGAGGCTGAGGCAGAAGAATCACTTGAACCTGGGGGGCAGAGGTTGCAGTGAGCTGAGATCACGCCACTTCACTCCCGCTTGGGTGAAAGAACAAAACCCCATCTCAATAAATAAATAAATAAATACATACATACATACATACATACATACCCTACAATGGCCTCTGAGTGTTTAAGCAAAAGGAAGAGTTGTACATCTGTCACTTTAAATCAATAGCTAGACATGACTAAGCTTAGCAAGGAAAGCATGTGAAAAGTCAAGATAGGCTAAAAGTTAGGCCTCTTGTGCCAAAGAGGAAAGTTCTGAATGCAAAGATATATTCTTCAAGGAAATTAAAAGTGCTACTCCGGTGAATATACAAATGATAAGAAACAACCTTATTGCTGATATAGAGAAAATGTTGGTAGTCTGGATAGAAGTTCAAACCAAGCACATTCCCTTAACCCAAAGTCTAATCTAGAGCAAGGTCCTAACTCTCTTTAATTTTATTAAGGCTGAGAGAGGCGAGGAAGGTGACAGAAAAAAAAAAGTTTAAAGCTAGCTGAGGGTGGTTCATAATGTTTAAGGAAAGAAGCCATCTTTATAAGATAAAGATGCAAAGTGAAGCAGCAATGGATGATGGAGAAGCTGAAGCAAGTTATTCAAAAGATCTAGCTAAAATCATTGATGAATGCAGTTTTCCTAAATAATATCTTTTCAGTATAAATGAAATAGACTTCTATTGGGAGAAGATGTCATCTAGGACCTTCATAGCTAGAGAGGAGAAGTCAATGCCTGGCTTCAAAGCCTCCAAGGACAGGCTGACTTACTTGGAAGGGGCCACTGCAGCTGGTGATTTTAGTTGAAGCCAATGCTCGTTGACTATTCTGAAAAGTCTTGGGGTCATTAAGAACTATGCTAAAACTATCCTCCTTATGCTTTACAAATGGAACAACAAAATCTGGATAACAGCACATATGTTTACAGCATGGTTTACTGAATACATTAAGCCCACTGTTGAGACCTATTGCTCATACACAGAGAAAATATTCCTTTCAAAATATTACTACTCATTGACAATGCACCTGGTCACCTAAGAGCTCTGATGAAGATGTATGAGGAAATTAATGTTATTTTCATGTCTGCTAACACAACACCCATTCTGCAGCCCATGATTTAAGAAGTATGTGTTATAGTGCCACAGTTGTCATTTATAGTGATTCCTCTAATGGATCTAGGTAAAGTAAACTGAAAATATTTTGGGAAAGATTCACCATTCTAGGTGCCATTAAGACATATATGACTCATGGGATAAGATCAAAATATCAACATTAACAAGATTTTGGAGGATGTTGATTTCAATCCTCATGGATGACTTGGAGAAATTCAAGACTTCAGGGAGGAAATAAATGCAGAAGTGGTAGAAAGAGCAAGAAAATTGGAATTGGAAATGGGGCCTGAAGCTGTGACAAAATTGCTGCAATCTCATGATATGAACAGATACGGAGTTGCATCTCATGGATGAGCAAAGGAAACTGTTTCTTGAAATGGAATCTATTCCTGGTGAAGATGCTAAGACCATGGTTGAAATGACAACAGAGTATTTAGAACATTCCATAAACTGCCGTGCGCGGTGGCTCATGCCTGTAATCCTAGCACTTTGGGAGGCCGAGGTGGGTGGATCACCTGAGGTCAGGAGTTCAAGACCAGCCTGGCCATCACGGTGAAACCTCATCTTTTGAAAGAAAAAAAAAAAAAAAAAGAACATTTCATAAACTTAGTTGGGAAAGCAGTGGCAGTGTTTGAGAGAACTCATTCCATTTTTAAAAGAAGTTCTGCAGTGGGTGAAATACTATCAAATAGCACTGCATGCCATAGAGAAATCTTTCGTGAAAGGAAGAGTTGATTGATGTAGCAAACTTCATTGCTGTCTCATATTAGGAAATTGCCACAGCCACCTCATCCTTCAGCAACCACCACCCTGATCAGTCAGCAGCCATCAACAGGAAGGCAAGACATTTCACCAACAAAAAATTACAGCTCACTGCAGGCTGAGATGTATTGTATACTTTAAAATACAATAAAGTATTTTAAAATTAAGGTATATAGTTTGTTTAGACATAATGCTGTTGCACACTTAATAAATGACAGTATAGTGTAAATATAGCATTTACGTGACTTGTTTTATTGCAGTGGTCTGGAACCAAACCCACAATATCTCTGAGCTATGTCTGGATAGGTCAAAGAGTAGAACCTAAATTTGGCAGGATCTCAAATCTGGAACTTGTATAATGTTAATTAAGAACGGAGTAATGAAACATAGCACCATTTTGCTGCTCTTAACTTTTTCGCCAAGGTTTTAAGTAGATGTTAATCTCCTCCAGATCACCAAGGTAGACTCATCGATTGCCCTTAAAGTTTCAAGGGTAATTTACAGTCATCCAGTTCAAACCCCACATTTTGCAGATGAAGACACTGTGTCTAGAGAGATTTCCAAAGATGGGATGAGTACTATGCTTCTTTTCCCAATGCCTCTCCCTTAGTATTCTGTCACCACACTTTTTTTCCCTTTGACATTCCATTTTCTGGATATGTAATGGAACAATAGTAGCAAGGTATCCGTTGGGAGGTTTGAAAGAGTTGTTGATGGAGAAAATATTTCTTTCTCTTTACATTTCAAGGTCTCTCCTGTAGTTAGAATACTTTATAATAAGAAAATGAAACAGTGCCGGGAAATCTATCTTTGACTAACAGGAAGAGAATTGTGAGTGAAACTTTATTTTCCCTTTTTCTTTCTTTGTTTCCTCCAAATTTATGAAAACAAATCTCTTAAATAGAATGCCGCATTCATGTGTATACACAGACACACACATGTGAATATGTATATATTCATTATGGGAAACAAATATTTTTCCTACATGCATCTGAAAAATTCCCTTAAACTTACTCGTTTCATGACGGGTTGTGATTAATTCATCAAGATTTTTTTTTAATATAGTGCAGACTGATTATGATTAATGTGTTTATCTGCTAAAAGAATAAGAAGAAAGTTTAGGCAAGCGAGCCATTGTGTTCTACTTGTTAATAAATCATTTGTTCTATGAATTTTTGCCTCCCGGTTTGTTTACATTTTGAAGCAAAATCAACATTCCTTCATTCAAAAAATAATAATACTTTACCAACCAATCACCAGTTTAACCTTCAGTCATTTTAAAAGAAGTGAAGACAGGTTGCCTAAAAATTATTACAAGAATAGTGTGTGGGGAAAGTATCCGCTTTCATTTGGCTACTAATAAGTCTTCGAAGCCTAAAACCAGATACAAAGTGATTAGAGATGGCTTGATCTGAGAAAGGCATATGCTATTCAGCATGCACATTTGAACATAGAGCTAAACATCAGCTAAGCAGAAGTCAGGATGCAACACGCACTGTGTGCATTTCTGGCTTTTGCTTCTCATTCAGTTTAATGCTCCAACTTTCATCGTTTTTATTTTTCTTTTTTACTTATAAGAAGCTTACTCTTGATCTGATCACTGAGACCTCACCCTCTTCTAATCATCTCACTTCTATAATCTTACAGTATTTTTTAGAACCAGTATTTACAGTATTTTTTAGTTCTTGCTGAAAACACACACAGTTTCCGCCTCCTCTCCTTGAAACCAACCCACTGCCTGGCACCATTTCTTGAAACAAATCACGATGCCATTCCAGTCTAACAGGCAACTTGCAATTTCAAAAACAAATTCAGCTGCAACTGCTTTTAAAATATCTTACTAGGTTACTTTTCTGTCTTACGTCACCCAGGTTTCCAGAAATCTACTCAAAATGCCTAATGAGGCAATAAATTTCTTTATTGACTGTTCAGAATGTGGAAACAAATTGGAGTGACTCACTCAGGCCTTTTCTTAACCCTCTTATTCAGCAAAACAGTTTATTTTACTGAAAGAATAGGAAAAAAAGAGCTGACAATTTAAAATTAACTAAGTAGGCCCACCCTCTTTAATGCCTCTAGGATATTCGGGAGGATTTTTTTTTTTTTCAAGAGTGTGTGTTACAGCTTAAATGAGATTATCAAAGAGCAAAATCTTGGCTTATTTATCATCTTGTGAAAATAATTCCCATGTCTGCCTTTTCACTTATTGTGATTTATTACGCCAACTAATTTTTAATGCAGAGTTTCCTTGCGTTGTCTTTGCTAGTTTTATGATTTTTATTTGTTTTGTCTTAAGGAGCAATGGTCTTCTGATAGGCCTTAATTCATAGGTAGAAATTGACCTGGGGGGTTATCTTAAAAACAAGCCTTGCTTATAATGCATTATTAAACATAGAAAATAACACTGGAAATAGAAAGTGCCATCGAAACTATATTTCTCTCTATAGTTTGCTTAAAAAAACATTTGCATATGAAATATTTGCTTAGAAATATTTAAATTATTTATTCCCTTAACATATTCCAAACAATATGGGCAAAAGTATTGAAAAATGTTGCTAATGGATTAAAAAGCTACATGCTGAAGAGTATTTGTTTATAAACACATAAAGAATATACATCCTAAAATAAATATGTAATTAAAGTGAGATTAGAGTAAATTTAGCTCAAACTCCTCAATGCACAGATATTGAAAGAAAGGGTAAGGAAATAAAGAGATTTAATAAACATCACTGGAAATTTGGTACAAGGCACCAGATCTGGAACTCCCATTTCCTAAACCCTGAGTGTTTATTCCAATATTGCATTCTTGCCTTCCTTTTCTTTGCTGAGCCTGAAAATGCCATATGGCATTAGTTCATTTTTCACATATTCATTCATAAAACACAGATCTAAATGGATGTGGAGGAAGGGAGGAGATCATCTATGCCCCAAAATGTTGGGAGTCAGCGTTTTGTTTTCTCCTTAGAAACAGTGGCCTTCCCCACAGTTAAAAATGGTGTTTTATGTTCCCCTTTTCTCTTTTTAATTTTGAATCTTCCATACTTATTACTTGAAGTTCAGAATATTAACATGAGTATGAAATATAGAAAGGAACTGAAAATAACCTTGAGTTAACCAAATTATAGTTTTTTGGGTGTTTTTATCAGTGCTGTTTATTGGTTTGTGAAATCTTTTCATGATTTCTTGGAATTTCCAAAAGTGAGACGATACTAAGGACAGAATAAAGATAGTTAATAATAGGAAGCAATTGATTACTACATAGCCATTTATTTTGAATTTTCAAAAGAATGAGACCTAAGTGTATATCATCATCTACGAAATTTAAACGTATGTTTATATATACAATTAACATTTATTATAGAAACATAAACAGAGCTAGAAAATATCTTAGATAGTGAACGTTAACTTCTATGCTTAACAGGTAACTCCTAGGAAAATAAAGACGTTTATTTCAATGGTATACAGCAAAGTAGGAGTAGAGAAAGAGCTAAATATACCTAATCTCATGTTATTTTTTCCCAACATGCAGCCTCTCACCTATACATGACGGCACTTTAATGTTCTTATGCAGATAATTTGAATTGTTAAAAATAAATATACAGATGAACTAATTCTACACAAGGCCTTCATTAACACAATCCCTTTTCTAAGCAGCACTGAAGTTGCAGAGAAAAGTTTACTAATCGCCACCACATGTTAATACTACCCCTTAAGTGCCAATGCATTACTGAATCCATGGCCACTATTATCATTTATGTTTAAAATAAAGAGCATAAACAGGAAAACTCCTTACTAACATGAAGATATTGCAACTTCATTCTCTTTATTAACTCGCTGTGGTGGAAGACTTCAAAATCTAAATTAAAGGCAATTATGAATAAGTAAATCCTACTATAAACAAAATTAGATCCATTTCTTTTCAGGACTGGTATCTTAAAATTTTAACAGAAAAAATAAATTTGTGTATATTCCTTACCATAACAGTTTTTCACACACACTTACAGACACACACACACAGAGTCATCTGGGTGAGCCTTATTGACAAAGTTATTTGGGGGCATTCTGTGAACTTATTTCCCACAATCTTAAGTAATATAGAGCTGTGAATGAGTTGAAAACATGGACTCTATGAGAAGACTACCCAATACTCTGATATAGCCCCAATATGCCTTTGTGTATCTTTCTCAGTTACAATACTTACCATTAACTTCCAAATCAGTAAAACAGATGATGATTTAAATTTCATATGCGGATAAACATTGCATTAACTCCTAAGGTCCCCAAGTTTCTCATTTATGGAAAGAGAGTGCATCTCCTTGACAGGAACAGTTCAGACTGGTTAGTTTGTTTTTCACATATGGCTAAGCAGCTAACATAAAGTTGAGAATCTGAAGATATGGCTCTTCATTACAAGTTTTCTTTCAACAGTTTTTGTAACTTTAAATAAAAGATTCTGTACCCTTCTGAGTATTACTTTACTTAATATAACTATTTAGATGTTTTGAATGTGATGATTTCTAATTTGCCTTCTAAGTATTCATATTCTGAATAATATTTTACCTCTAAATGCCATTTATGTACTATACATTTTATAGTTTACTTAATGCCACTTTAAAATTACCTAATTCATATCAGAATGAGGATAAGTTTTACCTGGTAATCCAAATACAAAATATAATTTTCCACTTGTCTAACGGTCCATAAGCATACACAAGAATATAAAAAATTAAAGAGCAATTCTTCAAGTTACAGGATACTGATATAAGAATTTAAGGATTTTCTGATATTATGAACTATTTTATTTAGTACAAGAAAAGGTTATTCAATGAAATAAATACTATATTATCTTATATTTTAAAAACTAAGATTTTCTCTGGTACCTAATTCACTTAAAATAATGAAAGAATTGAGTGACACTTCCTAGTTATCTAATGGGTTGTAATGAACATTCCTCTTCTGTCATAACTACTTTCTCCATCCACAGGGATAGGTCCCCACGAGCAAGTGACACTCTTTCCTCTAATCCCCATTGACTTTATATAGCTGGATCAATCACACTTTTTCTCCCTGGAATTTAGAATTAAAATTGAGAAACTCTTTTTCAGCTTAATCTAAGTCTTTGGAAATAGACGTAAACTCATAAATGTAGAGTGACCTTAGTCCAACTTCTCTGAGGATTGGAATCAACAGTCTGGCAGAGAAACAAAGCTGAGTTAGGCACATAGGGAGAAGCAGAGATCGAAGACACAGAAAATATTTCAGCAGACATTAAGGATCCAGTTCCGGTCTCTCCTACAGAATTTTTTTTCCTATTAGATGACGTGAGATAATCCAGCAGCTGTTCAACACATATATTTTTTGTTTAAATTTACTCTAATTGGCATTGGTTACTTGAGAAAAAAGAGCCCTAATTCAGTCCAGGATGTTTTACTAGTTTTGTTAAAACCAGTCATATAGACTTCCAAAGTAAAGAAGTTTCAGAATCACCAATGTGAAATAAGTTGGCACTAAAAGTATGATCTATACCAATTATAAAACTATGCTCATAAAATATAACACAAATGAAACTCTGTAAAAATAGAATTATGAGTAATATCATCAAAGTAATGGTTAAATTTTAAAAACATGTTTTATTACAGTTTGTTTCACCAGGCACATTTTTACAGCTTTACTCACTTTAATCACAATTCACTTTTAATTTTCATTATATTAAAAAGAAGATTGATTTGCATTTTACATTTTACCTCATAGTATTGTCTAAAATAGTGGACTTTCTACTTTCTCCCTTTGGTAAGCATAATAAGAGTGTTTCACTCCCTGCGTTTTAAGGCAATGTTCAAATTAGCTTACCTACTCTTTTCATCACATCTTACGTTTTAAGAGCTCTGTGAAGCAATGAAAAGAGTATAATGGAACCATAGATCAAGGCACCTCATTCATTAACTTTTAAAATATCACCTCATTTATTTAGTCTTCCTCTGGGGTTTCTCTTTTGATAAGTAGCAATTTTATTAAACCTCCATATAAGCTAAATGAGAAAGAATGACGTACTTTGCTACAATACCTATAAAGATGATATTCTTACATCTAAATTTATTTTAGGTAGGGGCATTACAGTGTAATCACGACATCTGTTTTTTGTGTTTGTGTGTGTATATAAGAAATTGGAAGAATGCTATTAGCTTTTAAATTTACAGCACACCAAATAGCTAATACGGTTTCTGGCCATGTGGGAAAACTTTAATGAAATTACCCCATCTAAGGGAACAAAAAAGGGTGAAATTACTGGATTAATGGCAGGCCAGAATATTTGAAAGGTGAAACCATGCTTCAAAAAGTCTGAAGGTAGAAAATCCTGTTTTCAAATGTAATTCATTAGAAGTAACAGTGCATATTGTCCTCCTGTAACTGTATGTTTGAGGCTCCAGACAAAAATCAGTAACATTATATCCCTTAAGGAATAACTGTCATAGCATGCAATAGATCACCTTGTAAATATAATTTCTTTTGTAATGAAAATATACATGTACTCTGGGAGAGTGTATGAGAAAGCAGTCGTTTGAGAAACAATGGTACAATGGCACCCCTTTATCTCTGGAGGGAAGGTTCCAGATCCCATAGCGAATACCTAAAATGCTGATATATCAAATCCTATATACACTATAACCACTAATAAAATAGTATCAATCCCTATATAAATGATAACTAATAATAAAATAGAAGAATTAAAACAATATAATAAAAGGTATGCAAATGTAGTCTCTATTTCAAAATATCTTATTTTACTGTAGTAACTTATTTTCAAACTGTGGTTGTTGGTGTGTAGCTGAAACCTTGGTGAGTGAAACCATGTGATAATGGGAGACTACTACATGAATCTTCAGACTTTTAGACATAATCATTCCTAGTAAAACATCCAATTCACAAAGACTGGAAAAATCAATGGCCTATAAGATTTACAAGAAAAATCTGAGGAGAAAAAAAAACACTTTCTGTTATAACATATAAAAAACATCATAGATATTAAAGTAATCCAATGAATGTTACCTACTATCTTATTCACTAGTAGGAATTCAAATTGAGAATCAGAAATCCATCTCTATTTTCCCTACAAGCCCTACCCCCAAATTTGTATATAATGACCTCTTTCTTCCTACTAGCCATGCAATCATATCTTTTCAAATTAAAGTTCTATGAAGTTTCTGCTACGTAATTTCTCAGACGTATACACACGAAAAATTATACTTAAGGACAAAGTAGCCCCAAATTCTGAGGACAACCATCTTTTCTCTTTGCTAGAAAGCCCCATTTCTTCTTTAACAGGACAGAGTAGAGTTTTTGCCCATTGAGCTACCTTCTATAGCTGGATAAAAACTTCTCCAAACTACTACATTCTTTTTTAGTTCACCTATGAATAATAATGAGCTAGTCAATCATAAGGAAGAAAAACCTGCCAGCTCTACCCACATTCTGAGATTGTCTTTTGAATCACAATTCACTTGCCCACTTTTGCATGTGGCTAATTTGTTTCATTAAAAGTGTGCACAGAAGTTTTATAGTTTGCTACAGTGTGAGTAGAGAATCCTCACTCACAGAAATTGAGGCTCAACTCAGATTACCTTATAACCACTGCAGAGAGGGGCACTCTCTGTTTACATGGACAAGGGGCAGGTACAAACCAATAACAGAACATATTTCTTCCTGTAGTCAATTCCTTATCTACCCCAGAAACATCACACTGAGAATCTGAAGAAAGCTATAAACTTCTCTCCCCAACACTCCAAAATGCAGACTGAAACTTTACACACGATATGATTTCTTTTATTGAGAATTTATTCTTCTTACATCAAATATAAAAGCAAAGAATTGTTATTTTAGTTTTTGGTTTTCAGTGCAAAATTTAACAAAATGGATACTTCCAGGAAAGCATACTGAAATAAATTCTAATTGGAAAAAAATAAACAAAAACTAGATAATTATTTCTTTCCCAGGAGCAGTGCTTCTCAAGTGTGGCTGCACCTTGGAATTACCTGGGGAGCTTTAAAAAATACTGTGGCCTGGGTCCTACCATCAAATATTTATTTTAATTGGTCTGTGGTGCCCTTGGCATTCGAATTTTTAAAATCTCCCCAGGTGATTCTAGTGTGCAGTCAAGGTTGAAAACCATTGTGCTAGAATGCAGATTAGTGCAAGATTATGGTAATCTTTTAAGTAATTAGAAAAGTTTTATTGGAAATAACACTAAAGTTTATCTGATACCATTCTACAGTTACTGACATGCTTATAATTAAAATAAGAAAAAAAGCAATAAAAATATTGATTCGAGTAAGATTATAATATTCAATCTTTATAAATCCCTTTAATGTTATAGTATGGAATAAGATATTTTGTAAGACCATGTATCCATGGGTGAACAACCTAAATGTCAGAAACATGTCTACATTTAAATTTTACTAATTCTCTTTGCTACCTATGGAAGAAAAATCCTAGGTTTAGTTTTGGCAATTATATTGTCCCACAAATTAGCTTTTTCCAAAGAATTATCAGGAATTGGCTGGTGTCAACTAAAACATATTTTTCAGAATTACAGAATGAAAAATGGCATTTGAGATGCCCATATTATTAACTATTTTATTATAATTCAGAAAAAATAAGGTGATTAATAATCCTGGATTCTAAAAGGAATTTAGTCAGAATTAGGAGCTAAATTTCTATATTAGAATATAGAAAAAAAATCAATTGGCCAAGCACTTGTAATCTCAGTATTCTGGGAGGCCGAGGCGGGTGGATCACCTGAGGTCAGAAGTTTGAGACCAGCCTGGACAACATGGTGAAATCCCATCTCTGCTAAAAACACAGAAATTACCTGGATGTGGTGGTGTGTACCTGAAATCCCAGCTACTCAGGAGGCCAAGGCAGGAGAATCTCTTGAACCCAGGAGGCAGAGGCGCAGCAGTGAGCTGAGATAGTGCCACTGTACTCCAGCCTGGGTGAAGAGCAAGACTCAGTCTCAAAAAAAAAAAAAAAGGAAAATGGAAAAAAATTACATTGTACCCATTGTACCTTATGCAAATCAATCTGAGCAGATATTCCTGTACTGTACAGAGGATATTAGAGTAATCCAATTCACTGGAATAATATTCATTGGTCTCTTCCATGCAGTGACCACTACGTGTCAGGAAAAATATATATATATATATATATACACACACACACACACACACACATATATATATGTATATATATACATATTGTAAAGTATAAAAAATTAATATACACATATATACTTACCAATGTGAAAGGAGTTGTAGGATATATTACACCATTTTTTATAAAAATATAGAAAAATATTTATAGTTTGCTACTTCTGTTAAAAAGGTGAAAGAACAATATACTGTATCTTCACATTTGCTTATATTTCTTTCACAAAATGTTGGAAGCATACCAAATAAATGAATAAAAATCATTGAAAGGGGCCAGGTGTGGTGGCTCATGCCTGTAATCCTAGCACTTTGGAAAGGTGAGATAGGTGGATCACCTAAGGTCAGGAGTTCACCTAAGACCAGTCTGGTCAACATGGTGAAACCCTGTCTCTACTAAAAATGCAAAATTAGCCTTGCACAGTGGTGGGCACCTGCAATCCCAGCTACTCCAGAGTCTGAGGCAGAAGAATCAGTTGAACCCAGGTGGCAGAGGTTGCAGTGAACCAACATTGTGCCATCATAGTTCAGCCTGGGAGACAAAGGGAGACTCTATCTCAAATAAAAAAATAAATAAATATGGTGGAAAAGGAACATCTCAGTATAGTCTTGATTTTGAACAATTTTAAAGTAACATTATTGTAAAAATATATTAAAATTAACAAAATAGTGTGGATGCTCACACTCATAGTTTGGGGTTTTATTCTAAGTATTCCTGGGATAACATTAAAAAGAGTCTGGTCACAAAAAAAAATGAAGGCAATAAATATTTCAAACACTAGAAGATGCTTTTTATAGGTAACTTGTACTATAAGATAATACAGGTTGAATGTCCCTAATCTGAAAACCCAAATCTGAAATGCTCCAAAGTTTGAAATTTTTTTGAGTGCTGACACAATGCCACAAGTTGAAAATTCCGCACATAAGTACCTGACACAAACTTTGTTTTATGAACAAAATTATTTAAAATATTGTATAAAATTAACCTTGGACTATGTATATAAGGTACACATGAAACATAAATGATATTTGGGCTTACACTTGGTTTCCATCTGGAAGATTGTTCATTGTGCATATGCAAATATTCCAAAATCCAAAATCCAATATCTGTCTGTCCAACTATTTTGGATAACGAATACTCAGCCTATACTGTGAAGGCTTAGAAAAAGACATAGCAAGAAAAGGAGAACAAGAAGGAAAAGGAGGAGGAGGAGGAGGAGAAAGAAAGAAAGAGAAAGAAAGGAAGGAAGGAAGGAAGGAAGGAAGGAAGGAAGGAAGGAAGGAAGAGAAGGAGAAGAAATAGAAAGAAGAAGAAGAAGAAAAGGTTTGTGGGCAAAAAAATTTTTTTTTTCTTTTTTTCCCTGACAGAGTCTCCCTCTGTTGCCCAGGCTGGAGTGCAGTCCCACAATGTCAGCTCACTGCAACCTCCATCTCCCAGGTTCAAATGATTCTTCTGCCTCAGCCTCTTGAGTAGCTGGGACTACAGGTGTGTGCCACCATGCCCGAGTAATTTTTGTATTTTTAATAGAGACGCAGTTATACCATATTGGCCAGGCTGGTCTCAAACTCCCGACCTCAGGTGATCCACCCACCTCAGCCTCCCAAAGGGCTGAGATTAAAGGCATGAGCCATCAGGCCCAGCCTGTCATAAATTTTTAAATAATAAAAGAGTAATTTCAAGAGAAATATGGGATATGACATCATTTGTGTAAAAAAGTGAAGGTTCACACAAAGTGATAAACAGCAGTAAACTTGTTCATTGAAATTTTATAAGCACCTTTCCCTGGTGCTTATAAAATAAATCTAAATTTTATGTTCTTTTTGCTTAATTTCCCGGGCTCCCCCCACCACATCCCTGGCTGGTGCTCTATCTGTTGGACTTTAGTGGGCATTCCTCTTTCTTCAAGGACTATGACTTTCCCTCACTTTTTCTTCCTGCTCACTTGGATTCCAGAAAAAGCCTCAGGCCACAAGAGCACTAGACAGAAAACTTCAGGAAACACAGATACAGAATACATCTAGGCTTTAGAGAAAAATGAAGATTATTCCCCCTTGGTACCTTCTTTTTTGCAAAAAAATGGGGGTCATCCTGGACAGTTTGCCACAAAATGAGGATGAGACATGATGATCCACAAGGTGAGACATGGACTAGCCTGAAGTTAGTAGTTAAGCCTTGAAGACAGAATGCTGGTAATGTATGTGATAGTACAAACAAGTGTGATTGATTGCCTGTTAGGATTCAGCTCCCTTGTTCCTTTGTTACTCTTCTCCTCTTGGGCTGCCCAACCACCATAATTGCTCTGGAACAAGATGAGACTTGACTATGAATCAGAGATTCGAAAGAGAATTTCATAGCAGCAGAGAAATTAGTAGACAAGTTAGCTGGAGCAATAAGGTGGATATATAAGGTTTTGGTTTTGAGTTCTCTTGGCCAAAAATAGGTTTTTCTCAGGCAAGAGCTTGACTCCTAGTCTCCTTCCAAAGCTAACTCTACTCTGAATCAGGAGGTAGGAAAGTCAAATAAACAAAGCAATAACCATGTTAACTTTTCTGACCAAAGGCAATTTAGGGAGAGTTAGAGGCTAAACAATATTATGGTGGAGAATGTCATAGAAGTTCCAAAAGAAGTCTATCAAAGGCTTCTGAATAAATATTAGGGTTTCAATAAAATTTTGTGACTGCATCTCCTGATGATTAATCATTCCAAATGTGAAAATGTTTCATAATCTTTGTTCACAGCGCAGGGCAAAGTCAAATCTGAGTTTCATACAAACACTCTCAGCAACTACTTAATGAGATTTAACTATAAAGTAATGAAACTGAATTTCTCTTTAGTTACAGATTGGCTCTGAGACAAATTCTTAAAAAGGAATGGAAATATCAGCAGCCTCACTCAGCTGAGGATATGTTTCCTAAGGTAAAGTAGGACGGTGCTCATTTGGTGTGGAATGTTTGAAAATGAGTCAGCCTCATTATGTGGTTTGCAGACTCGAGCACCTCAGAATCACTTGAAGAGCTTGTTAATATACAGTTGACTGGATCCCATCCTTCTCATCTTCTGTTTCAGTAAATCTGGAGGGGGTCACAAGAATTAGCTTTCCGTAAGTTTCCAAATGATACTGATCTGCTGCCCTGGGGAGCACATGTTGGGAATCATTGCTTTAGAATTATATTACCATATGGTCTACATAGAAATATTTTTAGAGAATTTCTAGTTTTTATGGGAATTATTTAATTGTTTTTATATCATCTGCTAAAAGATATACTAACATTAGCATTTTTTTCATACTCATAGCCAGGTTACATTCAAGTTTTTCCATAGAGTTTAAGTTGTAAGAATTTATATTTGCATGTGCAATCATATGACCACAAAACTATTATGAATATTAATTTCTAGAACAGTATTTCTCAAACTGGGTCATCAAATGTATTTGTGGGAACTATCAGTCTCTTTTAGAAACACTAGCAAGGATATAAATTAATGTAATTGATAAAGAAAATGCACATGAACATTCTTTTTTATACACACATAGCTCATTATTTTAGTCAGCACAGACAGTAAAGTGGCCTTTAAGTGTGTGTTTTCCAACTATTTCATATGAAGGTACATAGAGAAATTTGAATTTATTTAGGACCCTTTTGAAGGAAGTGAATGGAGTGGCTGATGGGCAGAGGAGTTAGTGTAAGGGCTCTCACTGCTCTGTTGCAACTAGCCCACCGGTAACAGAGGAAATTTCTCAAAGTCTTGGAGTATTTTTAACCTATTTTGTTTGAGTGGGTCCTAGCAGGTGTGAAGCTCTTTATTAGGGTAATTTTGTTCCAGAATTACATAATAAGGACGCCATACCTAAACTTAGGTATTTAAAAATGGATGGCCATTGCAGAAGCAATACATCACAGCACCTAAAGGAGAACAACTTTTCAGGATCTCTTCAGATGTTACCACCTGCCCCACATTCTGTCCTTGAAAAGTGGGAGACCCTTCCTGTCTTCATGCCCCCCGCCTTGCACCTAACCACATGGTGTAACAAACCTAAGTCACTGACAAGAGTGTCCCCTATTCCTTGGAAATGTTAAAAGAGAAAATAAAAGTTATAAAATATTAAACTAGTTGCGACTGTCCAATGGTGATTTTTCTGCAAATGGTTCAGTGTACAGTGTGTCTAGAAATAACTATTAATCTCTTCTCTAACCAACATGGTTTGAGAATTCAAGTGTGTAGGATAGTGTGCATTTTCACATGTAAACATGGCAAAGTATTCATACATGTTGCAGTGAAAAATTAAGTTTGGAAGAAAATTTTTATAACAATAATATTTAGCTAATTGAAAAGAGTAGCATAATTTTTCTTTAATGATTTGGGAGAAAATCCAAGATTTTACATAGCCTCAAGCTAGTATTTCCTGAGTGAAAGTCACAGACCAGAAAAAAGAATCCAAAGCTTTATGTGTCTTAACATCTTTCTCTGCCCAACAGTCATGTCAGGTAGATACTCTTATTATCATCATTTTATAAATGAAAAAAAAAAAAAAAAAAGCTTGTGATAGAGTAAGATTATACAACTTGTTCACAGACACACAGCTTGTAGATGGCAAGGCTATAATTCAGACCTAAAAACCAAGTCAGACTCCTACCATTTTTAATAGTCATCCAAACATGCCAGGGACAGCAAACAAGAATGGCTGATTGAAGACATTTTTTATTATCTATATTTACAAAAAATATTTAAGATGCCAGAGGTGACTACTTAAATTATGGACTACTATGGAGCATGATGAAGACACTAAAATCAGTTGGTACACTGGTACTTATTGATGTGAAGATGGCTATGAACTGACTAAAAAAAAAATGGTAGAACAGGTTATCAACCATTATGCAGAATAGGTTGATATAATTAACTTATAAACACTTAAAATAAGTGTTTTTAATAGAGATTTTCTTTTATTTAATTTAATTTATTTATTTATTGAGATAGGGTCTGTCACTCTGTCATCCAGGATGGAGTGCAGTGGTGTGATCTTGGCTAACTGCAACCCCCACCTCCTGGGTTCAAGCGATCTTCCTGCCTCAGTCCCCAAGTAGCTGGGACTACAGGCACATGCCACCACACCTGGCTAATTTTTGTATGTTTTGTAGAGATGACATTTCCCTATGTTGGCCAGGCTGTTCTTGAACTCTTGAGCTCTAGCAATCTGTCCCACCTTGGCAACCCAAAGAGCTGACATTACAGGTGTAAGCCACCACACCCAGCATGAATGGGACCATGTTAATAAAGGCAGCTGATACCTATATTGACAGTGGACAGACACAGTCAGATACTAAGATTACACTGGATTTTTATTTTCTAAATAGGATTTATTTCTATAGTTCTATTTTTCTGAATTTTTGGTAATAGGTTTGTGAATTATTTTATATTTAGGAATAAGCATAATGTTTTTAAAAAGGTGTTCCAGTCATCAGTATGTAATATTAATTGATAACATTTACTGAGCACTTACTATGGGCCAGGCAATGATCTCACAGTTGTTCATAGGAAATCTCACTTAATCTACCTTTAAGAAAATGAAAGTGTTGGCCTGGTGCAGGGGCTCACTCCTGTAATCCCAATACTTGGGAGGGTGAGGCAGGGGGATCACTTGTAGTCAGGAGTTCGAGACTAGCCTGGCCGACATGGTAAAACCTCATCTCTAATAAATATTCAAAAATTAGCTAGTCATGGTGGCTCATGCCTGTAGACCCAGCTAGTTGGGGAGGCTGAGGCAAGAGAATTGCTTGAACCTAGGAGGTGGAGGTTGCAGAGAGCCGAGATCACACCACTGCACTCCAGCCTGGGTGATAAAGCCAGACTCTGTCAAAAAATAAGTGAAAACGTTGAGGTAGGTACTGTTAGCCTTTCCATTTTACAGATGGAGAAACTGAGGCCTAGAGAGATTCCACAATCTCTCAGTGTTCAAATGCTAGCAGCCCAACTCCTGAGCAAATGTTCTCAGTCACCACAGCACAAGGATCTGCAGTTCTTGGAATATGGTTCCCAAAGCCCTGCTATGGCAATATTTCTCCTCAGAACATTCAGTATTATACTCCAGCTATCAGGCAGGATCTTGAAATTTTAAAATAAAATCATTCATTCAAATCCCCTGGGCAGCACATACATTAATTCTAAAAAAACTAACCTACATTTATACAGTATTGAAAATATTGGTGATTAATAAGGGTTGAACAAAAAGAAAAAAAATAGTATGAATGAAAGAACTTGAGTCTGGAAGGCAAAAGCAGAAAGCTGTTTCCAAGCACTTAGAAAACTAATTTGGCTGTGATGTTTGCATCCAAACAAGGAATGTGTTCATTTACAAATGACTGATTTCTAGTATGTTTAACACCTAAAAATTTAGAAAATATAGCTAATCCCATTTTCTGACTTCCTTCCTTTGTCTGTTATATATTTTCATGCAATAAAAATAAGTGAAACGTCATTTCTGTAAGGCATTTATCATTCAGATCCATCACTGACAGGCTGATATGCAAAATCTCTCGCTCGCTGTGAATTTTCTCTTTTCCTTTGCCCATTATGGCTCAGTGGGAGGTTGGGCTATAATTGCTGGATAACTATGCAATACCTAAAACACATTCCAGCACTTCAAGTTCTGTTAAAAAGCTAATAAAAGAATTAAACATTTTTTCCCACTCTTGTACAATAACAAATCAATTTCAAAAGAAATACTCAATGCCAAACCATCTTTCAATTTTTTTTTCTCTGCTAAGATTTGACTGGCTTCTCTGAGGTTTCTCCCCTTCTTTTTTTTCTCTCCCTGGTCACTGTGGGTAAGAGGGCAACATAGACCAGGAACACGAGATTGACCCATATTATTCACAGGAGGTTTATGATGGACAACTGGGCCCACATTCAAAGATTCCTAGCTTTCCCTCCACATCTTTCCCTGAATCTGATTTCAATATAAATAAATAAAAAATAATATTCATCTTTAATGCCACGGCAGGTAAAAACACTCCAAAGTACTAATTTTATATAATGTTTTTCAGTGAATTTTTTTTTTTTTTTTTTTTTTTTTTTAATGCCGAGAAGTAGTGTGGATGCTGGGAAGGTGCGCAGCAAAGCTGGCTTTGGTGGGATACAATTGTTTCAAACACTTGCCTCTGACTTCATTCTTTAATGAACATCTCTGGAATCAGTAATTACTGTGGGAACACATCTTTAGAGCTATTCTCAAAGAGCAAAATTGGCAGAGGTTGGTTTTATAAAGTTCACAAAATGAATGGTGCCTTATTGCCATAAACAAAGGGATTTTTAACAGCCAGCTTTAAAATACCGAGCGA
This sequence comes from Sapajus apella, assembly GCF_009761245.1. NCBI lineage: Eukaryota > Metazoa > Chordata > Mammalia > Primates > Cebidae > Sapajus > Sapajus apella. Next base: position 27,688,252 of record NW_022436948.1, read on the forward strand.
ATTACTGATAAGTGAATCAGTGAATAAAGATAAGTCTTTAATTGACAAGAAAATGAAGGATTAGTCTAATAGTGCATTATAGCAATATGCCATGAATTCAAACTTAGGCCTTCTTCCATATTTGAACTAAGTAATTTAAAAGCTCTTTTAAAAAAAAAATAAATAAATAAATATAGACTATTTCTTCTAAAGCATTTCTGCTCAAAATTTCCTAAAACGTGTGGTCCTAGTATTCAATCTCAGCATGAATCCTCCAAGTGACTATCATATCCTCTAACTGTGTACACCATTTGAGGTGACAGTGTAGTATAGAAAATATTATCTATAATATCCAGATACTTGTTATATTTAGGTATTTTACTAAATACTTTCTACTTTCTTGTTTTCCATGTTGAATTAATTTAATAGATAAGAATATAAACCCTGTGTCATAATTTTTTTATTTCTTCTCTTATGTTCTAAAGTTTTGACTACTTTTCAAAAATTAGTCATATCAATATTAAGTATATTTCTTTAAAAGTATAACATAGTTTTGAAAGCATTTTTTCAAACTTAAGATTTTCACTATTATTAACATTAAGGGATTTAAGGTTTTTAAGAAATTTCCCAAGGTAAGATAAATCATTTATTGAACAAGTACAATTGAGGTACCAGCTATATATAGTAAGGCACCCATGTGATGTTTAAAAATGAGGCATTTATTCGATTTATGTGCAGATGTTTTTAGTTTTTTTTTTTTGTACCCAGTCAATATCCTTAAAATAGAAAATTAAAAGACAACAGTGAAGGAAAAAAAAAAGGAAATGAAAATAATAACAAAAAAGAGCAGTTACTGAGAGCTTACTAGATCTCAGCCCTGTGCTTAGCACTTGAGAGCTATGATTGCATTTATTTCCCACTACAATTCCAGGAGGCAGTTATTGTTCCCATTTTATGCACAAGAAAATTGAGAGCATGAGATATCCAGCAAATTTCATGAAATCTGGTTTTAAATTCAGGTTTATTTAACTTGCCCACTAAGTGCCAGATACTCTGCTAGACATAACCACTTGCTAACTTATTTACTGAAGAACAAAAACAAAATCTATCTTTTCAGATTTTCACATATCACTCAGAACTCAAGAAGCCCACAACAAAGGGCTTGAGTGAAGTGATTTACCCAGGTGTCCGGGAGAGCTGTTGTCATCGCTGTGACACTAACAAGAAGCATTTCACAAAGACAGGTCCAACACGAGACAGGTTTGCTGAGAAAAGGGTATTATATTCTTGATTTTGTCCTTTCTCAAAGTGTAAAGGTAAACAGGAAATATCAGAACACCTAAATGTAAACAAATATTTGAGGAATTCTGAAGTCGTTCTAATAACTATGGACAACTATTTTTTTAAACATTCATGTTTTTAAAAATATGGAATATTTTAGGGTTCTTATAGCCAGAACATATCATGGTCCCACTTTTATGAATACTATTTTTTTTTGAGACAGAGTCTCGCCTGGCCTCCCAGGCTGGAGTGCAATGGCACGATCTGAGCTCACTGCAACCTCTGCCTCCTGGGTTCAAGCAATTCTCCTGCCTCAGCCTCCTGAGTAACTGAGGTTACAGGCAGGCACCACTACACTGGGCTAATTTTTCTTTTTTTGTATCTTTAGTAGAGACGGGTTTTCACCATATTAGCCAGGCTGGTCTCGAACTCCTGACCTCAGGACACCTGCCTCAGCCTCTGAAAGTGCTTGGATTACAGGTGTGAACCACCTCACCCAGCCTTTCATGAATACTATTAAAGACTGGTATTTATATTATATTCCTTATAAAATTTCAAACATCACATTTACTGCAGTGTTTTGTCATTCTTTGTAGCACAATTTAAAATGCACTCCAAAATGGACATGTGATTTTGCTCTTCCATTTATAACTGAGACCTTTTTCCATTTAAAATTTGAAAAGCAAAAGTAAGCTTTCACACTATGTAAAAATATGTAATACTTTAACACAATTACAAAACATTTAATGGGCAATAAAATATTCTAAACTTGACCAATATTTCTAATATTGATAAACTGAGGAAGGGTGTTTACTTCAGCAAGCTATACAACACTAAAATAATCAATTATTTTTTTCACTGAAAATTTCAAATTTTCTTAGATAAGAGATATGATAAAACTCATTTCAATATAAATAACTTGTTTTTATCAAATATGTAAGAATTTATCACAAATAAAGATAAAATATAGGCATACCTCAGAGATATTATGAGTTTGGTGCCAGACAATTGCAATAAAGTAAATACCACAATAAAGCAAGTTCCATGAATGTTTTGGTTCCCATTGCAAAAAAAAAAAAAAAAAAAAAGCTATGTTACACTATACTGTAGTCTATCAAGTGTGCAATAACTTATATCTAAAAAAATGCATATGTCTTAATTTAAAAATATTTTATTGCCAACATATTCCAACAATCATGGTATGCCTTCAACAAGTTATAATTTTTGCTAATGAAAACTTTTGCCTCAATGTTGATGGCTGCCAACTGAACAGGTTGGTGGCTGCTGAAGGTTGAAGTGTCTGTGGCAAATTCCTAAAATAAGACAATGAAGTTTGCCACTTTGATTGACTCTCCTATTCATGACGAATTGCTCTGTAACATTCAACGTTGTTTGATAACATTATACCCACAGTAAAACTTCTTTCATAGTGAGAATAAATCCTCTTTAACTCTGCTAAGTTTATATCATATTTTAAATCTTTGGTGTTATTTCAATAACGTTCTCAGCATCTTTACCAGGAGTAGATTTCATCTCAAGAAATGACTTTCTTTGCATTCATAAGAAGCAACACCTTATTCATTCAAATTGTATCATGAAATTGTAGCAATTCTGTCACAGCTTCATGCTCCACTTCTAATTTATTTTCTTGTTGTTTCTACCATATCTGCAGTTATTTTCTCCACTGAAGTCTTGAATCCCTCCAAGTCATCCATGAGGACTGGATTCAGCTTCTCCCAAACTCCTGCTATGTTGATATTTTGACTTCTTCCCATGAATCTTGAGTATTTTTAGTGGCATCTAGAAGAGTAAATGCTTTCTAGAAGGTTTTCAATTTACTTTGCCTAGATCCATCAGAGGAATCATTATATATGGCAACTATAGCATTATAAAATCTATTTCTTATATGATAAGATTTGAAAGTTGAAATTACTCTTTACTCCATGAGCTGCAGAGTGGATGTTGTGTTAGCAGGCATGAAAATAACATTAATTTCCTCATGCATCTGCATCAGAGCTCTTGGGTGACCAGGTGTATTGTCAATAAGCAGAAATATTTTGAAAGGAATCTTTTCTCTGTGTGTACACAGAGATCTCAACAGTGGGTTTAACATATTCAGTAAACCATACTGTAAACAGATGTGCTGTCATTCAGACTTTGTTGTCCCATTTATAAGCACAGACTGTATAAGTGGATTTAGCATAATGCTTATTGGCACTAAGACTTTTCAGAGCGGTCAATGAGCATTGGCTTCAACTTAAAGTTACCAGCTGCATTAGTCTTACCAAGAGGGTGTCCTTTGAAACTCTGAAACCAGGTATTGACTTCTCTTCTCTAGATATAAAAGCCCTAGATATCATCTTCTTCCAATAGAAGACTGTTTCATCGACATGGAAAATCTGTTGTTTAATGTAGCCACCTTCATCAATGCTCTTAGCTAGATCTTTGGGATAAGTTACTCCAGCTTCTTCATTAGTATTTGCTGCTTCACCTTGTACTTTTATCTTATAAAGATGGCCTCTTTCCTTAAACTTCAGGAATCACTCTCTGCCAGCTTTCAAATTTGTTCTGCAGATTTCTCACCTCTCTCATTCTTCATAAAATTGAAGAGTTGGCTCCTTGCTCTAGATTACACTTTGGTTTAATGGGATGTTGTGGCTGGTTTGAGCTCTCCAGGCTACTCAAGTTCCTCCACATCAGCAATAAGTCTGTTTCACTTTATCATTCATGGGTTCACTGGAGTATCACTTTTAATTTCCTTAAAGAACTTTGTCTTTGCACTCACAACTTGGCACACTGTTTGGTGCAAGAGGCCTAGCTTTCAGTCTCTCTCAGCTTTTGACATGCCTTCCTCATTAAGATTAATTTAGCTTAATCAGCTCTTAAAGTGAGAGATGCATGTCTCCTCTTTTCACTGGAACACCTGGAGGTGATTGTAGGGTTATCAATTGCCCTAATTCCAATGTTGTTGTGTCTCAGGGAATAGAGAGGTGCAAAGTAAGAAAAAGAGATAAGGGAGCAACCAGACTAGGGGGCAGTTGGAACATTTATCAATTAAGTTTGCCCTCTTCTCTATATGAGGTTCATGGTGCTCTAAAACAATTCCAATAATAACATCAAAGATCACTTACCAAAGACCACCATAGCAGATATAATAATAATGAAAAGGTTTGCAATATTGAGGAAATTATCACAGTGTGGCAAAGAGATACGCAGTAAGCACATGTTAGAAAAATAATGCCAAGATTGGAGGAAAGGCAGGATGGCTGACTAGAGCAGCCAGGTGAAACAGCTCCTACCGAGGGACCAAGACAGATCTGTCCCTAAAAGACTGGCAGTGAAGGCACCAAGAGTGGAGGAAGGGAAGACTCTATAGAAGCAAAGCTGAAGGGGAAGAAAACTTGGAACTTTACACAGGGCTCCCATGCACTACGACTCATTCCTGGCTCACAATGGCTCCAGGGAAATGGATGAGTTGAACTGAAGTAATCCAATCTTGCCACAGGGCTCTGGAGCCCCAGCAGCAGGAGACTCCTCAGCCACCATAGGCACCTGAGTTGGCAGGGAGAGTTGCTTAGAGAAGCAGTAGGGGCAGCAAGACAGCTGATGTGGAGCCGAGAGAGTTTGATGCAAGGGCATCTATAATATAACACAGTCAGGGACAGTCTTCCCCTTAGACTCGACTTGCTCTATTAGGAGACTTTAGCCCTAGAGGAACTATCAGACCTGAACTCTGCAGGGTAGTCTTGATCATCGACTGAATCAGTACAATTTAGCACCCCTTGGTTTGCTGCCCTCTTCCAGGGCTCCAGCCTGACAATGCCTCCTGGAAGGGCAGTCTCCATTGTCCTGGGACCCACAGCATAGCTTCTGTACTGACAGGTCATGCCTGACTGGTGGAGAGTTCCAATGGGGTGGTACCTACAGACACACACAAGCCCACAAGCTCCCCCACCCCCGTACATACTGTGGACTCCCCCAGGCCCAAGACAACTCCCCACATTGTTTTGCTGGTTCATGTCTGTGCGAGCAGGTTTTGCTTTCCTTGCCCTGCCAGCACACGGGAGTACAGACTGTCCCACTTCCCCCCACAGACCACCATTGCAGATGGAACATTTGCAGGCACAGAGCCAGCCATCCCTGCCCCTGCCGGCTCCCTGCCCTTGCACTAACACTGAACAGAGAACAGCAGAATTCTCCCCTTCCCTGAGGGATCACTCCTGCTTACGGAGCACAGACAAGACATCTAGACCTGTGCCTGCAGGCACACTGTCCTGGAGCCAATACCACCTCCAGCAGGACTCTGCACACAGTCAGCAGCAAGGACCCCACCCCCTCCCCAGCTACACTGCCTCTGTCACGGTGGTAAACACATGCAGGGAGGCAGGCACCCCAATACCTAATAGCACTGCCACAGTTGTTACTGCTGCTGTGGGCATATGCAAAGGAGGATGAATCCCACCATCCCCACACTTCCAAATCCTTTGGCTGACACTGCTTATCAGAACGTAGTGACCACTGGTCTTGGGACACCTCAGTCCCTGTAGTGCAGTGGATTCCTTACCTCAAGGAGTCGGGAACAAAGTCAGGGCCCAATACAAGTCCCCCAGAGTTAGAGCACACAGTCCAGTAGTTGGGAGCTGACCACTGGTCTCACCACAATCAAATTCTCAAGGTCACAAAATATAATAAAATAAATATAATGTAATATATATAAATAAATATAATAAAAAGAAAACAATCCAAAGGTCAGCAGTTTCAAAGACTAAAGGAACATCATGCACCCAACTCAGCAGCACCAAGATTCATGAAACAAGTTCTTAGAAACCTTCAAAGAGAAATAGAGTCTGACACAATAATAATGGGAGACTTTAACGCCCCATTGACAATATTAGACAGATCATCAAGACAGAAAATTCACAAAGAAAATCAGACCTGAACTCAGCACTGGATGAAGTGGACCTGATAACATCTATAGAACTCTCCATCTAAAGCAACAAAATATACCTTCTTCTCATGGCCACATGGTATATCCTCTGACAATCATATAATTGGAAATAAAATACTCATCAACTAATGCAAAAGAACTGAAATCATAACAAACCATCTACTGAACCACAGTGCAATTAAATTAGAAATCAAGACTAAGAAATTCACTCAAAACCATACAATTATCTGGAAATTGAATAACTGCTCTCAATGACTTTTGGGAAAATAATGAAATTAAGGCATAAATCAAGAAATTCTTTGAAACTAATGAGAACAAAGATACAACAAACCAGAGTCTCTGGGACACAGCTAAGGCAGTGTTAAGAGGGAAATTTATATCACTAAATGCCCACATCAAAAATTAAGAAAGATTTTAAGTTAACAACCTAACATCACAAATAAAACAACTAGAGGACCAAGAGCAAACAAACCCCAAAGCCAGCAGAGGACAAGAAATTACCAAAATCAGAGCTGAACTGAAGGACATAGACACCCGAAAAACCATTTAAAAGATCAGATAAATAAATAAATAAATAAAATAGACTGCTAACTAGATGAATAAAGAAAAGAGAGAAGATTCAAATAAACCTAATCAGAAATGACAAGGGGATATTACAACTGACCTCACAGGAATACAAATAACCATCAGAGAACATTATGAACACCTCTATGGACATAAACTGGAAAACCTAGAAAAAAACGGATAAATTCTTGGACACACACACCCTCCCAACACTGAAGAAGAAACGGAATCTCTGAGCAGACTAATAATGAGCTCTAAAATTGAATCAGTAATAAATAGCCTACCAACCAAAAGAAGCCCAGGACCAGACAGGTTCATAGCTGAATTCTACCAGATGTACAGAGAAGACCTGGTACCATTCCTGCTGAACACCTCCCTAACTCATTCTATGAGGCCAGCATCATCCTGATGCCAAACCTGGCAGTGACATAACAAAAAAGAAAACTTCAGGCCAATAACCTTAATGAACATCAACGCAAAAATCCTCCAAAAAATACTGGCAAACCAAATACAGCAGCACATTAAAAAGGTTACACACCATGATCAAGTAATCTTTATCCTTGGGATGCAAGGTGTTTCCACATACATAGATCAATATATATGATCTACCACATAAATAGAACTGCAGCATTATTCACAGTATGTTCACTGCAGCATTATTCACAATAGCAAAGATATGGAATCAACCTAAATGCCCATCAATGGTAGACCAGATAAAGAAAATGTGGTGTATATACACCATAAAGCAGAATGAGACCATGTCCTTTACAGGAACATGGATAGAGCTGGAGGCCATTATCCTTAGCAAAAAAAACACAGGAACAGAAAACAAAATACCCCATGTTCTCACTTATAAGTGGGAACTAAATGATGAGAACACATGGACACATAGAGGGGAACCACACACACTGGGTCCTATTGGAGGGTGTAGGCTGGAAGGAGGGAATGGATCAGCAAAAATAATAAATAGGTGCTAGGCTTAATTCCTGGATGATGAAATAATCTGTACAACAAACTCCCGTGACATGAGTTGATGTATATAGCAAACTTGCACATGCACTCCTGAACTTAAAAGTTAAATTTAAAAAAGAAGAAAAGTAATGACACTACACTTGCTTAACAGAAGTTCACCACAAACCTTCAATTTGAAAAAAAAAAAATTCACAATATCTACTAAGCAGTAGAGCAAAGTACAATAAAACAAGGAATCCCTATATTGGAGGAGAAAAGAAAATTTCATCTTAAAGAAAGAGGTATGTTCCAAAAATGCCAAAAACACTAAGAAAATTATTTTAAAAGTTAATTAAAATGGCCTAAATACATGACACACCAAAGTAAACAGCCATTTCACAAGACAACAGAATCCAGCTGGAAAATGCAAAACAAAACTTTTTAGGACAATAGACATAGTATACACAGAATAATCTTAATAATAGATGATCTTGATATAGTTTAAATTTTAGCTTTATACTTCGTTATCTCTCAAACTGAAAAACAAACTGAGTTACTGAGTAAAAATGTTACTTGTTGAAATATGTTGCTTCTTCCCATCACTTAGTGGTGGTGGTAATGGTTGTGCACAGTGGCCAGAAGCTGGATATATGTTGAAGACAGTACCAGAGGAATGTTCTGAATTCCAGTAGAATGTGAGAGAGGAAACTGTCAAGGATGACCTAAAAATTTGAACTGAAGAACTACAAGGAAGAGGAATATTGCAGGGGGAATAGATTAGAGGGCGAAAATAAGAAGTTTGATTTTGTATACTGCTGGTTTGGGTATCTATTAGAGACCTATGTGGAGAAGTTAAGAATGTATATTCTCAAGACAACAGAAGCCAGCTGGAAAATACAAAATAAAACTTACTTATTAAGACAATAGATATAGTGTACACAGAATAATCTTCATAATAAATGATCTTGATATGGTTTAAATTTTAGCTTTATACTTTATCACCTCTCAAATTGAAAAACTGAGAATGTATATTCTCAACTTAGTCCATCAAAAGAGAGAGATGAAAATTTAAAAATCTCTTCTATTATGAGTATATTTGATTCCAAAAATGTATTCCTAATTCTATTTAACAATTACAAATTAACACTAAAATTGAGCTCTGATCTGGCACACAGCTCAAAAGGCTTGTTAAATGATTGAAAATTAAATTCTTTCAGATGAGCAAGAGAAATAAAATACAAAATCAGAGCTACAGAGACTGAGTATGTGTAATTTGGTGAAGAAATGGCAAAATTGCCTTATGGGATCAAATTTGTGTTAACCATCAGTCAGATCAGGGGTTAGTAAAGTATGACCGATGGACCAAAGCCAGCCTAAGCCTGTTTCTGTAAATAAAGTTTCATTGAACAAAACCATGCCAATTTGGTTATATATCATCTATAATGACTTTTGCTATGCAATGGCACAGTTGTATAGGTGTCCCACAAAGCCTTAAATATTTACTATCTGACCTTCTATAGAAAAAGACCTCTGAACTATAATCAAAGCACTATGACATACACTCGGCCTTCTGTATCAGAAGGTTATGTATCCACAAATTCAACCAACTCCGGATCATAAACACTTGGAAAAAATGAAATCATAAAAAATAATAATACAGCAGTAAAAATAATACAAATGATAAAAACAACACAGTACAACAACTACAATCATGCACTGTTTAAAGACAGATATATTCTAAGAAATGTGTGCTCAGGTGATTCTGTCACTGAGAAATTATCACAGAGTGTATTAACACAAGCTTAGATTGTAGCCTACTACATATCTAGGCTGTGTGGAATAGCCTATTACTCAACAGGCTACACACCTGGACAGCATGTTACTGTCCCGAATACTGTAAGTAACTGCAACACATGTTAAGGATTTGTGTATCTAAACATAGAAAAGGAATAGTAAAAACAAGGTATAAAAGATAAAAACAGGCCAGGCATGGTGGCTCACCCCTGTAATCCTAGCACTTTGGGAGGCTGAGTCAGGCTGATCACCTGAGGTCGGGAGTTTGAGACCAGCCTGACCCACATGGTGAAACCCTGTCTCTACGAAAAATACAAAAAATTAGCTGGGCATGGTGGCGCATGCCTGTAATCCCAGCTGCTCAGGAGGCTGAAGCAGGAGAATCGCTTGAACCCAGGAGGCAGAGGTTGTGGTGAGCTGAGATGGCACCATTGCACTCTAGCCTGGGCAACAAGAGTGAAACTCTATCTCAAGAAAAAAAAAAAAGATAAAAGCATAAAAACAGTATACCTCTATAGGGCACTGAGATAGTTTGGATATTTGTAGATATTTGTCTCCGTCTAAATCTCATGTAGCATTGTAATCCCCAGTGCCTGGTGGGAAGTGTGTGGGTTATAAGGTAGGTACCTCATGGCTTGGTGCTGTCTTTGCCATAGCGAATGAGTTCTTTAGAGATCTGGTTGTTTAAAAGTGTGTGGCATCCCCCTCTCACTCATTCTATCTCTTTGTCTCTCTGTCTCTGTCTCTACTGTCTCTTGCTCCTGCTTTTGACAAGTGACATAACTGTTCTTTCTTCACCTTTCACCATTCTTGAAAGCTCCCCGAGTCTTCACCAGAAGGTGAGCAGATGCCAGCACCATGCTTCCTGTACAGCCTGCAGAATTGTGAGCCATTTAAACCTCTTTTCTTTATAAATTATTCAGTCTCAGGTATTTCCTTATAGCAATGCCAGAACAGCCTAATACAGGCATTTACCATGAATGGAGCGTGCAAGCTTATAGGTTGCTCTGTGTGAGTCAGTGAGTGAGTGGTGAGTGAATGCAAGGGCCTCGGACATTTCTGTACAGCACTATAGACTTTGTAAACAACGTGCACTTAGGCTACACCAAATTTATTTAATTTTTTCCTTCAACAATAAATTAAACTGAATTTTCTTTAACTTTTTTATGTTACAAACGTTTTAATTTTTTTCCTCTTTTATATCAACACTTAGCTTAAAGCACAAACACATTTTACAGCCATACAAAAATATTTTTTTCATTTATTTGTTTTATAAGGTATTTTTCTATTTTTAATTTTTTAATGTTTTTCTTAAATGTTTTTATTTGTTAAATGTTAAATTTTCTTAAATGCTTTCTTAAAAACTAGGACACCAACAAACACATTAGCCTAGACCTGCAAAAGGTCAGGATCATCAATATGACTCTCTCTCCACATCTTTTCTCACTGGAAGGTTTTCAGGGGCAATAACGGCAATGAAACTGTCATCTCCTATGATAACAATGCCTTCTTCTGGAACACCTTCTGAAGGACCTGCCTGAGGCTGTTTTCCAGTTAACTTTTTTTTCCATTTACGTAAAAAGAGCACACTCAAAATAACTATACTCCAAACACATAAACCAGTAACAGTCATTTATTAACATTACTAAGTATTATATACTGTACATAATCGTATATGTAGGTTCGTTTATACCAGCATCGCCACCAACACATGAATAATGTATATGGCTCCAAGGTAACTAGAAAATAGGAATTTTTTAGCTATATTATACTGTTATGGAACCACCAACATATATGTGGTCCATTACTAAGTGAAAAGTTTTTATGTGACACATGACAGTATTTACACAACATTTACATTGTATTAGTTATTATAAGTAATCCTGAGATGATTTATGCTATATGAGAGGATGTGCACTGGTTATATACAAATATTAATGCCATTTTATAGGAGGGACTTGAGTATCTGTAGATTTTGGTATCTGCAGGGGGTCCTGGAATCAGTTCCCCACTTATACTGAAGGATGACTGTACATCATGCAAATAATAATCATCACTATTGCTTATATAATGCTAGTATACCAAGCTTTCTTTTGAACCTCCATTACAATCTGAAAGAGAAAGCACATATAAAAATATTTCTCACTATCACCATATGAAGAAGATCTAATTGCTTCCCCTATTTTTTACTGAACCATGTAGAGTTAAGTGTTTGCTAATGATAACATAGGCAAAATAGGGCACAGTGAAGCTTCAAACCAGGCAGAATAGCTTGAGAGTCCATGCCCTTAATCCCTATTCTGTATGCACATTATTCTCCTTTTACCCAAAAGGAAAACGAGGATCAGAGAGATTAAATATGTTGTTCAGTATTACGTGATACCAAGTAGTAAAGCTAGACTTCAAAAGCCTAGCCTACATGCCTTCCATTTTCCCGCATAATTATTTCACTGTATTAACCTAAGGGGATAAAGAATTTTGAAGGTTAATGGAAGAAAATTATAAGCACGCATAAGTTGGAAAAATATACAAACCTACAAGAAAAGCAGCTCATTCAGTTCCAGGAAACAAATGATTTGTCTTATCTTAAAATAACGGGCAAGAATGATATGGCTTCAGTTGTTAATGGCAATTGACAGAATAGAGCCAATTAAAAAAAGTTTAATTTTTTAAATAAGGCAAATACACTATCTAAGGAGTATCTCTGATACTATGGGTGAGATTATGTCTAGAGCACAATGGTGGCAGGATGCCTCTTAACAAAAATAAAGCAAAAAATAGATTTAATAGAAATAATGTAGAAGGATGGAATGGAATTCAGATTCACCTATGAAACAGAGAGAAGTAGAATGACATAATTTCCATAAATGATCAGGAGAACATAAGTGACACAATAGTGTGAGCAAATTACAGGATCCCCAGTGATCGAACTAAGTTATCCGATGTTTTCCTAATGCAGAAAACCAAAATGTCCCAGAAACCACACATGGTAGTGATAGGAGTTTTCAAACATTTGACAATCTATTGAAGTCCAAATTCTTCCAAAAGTGACCCATTTGAACTTGCCTCCTTTTAGCAACTATACAATCAACAGATATTCACCATGCGCCTGGCCTTGCCTTTAAGAGAGTTGGTGTGACACACCTCAGCCACTAGGAAAAAAGCTCCAAAAAGGTCAGAGAAAAAAGAAATGTGACAGCATGATAAAATTCTAGCACAGATTATTAAATAGCTGAATATATAATAATTAAGTTTATTGAATAAGTGTATTTGAATAATAAATGCTGCTCAGTCAGAGGGAAATTGTCTGAGCTCCAAATCTTGGCTGAGATGATTCCTATCCTGCAGAAAATTAATAGTGGGACTTGTAGGCTACCATGCTCAAATCACGTGGCACTGCTACTCCTACTAATAATGGAGACAGTGATATAAAAGACTGACAAGGAAAGACTATGAAATTCCTAGGCAGAGAGTGAAGGACGCTGATCGCTTTCTAACCTTGAGTAAACCTCTTAACTCCTCTTAGCCTGTCTTCTTATTTTTAATTGACATAATGGTGGGTCCTGAGTAAAAATATTTTACCATGTAATACAAAATCATATTTCCTAGCAACAAAAATGGTTAAGTAGAAATTGGATGACATGTATCTGGGGCTCTGTTAGAGGAAAAATTAAAGGAGATGTCAATTAGATCCTCACAGCGTCTCATGATCCATCATAATACATCTTTATTTGTGTTACTTGATAAATGCCTGTGTATTGTTAAATCTATGCCAGGCTCTGTTCTAGGGGCGTTACAGCTATTAACTCATTTCATCCTCATCAAAATTTCTTTATGTGTACTACATTTTGCATTTTGACACTTGACCATTGTGATGACAATTATATCCACCCTAAGTACCAAAGACAAGAAACTACCAGGTAGTTAAAAATGCATTAAGTCCATAGTCTCTAACATTTTGGCACCCAGAATCAGTTTCATGGAAAACAACTTTTCCATGGACTGGGACTGAGAGGATGGTTTCAGGATACAAGAGCATTACATTTATTGTATACTTTGTTTCTACTATTATTACATTGTAATATATAATGAAATAATTCTACAACTTAAGCATCATGTAGAATCAGTGGGAACCCTGAGCTTGTTTTTCTGCAACTAGACAGTCCCATCTAGAGGTGATGGGAGATAGTCACAATCATCAGTCTCATAAGGAGTGTGCAACCTAGATCCCTCAAATGTGCAGTTGACAATAGGGTTAATGCTCCTATGAGGATCTAACGCTACCGCTGATCTGGTACTGCCAGGGATGGAGAGCAGGTGTAAATACAGATGAAGCTTCCTTTGCTTGTTGCCACTCACCTCCTACTGTATGGCTAGTTCATAACAGATCAAGGACCTGTATCAGCCCATGGCCCAAGGGTTTGGTACCCCTGCATTAAATTTCTAAATTTAAGTTTTGTGAAAATAGCTTTGGGGTCTATCATAAGGTTCTTGTTTAATAACCATTTCAAAACTAAACACAGAGGTAGAATTTTTTCCCAATTGAAAATAGACATAATATATATGCTATCAGACTCCATAATCTCATAGATAAGTCCATGGTATTAAAGTCAGGATGTTGAATGCTATATTATCCATCGCATCACAGAATTACATCATGTCTAAGCGAACAAAACCTAGCAAACAGAGTCAATCTGGCATTTTGTTAAGGGTCAATTTGAATGATCCCATAGTTAATCTCATAGGTTGTAGAGAAATATACCTGGGGAATATGAATCTTCAGAGTCCCAGAGAAATACATTGTGCAACTTGGCCACAAACTTATTACTTTGTGACTTGAGTCAGTTATCTCCAAATCTGTTCTTTCTTTTGTAAAATGAAGGTCATATGCCCAAAGACAATTTCAGGAATACAAACTGGAACAGAATTAAGAAGTCTCCAAACCCCTCAGTTTACGACGACTCCTGGAGAGATGCTAGTCAACATAGGATATGCTATGCTGTGGCACAAAACAACCCCCAGATTTGAGTAGCTTGATACAGCAAACATTTATTTCTTTTCCATACCACAGTGAACAAATGGCTTTCCTCTTCTTTTTACAACTCAGAGATCTCCTTACTTCCACCTTGCAACTTGGCCATTTTAAAACCATTGTTTGCTCCCTTGCAAATGACAAAGTTTATTGAAAATGTATCCTGGTTCACTTAACTCCTTCAAACTGGCAGACAAACATCCCTTGGATTTATGTCCCGCATTTGTCACATGACCCCAACATAGCCACAGGGGATGCTTACAAATATTGATGAACACAAGGAATATTTGATTAGCCCTCATGATCTCTTCCAGAAGAGATTAATTAATGTGATTAGGAAAATTTAAATAGCACATACCAGTTTCAAGACCACAACTCAGAAATTCTGGCTGCCAGTTCAATGCTCCCTTCAGATAACGTGTGGGATTGATACACTAATGTCTCCAAGGTGTTGAAACCGGCAAAGGAACAATTCTTTCTCATCATAATTTTCATTGACATTTCTTAAAGAAAGAAAATTTCTTCAACCAATACAGAAATATATGCCCTTAATTAGCTTGCTAGCAAAGGTTATAAAAATCTGCCTACATTTCACTATTTTACATTATTCCAGAAAGTGTATTTCAAAACCATTATACTATGGTTCTTTTCTGAAAAGATTTTATCAAAGCCCCAATCCAGAGTACACCTATTTGGTATTCCATCCTCTGCAAGTCAGAGTCTTTAGAGAAGAGAATCTCCCCATGTGAATGAAATAAGACTAGTAAGTTGAGCTACAAAGTATGGAGATTCCTCAGAGGTATTTGAAAAAGTTTCTAAAGCTTTCAAGCTAAAATGTAGAATTTTTAAGACATTTCTTTAAAACCAGAACGAAGGAATAAATCCCATTGTGTTTTGGTAGCTGGATGCTTTCACTCAAACATTCTTAGCTCCAGTGGTTCATGTTATTAGCCAGAGGTGCAATTCAGTCTACTGGACATTTGAAGAAAATGTGGTTATCCAAAATCTGGGTTATAATAAAATCCTGAGTTGATCCCATGACTTGGCCAAACAGTTAAATTTTTTTTAAAGAGTAAAGCTTTTTACATAACTGCAATCAAGGATAAAAAAGACAAGAAAATGGGTAATTGTTTTCCATTTCACCATACTAGTATGTTGGGAAGATCTTTCTGCCTTAAAAAATAAAAATAGCTTCCTCATCCTTTCATTAATCCAGTCAATAAAATAAGTGGGCAAGTGCATACCTGTGGTGAATGCCATTAACACTTTCCATTTCCCACAGTTATCTACTAGTGCATTTTCTTCATTTTTTCACCATTGCAACTCTTGAAGTTAGCATGCAAGTAGTTTATGAGAGGCACCTCTGACACTCTAGTAAAAATGCTGGTCGCTACCTCCTGATTTCTTTCAAGACAAGGAATTTCAATACAATTATAGAGCTTTTTGTGTTCAAGTTTTTTTTCTCTGTATGCACACAGAAATAGTTCTATTAATGTAGTTTCTGATGGACATGCTAAAATCTATAATACACATTCACTTTCTAAATAGACTGTTTCCATTCTTTTAGGCACTGAAAAAAGTACCACCAGGTGCTCTGGACAAGATGGCTGAATAGGAACAGCTCTGGTCTGCAGCTCCTAGGAAGAACAACACAGAAGGTGGGCGATTTCTGCATTTCCAACTGAGGTACCTGATTCATTTCATTGGTACTGGTTAGACAGAGGGTGTAGCCCACAGAGGGTGAGCCAAAGGAAGGTGGGGTGTTGCCTCACCCAGGAAGCACAAGCAATCGGGGGACTCTCTCTCCTAGCCAAAGGAAGTCTTGAGGAACTGTGCCATGAGAAACGGTGCTATCCGTCCCAGTTACTATGCTTTTCCCACGATCTTTGCAATTCACAGACCAGGAGATTCCCTCAGGTGCCTACACCACAGGACCCTGAGTTTCAAGCCCAAAACTGGGCAGCCATTTGGGCAGACACCGAGCTAGCTGCAGGAGATTTTTTTTTTCTTTTTTTGGTATCCCAGTGGAACCTGGAACACCAGTGAGAAAAACAAGGGGGCTGATGACAAGGAGCCAAGTGCCCTCGCTCAGCGGATTCCACCCCCACAGAGCCCAGCAATCTAAGATTCACTGGCTTGAAATTCTCACTGCCAGCACAGCAGTCTGAGGAGGACCTAGTATGCTTGAGCTTGCTAGGGAGAGGGGTGTCTGCCATTCCTGAGGCTTGAGTAGTCAGTTTTCCCCTCACAGTATAAACAAAGCTGCCAGGAATTTCAAAGTGGGTGGAGCCCAATGCAGCCCAGCAAAGCTACTGTAGCCAGACTGCCTCTCTAGATACCTCTCTGGGAAGAGCATCTCTGAAAGAAAGGAAGCAGCCCCAGTCAGGGGCTTATAGATAAAACTCACATCTCCCTAGGACAGAGCAACTCAGGGAAGGGGCAGCTGTGAGTACAGCATCAGCAGACTTAAACATTCTTGCCTGCCAGCTCTGGAGAGAGCAGTGGATCCCCCAGCACAGTGCTCAAGCTCTGATAAAGGACAGACTGCCTCTACAAGTGGGTTCGTGACACCCATGACTCTGATGGGGAGACACCTCCTAGAAGGAGTTGACAGACTTGTCATACAGCAGAGCTCTGGCTGGCATTTGATGAGTGCCCCTCTGAGATGAAGCTTCCAGAGGAAGAAACAGGCAGCAATCTTTGCTATTTGGCAGCCTCTGCTGGTGATATCCATGCAAACAGGGTCTGGAGTGGACCCTCAGCAAACTGCAGCACAACCTGCAGCAGAGAGGCCTGACTGTTAGAAGAAAAACTAACAAACAGAAAGAAATAGCATCAACATCAACAAAAAGGATGACCATGCAAAAACTCCATGTGAAGGTCACCAACAGCAACGATCAAAGGTAGATAAATTCACAAAGATAAGGAAAAGCCATCACAAAAAGGCTGAAAACTCCAAAAACCAGAACTCCTTTTCTCCTCCAAAGGATCACAACTCCTTGCCAGGAAGAACACAAAACTGGATGGAAAATGAGTTTGACCACTTGACAGAAGTAGGCTTCAGAAGGTAGGTAATGACAAACTCCTCTGAGCTAAAACAGCTCAATGAAAGGAAGTTAAAAACCTTGAAAGGAAGGTTTTTTAAGTTAAAAACCCAATGAAAGGAAGTTAAAAACCTTGAAAAAAAGATTATAGGAATTGCTAATTAGAATAACCAGTTTCGAGAAAACATAAATGACCTGCTGAAGTTGAAAAACACAGCACGAGAACTTCCTGAAGCATACACATGTATCAATGGCCCAATCAATCAAGCAGAAGAAAGGATATCAGAGACTGAAGATCAACTTAATGGAATAAAGCATGGAGATAAGATTAGAGGAAAAAGAATGAAAAGGAACAAAGTCTCTAAGAAAATTGGGACTGCTTGAAAACACCAGAACCTATGTTTGATTGGTGTACCTGAAAGTGAAGGGGAGAATAGAACCAAGTTGGAAAACACACTTCAGGACATTATCCAGGAGAACTCCCCCAAACTAGGAAGACAGGCCAACATTCAAATTCAGGAAACACAAAGATATTCAAGTAGAGCAACCTCAAGCAGAGCAACTCCAAGACACATAATTATCAGATTCACTAAGGTTGAAATGAAGGAAAAAATGTTAAGGGTAGCCAGAGAGAAAGGTTGGGTTATCCACAAAGGGAAGCCCATCAGACTAATTGCAGATCTTTCTGCAGAAGTCCTACAAGCCAGAAGAGAGTGGGGGCCAATATTGAACATCTTTAAAGAAAAGAATTTTCAACCCAGAATTTTATATCCAGCCAAACTAAGCTTTATAAGTGAAGGAGAAGTAAAAACCTTTACAGACAGATGCTGGGGGATCCTGTCACCCCCATGCCTGCCTTACAAGAGCTCCTGAAAGAAGCACTAAATATGGAAAGAAAAACCAGTACCAGCCACAGCAAAAACAAATCAAAATGTAAAGACCATCAACACTGTGAAGAAACTGCATCAAGTACCAAGCAAAATAATCATCTAGCATCATAATGACAAAATCAAATTCACACATAACAATATTAATCTTAAATGTAAATGGGTTAAATGCCTCAGTTAAAAGAAACAGACTGGCAAATTGGATAAAAAGTCAAGACCCATCGGTGTGCTGTATTCAGGACCCAGCTCACATGCAAAGACTCACATAGGTAAAAAATAAAAGAATAGAAGAATATTTTACCAAGAAAATGGAAAGAAAATAAAAGCTGGGCTTGCAGTCCTAGTCTCTGACAGAACAGACTTTAAACAAAGATAAAAAAAGACACACAAAAGCATTCCATAATGGTAAAGGAATCAATGCAACAAGAAGAACTAACTATTCTAAATACATATGCACCCATTACAGGAATACCCAGATTCATAAAGCAAGTTCTTAGAGACTTACAAAGAGACTTAGACTCCCACACAATAATAGTGGGAGACTTTAATATCCCACTGTTAATATTAGACAGATCAATGAGACAGAAAATTAACAAGGATATTCAGGACTTGAACTCAGTTCTGGACCAAATGGACCTAATAAACATCTACAGAACTCTCCACCCCAAATCAACGGAATATACATTCTTCTCCACACGACATAGCACTTATTCTGAAATCAACCACATAATTGGAAGTAAAACACTCCTCAGAAAATGCAATAAAATGGAAATCATAACAGTCTCTCAGACCATAGTTCAAACAAATTAGAACTCAGATTAAAGAAACTCAATCAAAGCCACACAACTACAAGGAAACTGAACAACCCGCTATGGAATGACTACCAGGTATATAATGAAATTTAGGTATAAATAAATAAGTACTTTGAAACCAATGTGAACAAAGACACAACGTAACAGAATCTCTGGGACACAGTTAAAGCAGTGTTTAGAGGGAAATTTATAGCACAAAATGCCCACAGGAGAAAGCAGAAATAATCTAAAATTGACACTCTAACATCCCAACTAAAAGAACTAGAGAATCAAAAACAAACAAATTTCAAAAGCTAGCAAAAGACAGGAAACAACTAAGATCAGAGCAAAACTAATGGAGATAAGGACACAAAAAACCCTTCAAAAAAATCAAATTTAATTTCCTATTGATCTTTGAATTTTATCTCCCTAGCACCCTGGAATCAGTTTTGAGAAAATATACTCTAATAGTTTAATAGGCAGTTCTATAAAAAATAAAATACCTGTTCATTCAGAAATAGTATTGAATGAACATGTTTACCAACATAACTAGTTCTGCTTCCTTCAAGATAAATTTAAAATTTACAAGCTAAAAATTTTATTTTAATTACTAGAGATATAAAGCACATATAATTATATAGCCTACATAAAAATGTATAGCCTCTGCTAACCAAACTAAACCTAGGATCAAGTAATACTGAAAGAAAGCCTTTTATGAAAATAAATAAATTAAAATATTTCTTGAACTCACCAGAATAGCTGCTTATTTTTAAATCATATTAACAATATGCAGTTAAATATAAAAGGTTGTTATATTTATAAAATTAAACAGTTATTATTGCTTTGGAAGCATATGGAGTGATTTTCATTTTGTCATTTAAAAATTCAAGATAATAATTTTTTGAAACATAATAAGAGACAGTTCAATACATAAAAATCTCTTTCCATTGTGATTATATAATCTACAATTATCTTTGAGTAGATATTTTCTTTCAGTGAAAACATTACACTCGTCTATACAAAAGAATAATTTTCTATCTTGAGAAACCCACATGTTTTATGAAAGTTACTAGCCTCTCTTAAGATTTAATTGAAGCCAAATGAAGTCTAGTAAAACTAATCAAAACCAAACAAGCCCTTGGACCACATGAAGAACTTACTGCTAACAGGTTTCACCTCGAGCTACGGTACTTGAAGATTTGGTTAGAACACTCCAAAATCAAACTTAAAATGTTGCCATGCCTTCTGAACTAGACATAAAATTTCTCCCAGAAGTTCTATAAATAGTTAAATTACTAATGCCACCTTATTAACTCGGAGTTATACTATGACCAGTAAGGAAGGCAGATGATGTTAAACTGATAGAAAGTAGTGGATGATAAAGAATGAATTTTTCCAGATATTAAAATCTGTATGTTACATTAACACCAATCATTAAACAGACATTTCAGGATATCTCTCAAAAATCTCAAGGCATAATTTGCAGAAATTATGTCACAAAAGCTGAAATCTCAAAAGCAATGCATGGGTGGGATAGAAATCAGTAAAAACTAGGAGAAAAACACAAACTAGGGTTACTGGGGGGAGTACCAGATCTGAAGCTGAACAGGGCCATGTGACTCTCAGCTTCGTACACTTGAGCTTTGCTACTACTAAAGGAGAGCAATATTTCTAACTATTACTTATATGTCTCTCAGATGTGGGCATGTAAACAGTGATGCAAATGGAAGTTATTGTGAAAGCATAAAGCAGATGCCAGCAAAATATCTGTGAGCTAAGGAACAGAAAAGATGATCACTCCCAAATTACTGGTTCATTAATTACATTTTCCTCTTTGTATTTTAAGGCATACAAAGAACTAATAGAGAAACAGTGACTTTAGCTTTGATAATTAAAAATACAAGTATTTTGATGTATTGTACTGCATCTTAAATAATAAGAAATGTATTATCCTCTGAGTAATGCATGTCTTCAGTGACTACCTCTTCAATGTTTCAACAGAATAGTAAGTAGTATGATCATTTGCTGAATGGAATAAAAATGTTACATATAAAAGTGCTTTTAAGAGACTTGGTGTTGCAATATGGAATAGGTCCAAGAACCATTTTTCATTTCATGCACTTGGGCTCCTGCCAGGTTACTTTAAAAATTATGAAGTCTTAAAAAATAAATAGACATAAAATAAAACAGGACTGTCCTAAGGGAAATTAATAAGGAAATTTTCCTTCCAAGCAGTTAGATAATCTATATTTTTCACAAAGAAGAAAGAACAAAGAAATATGATTGAGATATACGGTAAAGTTTATTACCAATAATTTGATATGCTTAAGCAAACTTTCTGCTTAACTGAGTACATACTATGCCACTGTTACTTTTATTTATAATTTTAAACTGATGACAATCTACATAAGTTAATAATACATTTGATCACATTCTTTATGTTAGTATAACTCACTAATAGTTATACTATTAAGTTAGTAATTAAATTTGGGATAACTTAGAATATGGCCTTTAGCTAAATGCCATTGTATGCACCCTATGGACAGACAGATTTTACTAGTTACCTTCTGATTTCTAATGCCTTATATAAATTAAAAATTGCTAAACGGTCACTGTAATTATGTACTTTAACTCAACTGCATTTGTTCATAATAAGTTCTCCGCCCTTGTGGTATGCATCGAACAAGAAAAAAACAGAAAAAAAATCTCCAACTAGGTCACTAGAAATAGTATATATAAAACTCATAAAATGTGCTCTTTTGGGTGTAAGCAGGATACTTACTTATTTAACAGCCTTCATTTGATATTAAATGAATAGATTTCTAAAGTTAATGTGTTTTCTGAATAACAGGAAATTCTGCTTCTGCCAATGGTAGACTAGATTCAGATCAGTCCTCCTGCTAAGAACAACTAAAAATAGCTTGATAAACCATTAAAACAAACTCTTTTTTAATGTATCAAATAACTTATAAATTCATGATGAAATATGGGATGAGATCCAGGAAAGGATGAGAACTCATAAAACCACACCCAGTACTTAAGGCTACTTTTGCATTAAGGCTACTTCCCAATGTAAAGAAAAAGCTGAGACACTAGTAGCGAAAATGCCTTGCAGGATCAAAATACAAACTGTGGTGTCCAAGATCCTCAAAGATTGGTTATATTGGGCTTAGAAGTCCTCCTTCCAAAGCATACTAGCATTACAATCCAAAGGATTGTTTCCTAAGAGCACACACAAACCAGAATAAACCATCCAACGTGCATACTTACAGCTCAGGTTTGCATTATAAAGGCCTAGAAAATGTTAAGCCTTGAAATTGGATTATAGGCATGCAGGGTAGTACCTCTAGATATGTAGCAAAAGTAAACCAAAATCTGTGTTGAAAGATAATATTATACTAGGCCTCAATACTTTTCTAAAATGTTTTCTCTAATGCAATGTCTAGCCCACAGTCAAAGATGAATGGGTACTCAAGAGAAAGGCACCATTTATAGAACCCAACAGAAACAGACTCAGATACTTTACATATTGGAATTATCATATAATAATTGTAAAATAATCATACTTAGAATTTAAAAGAAAGTAAAAGCCCAGCTGGAAAAAACGTAACGGAGTATTTTTCAAGTGACATAGCATATTTGAAAAAGAACCAAATAGGATATATGGAACTGAAAAGTATAGTAACCAAAATAAGAAACTGGATGGATTTGAGAACAAATTAGATCCAACTGAAGAAACTTTGTGAAATGGAAAATAGTTCAGAAAAAAAACAAGAACATCAAGAATAAAGCTCAGAAAGACAAAAATATAAAACTGCTGGGAAAGAATATGATACATTAGGGATACAGTAATAAAATCTAACAGTTTATTGGAGACTTTAAGACAGAAAAATAATATATTTAAATAAGCAATATTTAAGTAGATAGTGGCTGAGAATTCTCCAGAATTAAAAAATATAACAATCCACCAATTCAAAAACCTAATGAAACCCACGCAGATAAAAAGCTGACAAATCATCGTGAAATTCGGAAAACTACAAAGAGGAAATCTTAAAGATATGTCTATTTATGTGATATGTTTCTATTTATATGTATAGATATTTCTATTTATAAATTATATACACATGAAGAGAGAGACATAAATAAAAGACAAAATACTTTCCAAAGATTAATGGCTGACTTATTTACTGAAATCCAGAAGACATTTAGAAGAGTTTTTTCAATATACTAAAATAAAATAAATTTCAATTGAGGATTTTATATCTAACGAAAAAGTCTTTCAAGAATGAGGTGCAAGATACATTTTCAAAGAAACAAAAATTAAGAGACTTTACAACCATCTAGCCTCCATTAAAGAAAATTCTGAATGATAGACTTCAAGCATAAGAAAAATACAGCTGACTCTTGAACAGCAGAAATTTGAACTGTCCGGTCCACTTATCGGCAGATTTTTTACAATAAACACAGTTGGTCCACTTATCAATATTCCAGGGTTCCTCAACTATACAATTTAATTATGCTGAGATTTGGGTATCCATCCACACTGGGAAGATGTGGGTGGTATTCCTGGAACCAGTGCCCCACCAGTACCAAGGATGAATGTAATCCCAAAGCTCAAAAAGAAGCTCAAGAGAGGCAAAGAGAAAGAGAGCACAAGAAAAGGGATGAAGGTGAGAATTTAAAAACAACTACCCATCAGGGCTACGGTCCTTACCTGGTTGAGGAAGTAATCTGTCCACTAAGCCCCAGAGGCACACAATCTACCTGTGTAATCAACCTGCACAGGTACTCCCTGAAGCTAAAATAAAAGTTCAGAAGGACAATAAGAAAAAGAAAGGGGGATGGAAACATGGACAAATGTAATTAAATATTGACCTTGTAAAACAATAATAAAGGTGTTTTATGTAATTACAGAAAAAATATAAGAAATTAGTCTCAGGTTCTTGCTTTCAAGATAACAAAGAAAAGAAGGAACAACCTCATGCCAAAAAGAGGCACAGCCACATGCAGCCTATTTGCTGCAGGCAATGCAATGTGCCCAATGTATGCCCAAAGACAAGGCTACTAAGTTCCTCATTCAAAGCAGTAGAGGCTGCGGCTATCAGACATTTCCAAAGGCAATGTCTTCAACTCTTGTGTACTTCCCAAAGTACATGTGAGCCTATGTTAATGCCTGAGTTGTGCCATTCACAGCAGGTTAGTTGGAAATTGATCTCATGAAGTAATGAACACACCCACCATGATACAGACCTCCTTGTGCTGCCCCATGACCCCCAAAAAAGCTCATGTAAGGATCTGAATCCTTAAGGATGGAAGAAAAACTATCCTGTGGAAAAAAATGAAATAGAAAGTATACTTTATATACAATATACATATGTATGAAATGAAATATTTTCATTTCATACCCTGTAGATGAATTTCAGACTGATTATATATGTAAATTTAAAAGGAAAAACAATAAATGTTCTAAAAGATATAGAAAAATATCAATAGGACCTCAGGGTAAAAAAAGACTTTGGCCATGCACGGTAGTTCACGCCTGTAATTCCAGCACTTTAGGAGGCCGAGGCGGGCACATCACTTTTCAGGAGTTCAATATCAGCCTCGCTAACATGGTGAAACCCCATCTCCATGTCTCTACAAAAAATACAAAAATTAGCCAGGAGTGGTGATGGACACCTGTAATCCCAGCTACTTGAAAAGATGAGGCGGGAGAATCGCTTGAACCTGGGGGGTGGAGGGTTGCAGTGAGCCAGGATTGCACCACTGCACTCTAGCCTGGGGGGCAGAGTGAGACGCCATCTCGAAAGAAAGAAAAGACTTCTTCAACATTACCAAAAAAACCATTAATTTAAAAATTGAGTAACTTCATTACATTAAAATTAAGCAACATTTTCCAGAAGGCATCCATAACAAAGTGAAAAGTCAAGCCTGCTGTGAGGAAGAAGATATTTGTAACTCGAATAACGAACAAGGGCTCATATCAGGAATATAAAATGAGCATCTATAAATCAATAAAAGAAGGTCAGGCAACCCGATTTTGTGAAAAAGGGAGAGGAGACTTGCACAGGCATTTTACAAACAGGATATCCCAATAGCCTATAAGCATACTAAAAGAAAGATACTCGACCTCACTCATAAGGGGACAAATTCTAGTTAAAAAAAAGCAATGAGTTACTACACTCACCAATACATTTGGCTTATGTTGAAAAATAAGTCAATAAAATTTGCCACATAAACATTTTAAAGGTAAGAGATAGTATTAACTCAGATAGTATAGGAAAAAGTGTATATTAAAATTCAACATCCATTTACAATTAAAAAACACTCAACAATTAGAAACCAATGGGCACATCCTTCTATCTAACAAAGAGTAATTACAAAAGGAATGTTCCACAATTACTTAATGCTAAATCTCCAATAGTAAGACATTAAGCACAAGACAAAGATATTCATACCACCATTCTCATTCAACATGTCAGTATTGATAGCTGTCAATATTTGCAGATGATGTAGCTTTTTCATATAGAAAATAGAAATAATCTACAAATTGATGGAATTTATGAGTTTAGCAAGGCTGTTCCTTAAAAAATCAGTATACCACAATCAATTTTATTTTTAAACATCAGTAACAAAAAATAACAAGATACAATTTACCATATTGTTAAAAAAATAGGCAATGACAAAATCAAAGAAAAGATATGCATTAATTCTATGAGATAAAGTTTATGAGAGAAATTAATGATTTAATTGGAGAGGTCTATAATGGTTGTGGATTATGGACAATACAGATATTTCAGTCTTTCACAAATTCATCTACAGATTAAATGCAATACCAACTAATATCACAACAGAGTTTCTGACTATGTAGCTGACTCCAAAATGGAAATGAAATTGAAAGAGCCATGAATAGCTAAGCATGTTGCATGCAAATAAAAATGGGAGGGGTAGCTCAACTGATATCAAAACTTACCATAAATATATTAAGATATTGCAGTATTGGCACAGGGAACAGTACAAAGACCAAGAGATCCTGGGGGAAAAAAATGATACATACATCAACCTTTTATTTGGGTGCCCTGCATAATACAAAGGAAATAACTGCCTTCTCAGGGTAGAGTTCTGGCAGATTTTTAGAGCTTACACTAATATTTGAAGAATTTTTCTGTGTCTTAATGAAAATGGTCTTTGAAGACTCTCCTTAGCAAATGCCTATATTTCAATTATGCTCATTCTCCTAAAACAGCTCTTTTGCTGTGCTGTTAAAATCTGGTAAATACTCTTAAGTTACAGTAACACTGTCAACAAAAATCAGTTATGTAATTATCAAACGGTAGAAAGTTTAGAAAGTCAGGATGATGCCATCTGGTGTAGATTACTGCTATAAAAGTATTTGTCACTACAAAGATATTTTATAGGGGCAGCCTAAAAAAAAGTTCAATAAATAAAAAAACTATTTCAAAATGATTTTTTTAAATCACTACTTACATTCTTACCAAAGGAAGAGCAGCATTAAAAAATAGGTACTGTACCCCTCTTTCCAATATATAATTAGAAAGCAACCTGAAATAATTCCACAAGGTTAATCTTCAACAAAACTCTTTTAATGCTTTCTTTATAAAACTTTGTAATACGTTTCTTTCAAATTACTATTAGTTTCATTAGTTCTTATTAAAAATGTAATATACTAAGTGTTACAGTGAATATATAGGTATTAAAACAGATAAATGTTCAAAAATAGTATTTTCATCATATTAACATTAAATTCCACATTTGGTGACTCAGAAACCAGTACTGTAGTTTTGAGTGGAATATATGTAGTATATAATATAAATACATTTTTGTTTCAATTCGTCTTTCCACTAAATTTTTATCATATTAAAATGTTAACAACTTGGTAACTTTCTTAAACTAATAAAGAAAACCAAACATTTTATCTTTCACATTCAAGCAGAATGTGGACTTTTACTTCACAATACAAACAGTTATATTTTTTAATTCTTTAGATATGATGTACTTTTATCTTTTCTAAACATAAAATACCCAGTGAACTTGATTTTCAGTTATTAAACAATTTTAATTTTTTATAAACTTAACTATGAATTAAATATATTAAAACCAATGAGGTAATAATTCTACTGAAAACTCTTGCAAATTTCTAAGTCACATTGAAAATTTCTAAGTCGGATATTGTTAAGGAGTTGTTGGTTTTAGAAGTGGTCACTGCAAATATATGTCCTACTTTTAGGAAAGAAATACTGTTAGAGCTCTCTTCACATTACAGAATTAGCACAGAAATCTGCTTCCAATTAAAGAAACTGTGGGAGAACCCAGCTGTATTTAAGATTTGGCAAATGCATTAAACTGTGCTCCAAATGCTTTGGTTTCAGCAAATCCTATAAAGTATTTTTTCATGTCTTTTCCCCCCTAACTTTGAAACACATGTACAGAGTATGGATCTGTCAGCCTCTCCTTCCAGTTATAATGATTAGAAAAAAATTTAATATTCAATGTCTGTAGTATTTTCTCTAATACACAAAAAGGGTGGAAAATAATATTCATGAAGTCACCTGTGTAAACCAAAAGATTTATAGCTTGGTTGTCAGAGTGTTTACAAAATGATTTACTTTTACATAGAACCAAGAAGCTAAGTTTTGCCAACAGCTGATGGAACTCAAGCTATGAGTGGTTTGGATTTAATCTGAAATATAAAAGCCAAGCAAACAAGAAGGTTATTTCAGGATAGTTTTAAAGTTCCCACAACTACTTTTTATGACCCATGCAATAAGATTTTGAAAACTAAGGTTCTAAATCAATTTGGTTATGGGGAAAATGTTTTCTAGGGATACTAATTCAAACATACAAATTAGAAGGGCTTTTGAAATTAGAATGAGTAGAATGAAAATAGTATGGAAAAGCCACTAAAGTAATCTAGAGGATTTTTTAAAATCACAGAGCACTATCTTCAGAACTTACATCATCTATTTCCCCTCTAAAAACAGAACAAATCAGCATGTTTCTCTTTAATTAGCTCACCCAGTAGCAATTCATCCATGTTCAAGTTTTAGCAATAGAAATTCTAGAAAGGCAAGAGTTTTTAAAGTGCAAGTGGACAAAACACTTTTAATGTTACACTTCCTAGCTTTAAAAGACCATCAATAAGCAAAAGCAATGTATTTTCTTCCTTGGGATAGATGAGGCACAAAATAATACAATTAGAAATTGCTTACACATCTATAGAACTTACTGCATGTCAAGGACTATTCAAAATCTTTTACATACATTTATGTATTTAATCCTTCCAACAATCCTATGAGGTAAATACTGCTATTATCAATATTCTACACACACAGGTTAGACACAGACAAATTAAGTAGAATATGAAATCAAGTACATCTATTGCTTTGTATAACTGGAATTCAGACCCAGGAACAAGTTCTTGAGCCTTTAAATACTGTATTATGATATAAGAAAGCATGACAAAATCAGGCATAAATAAATAGTTACTTGTTAAGTTCTGGGACCTCCAGGATATGATTTAATCTATTGGAATTTCAGTTTCTTTCATGTGAAAAAAACCAAGTATGACATAGAATTATTTATATTTTAAAGAATATGAGTTCCCAGAATATACGGAATACAGAGTATATATCAGTTCCTACCAATATAAATTTTTCACATGGTTATTATTCACAGCTTAGTTATAAAATAATGCAGGATTCCTGGTTCAACCTGGAGTGGTAAACATGTTTGTTTACCTCTTTTCCCTTTAAAAAAGTTTGCTAAATTTTCCGTGACTAGGTTTAAAAAAAAGTGAGGGTCCCCATGAGGACAAGAAAACACCAGAGAAGAAAGCAACAAATAGGAAATTTCAATAAAATAATGAAGCTGAAAAGAACGTGGCCAAAAGTGGTGAAAGGCAACGTACAGAAGAAACCCGAAATCTAAATATCCAAAAGCATAGAGAGAGCCAAAGGAAATCATTTTACAGTATGCCAAAAAAAAAATGGCTAAAAAATGTGAGACAGGATGAACCCTGAAGTCAGAGAGTAAAAGAAATAGAAAATAGGGAAACTAGTTGAAAGGATGTGTGAAAAGCAACTAGATTCTTAAGATGCCTTTCCAGGCCGGGCGCGGTGGCTCACGCCTATAATCAATCCCAGCACTTTGGGGGGCCGAGGCGGGTGGATCACGAGGTCAAGAGATCGAGACCATCTGGTCAACATGGTGAAACCCCGTCTCTACTAAAAATACAGAAATTAGCTGGGCATGGTGGCGCTTGCCTGTAATCCCAGCTCCTCGGGGGGCTAAGGCAGGAGAATTGCTTGAACCCAGGAGACGGAGGTTGCGGTGAGCCGAGATCGCGCCATTGCACTCCAGCCTGGGTAACGAGAGCAAAACTCCGTCTCAGAAAAAAAAAAAAAAGAAAAAAAAAAAAAAGAAAAAAAAAAAAAAGATGCCTTTCCACAACCTGGTGATCAGCTCTCACCAGTGTCTCCTTTTTAAAAAATGGAGGATTGCTCTATGGCAGGGCTAAACTAGAAGGATACTAGACTCAAAAACAGTGCACAGAGGGGCAAGCTTGGGCGCCATCTGAAAATAGAGAAATTAAATACAACCTTATGCTGGTTGGTGGACCTCCGCATCACCAAATTCACTCATTACTAGGCTCTGAGAAAAGTGGCAGCCATCGTTATTATACCAGGGAAAAAAAATTAAGAATGATCTTTTCCAACATGGACACTCAAGAAATGATATGTAGTTTCTAATAGGTAAATTCCAACAAAACCTGATCAATTATTCTAAAGTGGTATTCGATACTATTAAGTAATTGAACTGTGGCTACTGCAACTGAGTACTGAATATCAAAATTTGTTTAATCTTCATTAGTTTACGTCTAACCACAAATAGTTACCGCTTACCATATTAGACAGCACAGATCCAGACAAGGACATTGGAAAAAAGTCAAAATGGTGGTGCTTCTTGGCTGCTTGTTGCCACTTTAAAAGAGATCTCAAAGAAATAAATTTGGCAAGACTTACTCCATTTGAAAGAACAGACAAAACAGAATACAGCTTTGCTAAAAAGTATGCCTTTGAGCCTGTTACCTTCAATTTATATTGGCTGAAGACAACTTCATTTGGGGCCTCAC
Organism: Sapajus apella; assembly: GCF_009761245.1. Taxonomy (NCBI): domain Eukaryota; kingdom Metazoa; phylum Chordata; class Mammalia; order Primates; family Cebidae; genus Sapajus; species Sapajus apella. Next base: position 27,718,675 of record NW_022436948.1, read on the forward strand.
TTAGTTTAGAAAACTAGCCAGCTTCTGTATCTCCAACAGCAAAAGATGAGATGAGGTTCCCAAGCCTCTCTGAATCACAGTGCAATTTATTCTCAGAAGAAAATTCAATTAAAAAGACTGTTCTCTGTTTCAGGTGGTTTCAGAGTGTAGCTTTCTTTAAGTTGATCTTTTGAGTGTGTTACACACATCTCTTTTGTTATTTTGATTTCAGCTTTACAGTTTTTTCTCTCTACATGCTTTTGTTTTGATGCTATCTAAATATCTTCTATTTTATGATTTTCTTCAATTTGCTATTAAAACTATTTATTGACATTTAAATTTTAGTATTGCATTTTTGAGCTCTTGAACATCCATCCATTTGAATCTTTTCATAGATAGAATTTTTTTTTTTCTTTTTCATTTTTTTTTTTTTTTTTTTGAGATAGAGTCTTACTCTGTCATCCAGGCTGGAGTGCAGTGGTGCAATTTCAGCTCACTGTAACCTCCACCTTCCATGTTCAAGTGATTCTCATGCCTCAACCTCCAGACTAGCTGGGATTACAGGTGTGTACCACCATGCCTGGCTAATTTTTTGTGTTTTTAGTAGAGATGGGGTTTCACCATCATTGATAGCATTTCTATATTAAAAGTCTCTATTCTTTATTTTCCATCTTTTCTTCAATTTTTATTAATATTTTATTTATTTATTTTGATATGGGGTATTGCTCTGTTGCCCAGGCTGGTCTGGAACGCCTAGGGTCAAGTGATCCTCCCTCCTCAGCCTCCCAAGTAGCTGGGACTAGAGACATGTCCCACCATGCCTGGCTAATGTTTTAAAAAATTTTGGTGGAGATGGGGTCTCCATGTGTTGCCCAGGCTGGTCTCAAACTCTTGAGCTCAAGCCATCCTCCTGCCTTGGCCTCTGATATAGTTTGTCTGTGTTCCCCAACCAAATCTCATCTTGAATTCCCACTTTGTGTGAGGAACTCTGTGGGAGGTAATTGAATCATGAGGGCAGGTCATTCCCATGCTGTTTTCTTGATAGTGAATAAGTCTCATGAGCTCTGATAGTTTTAAAAAGGGGAGTTTCCCTGCACAAGCTCTCTTCTCTTGTCTGCTACCATGTGAGATATGCCTTTCATCTTCCTCCATAATGGTGAGGCCTCCCCAGCCATGTGGAACTGAATCCAATTAAACCTCTATATTTTCTAAATTGGTCAGTCTTGGGTATATCTTTATCAGCAGCAAGAAAACGGACTATTGCAGCCTCCAAAAGGTTATAGGCATAGCTACCATGTCTGGCCAATATTTTAAGTATAATTAAAATAATTACACATTCTTAATTAATTTCAAGTTCTTGTTTGTTACCTCCAAGATCTAGATCATCTGTGGGTCTACTTAGTTTATTATTTTTCTCGTTATTATGAGTCATATTTTCCAACGTTTTTACATATCTAGTAATTGTTTTTATATGTTGGAAATTGTCTTGAAAGAACCACAGAGACTCCATATGATGTTATCTTCCATCAGAAAGCATTCCCTGTTTACTTTGTTAGACAAATGTAGGAAGGAACTGATTATCACAACTGATTAGAGACTAAACATTTTTGGAGTTTGGTAATAGTTTTGCCAAGACTCTGTTTACATCTGATTAGTTCCTACTCCTCAGCCATAGTGTCCCATGCTTTTGATAAACACTTTACCAAGTATTCTTCTCTTCATCCCTGAAAGATTTAAAGTTCAAGCTCTACTGTCACAGGTTCCAAGTTCAGCTCTTCAGCCACTTGACCTTCAATCCTGGCAATTCTATTCAGAGGGAGATTATCTGGTGCTTGAGTAAGATTATCCGGTGCCACTCTCACTCTTTGGTGATTTTTTTTTTTCCTTAATATTCATAGATCTGCAGAAAATGTTGTTTTGCCTTTTGGCATAGGTCCTTGAGTTCTTGAGTAGTCAGTCAGCTTTCCATGACAACTAACAGCTTTGTTGATTTCTTTTTCCTTAACAGTAGCCTCTGCTTGCATTGAGCTTATTTTCTGCCCTAATTCAGAATTGGCCAATGCCTCTAGGAAGGTTGAAGCAGCTGTTGATCTTCAGATCACTTCAGAATGGTTCCAACCTCTCTGATAGTGAGTCCTTACTGTTCTGTTATAACCTTTACAAATATTATTTGTGTAATTTGTCCTTCTTTTCCTGGTAGCTGTAATGTCAGCTGTGGGTTGGACCCTGGACAGGACTAGTAAATAAATAGGATATTTCAGACTTAATATGTATGGTGAAACAAAATCTTTGCTCATGCTTACCTGCACATGGAACTGACTGAGACTATTATATTTTTATGGAAATTGTCTTTTCAAAGAAATCACAAGGGAAATTTTCAAAAAGCCTGTGTCTTTTAAACTTTCAAAGCAACCTCTAAGTCTCCAAATCTGTACTAGCAGGAAATGGACTGTGAAATTTGTATTAATGACTGTGAAATTTGTATTAATGACTGTGAAATTTGTATTTTCCAAAGAAGAGGTTGTATTCTAACACTCATCTAACAGGAATCCATAGAGAATAATAGACAAAAAACAAACAAACAAACAAAACTTTCAAAATGGAAAATTCAGGAGCCATGTAGAACACTAAAACAAGATAGTTACCCCTCCCAAAGGAATAATAATCATGGTTGGTTTAGGAAGAGCCAGCACTGACTGCTCAGCAGGATTTGATAACTCTAATGAACCAATGACTTTAGTTTGTATACTATTCTTGGCTTTTCTGAAAAGAAGGTATCTTTGTGGTTTCCTGTCTCACTATACAAGTGATTATGTGTAAATCAGGGGAGATGTTATTAATAACTCACCTTTTAGTTTATATGTTGCCAGATAACAATTAGATTTAACTGGCCCAAAAGAGAATTATACATTCTTTGAGCTGTGTCAAGTAATATAAAAAGACTTTGGATTATTGTATGTCCAAAAGTGTGTTTTAAATGTATCAAAAAATAAAATGACTCATGTGTCTATGAGTGATCCGGCTATGAGATAATGGTATTCATCAACCAATATCCATTCTCTCATTCTCCTCTTTAAGTAACAGAATCTCTAAATAATTTAGTTGAATGCATGGCAGCTAGGAAAGCTATGCAAATAAGAAACAGCCTCCTGGATGTGTGTCACTGCTGGTAACTTTGACTTCTTCCTCCCTTCCCTTGTGTTGGACTGTGGTAGTGGGAATAAGTTTTGACTACGCAGACAAGGGAAACACTTGATGAAGCAACAATATAGAAGAAACTTGGGATCTTGGATGACTTCCAGGAACAGAGCTTCTCTATCTATGTCTTCCCTGTCCCCTCTCATGCAACCACAACAGATTCTCATCTTGCACTTTTACATGAGAGACATAAGATTTGTTTAATCCATCATCCCTTTATTCTCTGTTAAAACAATGTAAACCAATATTCATTCTACTTAATATATAAGCTTTGTAGAATTACGTCTTTTTAAGGTATGTGCGATTTATTTTGATATAAACCAAAATTATATTTTTTAAGAAAATAAAGAAATGCTGACCTGAAATAATTTTGAAGACAACAAATATTGCTCAATTATACCTAATTATGTTAATGCTATTTTGCTAGACTAAATATTAATATGCTGTGTATGCACAGACATAATTCACAAAGCACTTTCACATATGCCTACATTGATATACATAGCATTCTTTATTAAGAATTGTATTCATGGTTATACTGAAGACTGCTAATCTTGCAGGTATTGCTTATTGCAGAATACCTAAGCTTCAATTGCCTGCAAAGGTTATATGATGGTAGTGGAAAAAGCACAAGACTTGGAAGAGAAGCACTGGGTGATTCCTAAGTCCATTCATGCCACCACCATCAGCTGTGTGCCCAAAAGTAAGTCATAGAATCTCTTTGAAACTCAGTCTCCTTATCTAAATATTGAAGATAATAATCATCATTTATTTCACAGAATGAAATCAATCAGGTTCAAATAGAATAATGCATACGAAGGTAATTTATAAAGTGTTGCTAATTAAACATGTAAATGTTAGGAAAAAAATAAATAGTAACTCAATAGACAGTAAGCCAAACTTCTGCCTTTCAAGAACAAGCTACTTCTAGAACAGAAATAAAACTTAATCTGTGGCAGAAAAAGAGCAAGAACAAGGAGTAAATAAAGCTAGCTGTAAGAGTGAACAGTAGATGTCCAAATTCAGATAAAAGATTAAAAAGAAAAAATAAAAATTCTAAAAGTAACATTTAGCTACATGAAATCAAGCAGCTCTTGTTTCTTAAAATAATATTGATCAGAAATTCTAACATATCCTTGAATATCAATTAAATATTTCAATATTTTGAAAATATTTAAATATTTTCAAGATTTGGGGCTTCTTGGGAGCTCTAAGTGGTACCTGGTGACTTATGAAAAGAATTAAGGAAAAAGAATTTGTTAGAAAACAACTATTCTGCAGCTAAAAATGTTAATTAGCCAAGGTAATTATGGGCTTAGAGACTTAGACACTTCAAACAGCTTTTCTTCCTCACTATAATAGAAATGGAATACTATGAAACAAATACAAAATATATGAACATGAAGAGAAGAATACAGCTTTAGAATGTTGGCAATTATTATAAAAATAATATTTTACAGTAGCCACATAATCCTCTTAATATAAAGAAGAACCACAATGCAAATTGGAAAAAAGGAAACAAAAGAAAAATTAAGACTATATTTAGTTCCTTATTACAGTGAAAAATGTAGATTGCATTTAAAAACAAAAAAGTGTAAATTGAATATATGAAAATGTCTGTCTCTTAAAAGTCACCCCAGGATACTATCTCACAAAAACATATCTTTATTATTTTAAAATGCTAATCCAAATAACGAAATTGAACACTAATGGCAGAAATAAAATGCACTGAAATGACTTTTCAAAGTATATTTTTCAAAGTATGTAATTACTATTGATTTTTAATAATACTTTTTAAAGAGTAAGGTTTAATTCACAACACAAAGAAAGTCTTTGCATATTTATTTTCAATGCTTTGTCTTCTAAAACAGTCTTTACATACAATAACCAATTTACTTTCAGGTAATTGTGTCATGGGTAGAGTAAATATATCATTAGATCTTAAAACTTATTCATTACTCATTTACTCCTAAATTTAATTATGCAGTTATGTTTGATTTTTTTTATTAGAGAACCATGCAAAATAATATTAATAAAAATAAGAAATCATTTTTCCTTGCAAATATTTTAACCCTTCAAAACTAAGTGTTTTTAAATTAAATTTTTAAAAATTGAACCCTGAATAACCACACTTACATTGTCACAAACAACCCTAACATATCATGATGTGTTTTCCTATCAAAACACATCATGCCTTGACTGATTCCACTGGAAATGTTTCAGTGATGACTAGTATGGTCAGTCTTTTTATCCTCACATTATAAAATTGTTTCCTTTCTTAGTTGTTTTCCTTTAGAAAAAATGGTGCAACGGCTGGGCGCGGTGGCTCAAGCCTGTAATCCCAGCACTGTGGGAGGCCGAGGCGGGTGGATCACGAGGTCAAGAGATCGAGACCATCCTGGTCAACATGGTGAAACCCCGTCTCTACTAAAACTACAAAAAATTAGCTGGGCATGGTGGCGCGTGCCTGTAATCCCAGCGACTCAGGAGGCTGGGGCAGGAGAATTGCCTGAACCCGGAGGCGGAGGTTGCGGTGAGCCAAGATCGCGCCATTGCGCTCCAGCCTGGGTAACAAGAGCGAAACTCCGTCTCAAAAAAAAAAGAAAAAATGGTGCAACATGTGAATAGTAAGAAAGAACAAAATAGGAATACATTTTCTCCTAAATGCAAAATTCCATTTTTATCTTATAAGCTATATTCAATTCTTCAGAAAATCCCCTTAGCTCCTCTTTCAAAATATACACAAATTTAATCATATCTCATAAACTCCATGCCACCACTATAAAACATGGCTATTCCATTAACACCATGATTTGCCTGATGTTGCTTTAGTTTGCCGGGGTTTATAAAATACCACAGACTAAGAAAATAAAATCCATCTATTTTCTAACAGTCATTAAAGCTGGAAGTCCAAGATCAAGGTGCTGGCAGAGATGAGTTCTTCCCAAGCCCCTCTCTCTGGCTTACAGATGGTTCACCCTCACATGATCATTTCTGCATGTGTGTGCCCCTCTGGTGTCTCTTTTGTGTGTCCAAATCTCTTCTTACAAGGACATCAGTCAGATTGGATTAGGGCCAGTTCTAAGGGACTCATTTTAACTTAATTGTCTCTTTAAATTCATTTCTCTAAATACAGTCTCATTCTGACCTACGGGGGATTAGGGTTTCAAATATAAATTTGGTTGGGGGCTGGTGAAACAACTGAGTACAAAACATACATATACAAAAATATATATGTTTATACACCGTTGATTCTCATTAGTTTTGCAGTAGTCATGTACTAAACAGTCATTGCAAATGCTGAATGAACAAATACAGAACCATTGCTTCTAAGGAAAATACAGGGTTAGGGTTCAGTAGCTGGTCATATTTTTGTTGAACAATCAATACATCACCTTGTTTAATGTGTGCTTCTGTTTAAAGACACCATATTTAATATATATTTCTCACAAATAATTCATTGTATGTTCTTTGAATGATTCAAAGTCTGGACTTTAGAGGCCATTTGTATTATATAGGTTTGTTTGCTGATGTCATCATAAAACAAGCAGTCTCATCAGCATTGTGAACCTATTCTTTCACATGACCCTTTTATTGTATAACACAAAGGTATTTTTTAATTCTTAAGCCTCCTTATCTGCAGAACCTGAATCACATGTAAGTTTAATATTTTCTGAAACCTGTGAGTCAACCAGCACCAGCCAAGAAGAATTTAGCATTCTCCTGATCCTGGGTAGTGTGATGGTAAATTTCTATGGCCTTTAGCCTCATAACAACGTTGTCCAGTACGCATTTTCTCCTGGTCATGAATTCACAAATTTAGTCTCTTTCCATAGCTTCAATACATAAGTATTAACTTTTTACTTTTGTGGTTTTGTGCACATATCAGTGAATTTCCTCTATTTTTTGGACATACTGCATTGTTGATTCATCAACATTAAACTCATAACCAAGAGTTCTATCATTCATGTCTGATTGAAATTGACCTAACACACATACTTTCTCTGTAAGGGACATCACAACTTTTTGCATTTAGCAACACTAGACAGAACTTCAGCACTTTACATCAGGGCAATTTTAAACCACAAAATCCCATAAAAATGCAAAAAAACATGTGACACCAGATAGACTGCAATGACACTTGCTTACTGCATGAGAGCTAAAACCAGAAAGCAGAGCAGAGAATCACCTTGTTTAAACATGTGCATTGTGCATCTTAAAGTTTTCAATACTTTATATATGCACATGTTGTAATGCATGTATGAAGTATAGATTTGGGGGTTACAAATTAACTCTACCAAGTAGGAAAATTCACAAATACGAAACCTGCAAATATTGATGATCGTGTGTGTGTGTGTGTGTGTGTGTGTGTGTGTCCTCCTAGTTTTACCTTCACTTCTGCTTCTGTGGTCTACACTCAATACAACACCCAGAATGACTCTTCTAAAATATGCCAGATAATGTCACTTCTTCAGGTCCTCAGAATAAAAGTCAATGAGCTGACAACGGCCTATAGGACCCTCCACAGTTTGACCCTGGCTATTTCTTCGAGTCCATCTCCACAGCTCTTCCTTATAACCATGTTGACCATCTTGCTGTTACTTAAGCTTGCCAAGCCCTCTTTGGTGTAAAGGCCTGCCCTTGTATTCCCTTTCATGCAAAGCCTTCCTCCCGAGAACTGCATCACTCTCTCACCTCTGTTAAGTCTCCACTCAAGTCTTTCTCAACCAACCTGTTTGAAAGAGCCCCTCATTCCAATCTCTTCTCTCTTTCTTGCTCCATTTTTCTCCATTGTACTTACCAGCATCTGTCTCCTTGTATGTTTTACTGGTACATATGGTGATCATCATTCTTCCTCCTCTTTGCTCCACGAGGGCAAAGAGTTTTTTCTTATTTGTATTTGCAGTGCCTAGAATATTGTGAAATCTCAGTAAATATTTGTTGAACAAATGATTGAAAGAAAGAGATGTATATAACTAATTAATTTAAAAGTGTATGGAAAAAGAAATACAACCTTGCAGAAAATATGCAAACTCTCATATATTTTGTCCAAGTTCACCTTGTGTTTTAAGGTTTGTTTAGATCCATCCCTTTTGGGTTAAGACAGAAAATTGAAAAGTTGGAAAAAATGGCCATAAAAATATGTAGTGCATTGGTGGAAATGTTTTGGTTTGACTTTCAAACTGAACAAGAATGAATTCAGATTTTACTTGAATATTATAAGCTACAAGTTGAATGTGTCCCCCAAAGTTCATGTGTTATAAACAATCCCCAGTGCAACAGTGTTGGGAGTGAGACCTTTAATTGCTAATTAGGTCATGGGGGCTCTGACCTTATGAATATATTAATGCCCTTTTCTTAGGACTGGGCCAGTTACCACAGGAGTAGATTCCTGATAAAAGGATCAGTTTCCTCTCTCTCATTAGGACTTGTGCTCTTTTGCTGTTCTGCCTTCTGCTATGAGATGACACAGCAAGAAGGCCCTCCCCAATGCCAGCACCTCACTGTTGGACTCCCACTCTCTAGATTGTAAAAAATAGATTTGTTTTCTTTATATGTTACCCAGTCTTTGATATTCTGTTATAGCAACACAGAACAGGCTAATATGCCATGTATTTCCCATCTTCCCTTTTTATTTTCTGTTGTTTTAGAAAGATAACACCTTCCAAAGTTCTGTTTCTATAACCAGTAAATCAAACAAGGAATCTCCCAGTTTGTAGCTATAACTGATAAATACAATGGTATTTTTAACTCATCAAAACACAGATGCATAATGAATTAATTCCCTAGTCTTTGGAAAAAATATTTTGCAAAGATGGTTTCTAGAATGAGATATCTATTACGGTTTATCCTGATACTGTACTTCCAAAACCCATCATGTTAAACAACACAACTGTAGCCTTTCTTCAATCAAATTGATAAATATATTTCAGCCAAACTTTCTCTTCAATCTGATTCTGCTTTCTCTGTTTCTGATCCTATAAGAATCATGGCTGTCTCTTTGCTTGAGCTCTACTTGAAAACAAACAAAATAAGGTTTTATTTTATAAATTTAAAACAAAAGGTAAAGTACCTAGGCTGAAAAATGCGTCGTGCAAAAGAGCATTTTCAAAGGGGCTCTTAATCATACCTTTGTAGGAACCTAATCCTAAAACCAATGTCTATGTCTGATATGGTTTGGTCAATATATAAGAGACTGACAGGCTGAATTCCCAAGGTCCAGTTATTTTAATTAAAGTCTCAGTTAAGGAAAGCTGCAAAGTTAGTAGATTATCTTTATGTCATTTTTCCCTTCTTTTACAGTTGGGTAACTTCCAAGACCACTAGATATTTCTGGTCTAGTATAATAAATTTTTATTTTATTTTGCTAGGAGGAGAGGGACGGAGGTTCTATAGCAAAGAGTGAGATTTATTTTCATTGTATGTCTCTTCATGTATTAATTTTTCAACAAAAATTAATAATAAAATAATTAGAAAATAAATAAGGCTATGAGGTTAAGTGCCTCGGGATTGTTTTTCAGTTAATAATCAATTAGTGTATAATGAAAAAGTGAGTAAAAATTTTGAAAAAATACATTTTCAATATTTTTGTTTCATGTTGATGTAAAGAAATGCAACTAATTTTTCTGTGTTGATTTTGAATCCTACAAATTTACTGAATTCATTTATCCTAACAGTTTTTTGTGGCGTCATGATGGGTTACTACACACAGGGCTATGTAATCTACTGATAAGGATAATTTTGCTTCTTCCATTTCAATTTGGATGAGAGTGGAAGAATTAGTATTGCTAAAATATTTGTACTACCTAAAGCTGTCTACAGGTTCAATATAATCTCTCAAAATTTCCACATTTTTCACAGAAATAGTAAAAAAATGCTAATATTGTATAGAACTGCAAAAGACACTGAATAGCCAAAGCAAAATTGAGAAATAAAAACAAAGTTGGAGTCATTAAACTTCCTGATTTCAAATTATGTTACAAAGCTATAGTATTTAAAACTGTACTGGCTGGGCATGGTGGCTCACACCTATAATCCCAGCACTCTGGGAGGCTGAGATGGGTAGATTGCCTGTGGTCAGGAGTTCAAGACCAGCCTTGCCAACATAGTGAAACCCTGTCTCTACTAAAAATACAAAAATTAGCTGGCTATGGTGGCACACGACTATAGTACCAGCTACTTGGGAGGCTGAGACAGGAGAATCACTTGAACCCAGGAGGCAGAGTTGCAGTGAGCCGAGGTTGTGCCACTGCACTCCAGCCTGGGTGACAAAGCAAGACTCTGCCTCAAAAAAAAAAAAAAAAAAAAAAAAAGTATAGTGCTGGCATAAAAGCAGGTACATAGATCAATGCAACAGAATAGAGAGTGCAAAAATAAGCCCAAGCACATGTGATCAACTAATTTTTGACAGGCACCAAAAAGACATGACAGGAAAAGGATAGTTTCTTCAATAAACAGTGGTGAAAAACTGAATATCCACATGGAAAACACTGAAATTGGACCCTTATATTGCACTATATGCAAAAATCAAATCAAAATAAATAACAGACCTAAATATAAAACCTGAAATTATAAGACTACAAGAAGAAAATTAAGGAAAAGCTCCTTGGCATTGACCTTGGCAAACATTTTTTGGCTATCATACCAAAAGCTTAGGCAACAAAAACAAACAAAACAAAACAGGTAGGATGCCATCAAAGTAAAAAGCTCTTTTGCACAGCAAAGGAAATAATCAACAAAATGAAAAGGTAGCCTCCAGACTGGAAGAAGGGGCTAATATCCAAAATTTATAAAGAACTCCCACAACTGAATAAAAAAATAGGCAAAAGACCTGAAAAGACATTTATTCAAAGAAGACATTCAAATGATCAACAAATATATGAAAAGGTGCTCAACATCATAATCATCAGGGCAATGCAAATCAAAATCACAATAAAAATTGGTGCAGCCATTTTGGAAACAGTATGAAGATTTCTCAAAAAGTCAGAAACAGAACTACTATATGATCCAGTAATCCCTCTGCTGGGTGTATACTCAAATAAATGAATACTCAGTATTTCATAGAGGCATCTGCACTTCCATGTTTATCGTAGCACTACTCACAATAGCCAAAATACAGAAATAACCTAAGTGTCCATAGACAGATGAATGTACTAAAAATTGTGATGAGTGCACGTGTGCATGGAATATTTAGTCTTAAAAAAGGAGATCTTGCCATTTGTGACAACATGGACAAATCTGAAGGATACTATGCTACATGAAATAAGCCAGACACAGAAAGAAACATATTGCATGATGTCATTTATATGTGGAATGTTTTTTAAATCAATGACATAAAAACAGAGTAGAATGATGGTTATCAGGGGAGGAGGTTGAGGAGGAATGGGGAGATGTAGATCAAAGGGTACAAAATTACAGTTATGTAGAGTGAGTAAAAATAGGGAAGTAGTGTACAGCACGAGAATCATAGTTAACAGTATCGTATTTTGGAAATAGGCTAAAAGACATTTTAGATGCTCTTAGTACACACACCCCAACACACATGGTAATTATGTGATATGATGGATATGTTATTTGCTTGACGTAGCAATGCATTCATTACATATATAGAGAGATATATCTCAAAACATCATGGTATAAACTTTAAATATATAGCTGGGCGCGGTGGTTCACGCCTGTAATCCCAGCACTTTGGGAGGCTGAGGTGGGTGGATCACGAGGTCAAGAGATCGAGACCATCCTGGTCAACACGGTGAAACCCCGTCTCTACTAAAAATACAAATAATTAGCTGGGCATGGTGGCACGTGCCTGTAATCCTAGCTACTCAGGAGGCTGAGGCAGGAGAATTGCCTGAACCCAGGAGGCGGAGGTTGCGGTGAGCTGAGATCATGCCATTGCACTCCAGCCTGGGTCACAAGAGTGAAACTCTGTCCCAAAAAAAACAAAACAAAAAAAAAAA
>NW_022436948.1:27730911-27765381 GCF_009761245.1 Sapajus apella
AAAAAAAAAAAAAAAAAAAAAAAAAAAAAAAAAAAAAAAAAAAAAACAAAAAAAAACTTTAAATATATAATAAAAAAGAAGGCAAAGTGAGAAATGATGAGAACTTAAACTCATAGGACACTTCTTATATATTAGGGATTATTTTACTATTTCATTTAATCCTAATAGCATTTCAAGCTTATGATATGACTTCACTTTAAAAAGACAGGAAAAAAAGCTGTAGCAAATTCACACAAGAGAATCATACAGCAGTTCATCTACTCAATGGGAACACTACTTTACACCAGTAAATGTATAAATGGCAGAATAATCATTCTTAGGTACAAATGGCTGGGCGATGTATAAATGTCTAGAGGATCATTCCTATGAGTGTGGAATTTTGATGGGCAGTCAGTAAAACATGTCTGGTATCTGCTGACAGAAATAGTCTTCCAATTTGACATACATTTAAGAAGACTCATTAGTCTCATGAATTAAGAGTAGAGTATAAAGTAGACAACAAGGGAAACCAAAATTGCTTATCTGAAAAAAGAGTCAGGAGTCAGGGCTTACTTAGATTCAATAGTCATAAAAATGACTGAAATATAACAAGGTAAAATTTAATGAAAAAAGTAAAATTCAGCTATTAGAATTTGAAAAATAAAATTTCAAGTATATAGAAAGGCACAGTTGAGTGAGTACCAATGACAGGGTTTTTAGTAAATTTCAAGCGTATTATTGATCAATAATATAATGTGTAATAAAAGATCCAAAATATTTAGTGAAAACTTCAAGCCACACAAATAAAGATGAGTGGCTACAACAAAGAAGGGAAAAACTTCATGTTCATAGGCCTCAGTAAATCACAAATAAAATATCTGTTAAATTTGAAGAGATTTTTGACAAATTGGAATGATCTTTGCTGTTATGTAAGAGATTCATACATCCTAAGAATTGTCAAAACTCATGATTTCTGAGGTTTCGTGGAACTCATAATGATTTGAAACTCACCCTATGCAAAATTCTCTTTTGATATTGTTATAATCACCAAAATTTAAAATATTACTTGTACAACTGTAACTTAATGGTCTTTACTTAACTCCTTATCAGTTTTAACCTACTCTTCAATTGCTCTGGCTATAAATGAGATATAAGAAAGGAAAATCCTACCATCTGTACAAATGAATTCGGGGAAAAGACTTGTATGAATGCCTACGTATCAGTTATCTGAAGAAGATGTATGATGATACTTGACAAATACGAAATCAACATGAAATTTTTAAAATGTTATATAGAATTATTATAGATAAAATATTAAAGAGAAACTAAGAGATAAAATATTAGAGAGAAAATATTAAAGTTTCATCTTCAAGCTTGTATAATGAAATGGTATTAAAATCATGATACAAAATCTCCTTCAATTGAGTCTTTTCTCAGATGTCACCTACCCTGACCACCTTATTTAAAATTACAGATACACTTTCCACTTCTTTCTTAGCTCTTATTCCCTTTTCACATGATATACTATGTACTTATTCTTTTCTGTTTATTGCTTATTGTGTGTTTTACTCCACTAGCATGTAAATTCCATGATGGCACTGCCTGTTTACCAATGACTCTCAAGCACATATGAATGAATAAATATATAGTATAACCTTGTAGTATTTTAAATGCTGTAATTATCGTATTTGTTAAAGTTCAGTTTCAGAGAAGAGAATCCACACTTGATATGTTCAGCCCCAATTTATATGTTACAGGGTGCTAAATGACTTACAGAATCACTGGGAGAAACGAACAAAAGCACTCTAAGCAGAACCTTCAGGAAGAACTCCTAAAGTCACAATTCAGAAGTGCACCATGGAGGAAACAACTGCCTCTTTGATGACAGAAAGCTGTGTGGAAAATTGGGAAGTTTCAGTTTAACAGCTTGCTTCAGGACCGCAACATCACTGACATCATTTGTTAGCCACCAAGATCAGTAAACTGACAGCACAGCACCATTACCAAGAGGAAGCTACTTCTACTATTTCTGGATTCAGAAATGTCTCGTGTTTCCTAGATTATACACATACCTCTCAAGAGGAATTAACATAGTCATATGGAATAATGAAACCAACAACTCATTCTCTGTTTCAGAATTTGTAATATTGCTCACTTCTCCTTTCTACTTATCTGCTCTGTTTGTCTTTGCCGAAGACTGACTTTTCTATCTCCATCCACCTGTAAGAAACTGGAGCTTTGCTCAGGATAGATCACATATTGAGACATAAGACAAAGCCTCAAAAATTTTTAAAAAATCTAAATCATATCCAGGATCTTCTCAAGTCACAATGGAACAAAATAGAAATTAATAACAAGAGGAAATTTTGATATTGTACAAATGTATGTAAATTAAGCAACATAATCTTGAACAGCCACTAATCAATTAAGAAATTAAGAAGGAACTTAAAATTTTCTTAAAACATATGAAAATGGAAACACAATATACCAAAACCTATGAGATACAACAAAAGCGATGCTAAGAGGGAAGCTTGTAGCAATAAACACCTACATCAATAGTAGACAGATTTCAAATAAACAACCTAATTATGCACCTCAAGAAGCTAGAAGAGCAAGAAAAAAAACGAATCTCAAAATTAGTAAAAGAAAAAAATAATAAAGATCAGAGTAAAACTAAACAAAGTACAAACTAAAAAAATACAAAGAATAAAAAGAGTGAAAAGTTGTTTTTTTTAAAGATAAACAAAATTGATAAACTGCTAGCTAGACGAAGAAAAGAGAAAGAAGATTCAAATAAGATCAGCAACAAAAAGTACAACTGATATCACAGAAATAAAAAAGATCATTAGAGACAATTATGAACAACTATATGGTAACAAATTGGAAAACCTAGAGGAAATGGATACATTCCTGAACACATACAATTTACTAACATTGAACCAGGAAGAAACAGAAAACCTGAACAAACCATTAATGAGTAACAAGATTCAATGAGTAATAAAGAGTCTCCCAAAAAAGAAAAGCCCATGACTGATGGCTTTATTGCTGAATACTTCCAAACATTTGAAGAAAAACTAACACCAATCATTCTAAAACTATTCCAAAATAGTGGAAAGAGGGAATTCTTTCTAACTCACTCTATAAGGCCAGTATTACCTAGATAACAAAACCAGACAAAGACACAACAAAAAACTAAGAAAATCACAGGCCAATATCTCTGATGAATATAGATGCAAAAATCCTCAACAATATAATAGCAAACTAAATCTTACAACATGTTAAAAAGAATGAACCAAAATCAAGAGAGATTTATTCCAGGGATGCAAAGATGGTTCAACATAGGCATGTTAATAAATGTAATACATCAAATCAATAGAATAAAGGACAAAACTATGATTATCTCAACAGATTCAGAAAAAGACATTTGGCAAAATTAAACATACATTCCTGATAAAAAACTTTCAACAAATTAAGCAAGGAAGGAAAATATCTCAACTTAATAACAGCCATATATGGTAAACCCACAGATAACATTACACTGAAAAGCTGAAAGCCTTTCCTCAAGAACTGGAAACAAGATGAGAATGCCCACTTTAACCACTCCTATTCAACATAGTACTGAAAGTCCTAGACAGAGCAACTGGGTGAGAGAAAAACAAAAAAAAATCCAAATTGGAAAAGAGGAAGCCAAAGTGTCCCATTTTGCAGACGACATGGTCTTATGTCTAGAAAAATCTGAAGATTGCACCAAAACCCCTTAGAACTGATAACAAAATCAGTACAATTGTAGGATACAAAATCAAAATACAAAAGTCAGTAGTATTTCTTAAAATCAATAATAAACTAGCTGAAAAAGAATCAGGAAAGCAATCCCATTTATAATAACTGCCAAAAAAAATACCTAGGAACAAATTTATAATAACTACCAAAAAAATACCTAGGAATAAATTTATCCAAGGAAGTGAGAGATCTCTGTCAGAAAAACTGATGAAAGCCACTGAATGAAAGTCATTGAAGAAGACACAAACAAATGGAAATATAGCCCATGCTTATAAACCAGAATAATGACTATCGTGAAAATGACAATACTACCCGAAGCAATCTACAGATTCAATTCAATTCCTATTAAAATACCAATGATATTCTTCACAGAAATAGAAAAAAACAATCCTAAAATTTGTATATAACTACAAAAGACCCTTAACAGCCAAAGCAATCCTAAGCAAGAACACAGCTGGAGGTATTACACCATCTGTAGGACAGGAGAAAATATTTGCAAATTGTGTGTCCAACAAGGGACTAATAACAAGATTATGCAAGGGATTCAAATAATTCAACAGCAAAAAATAAAGACATTTTTATCCACCATTACAAGGTGGGCAAAGGATCTGAGTGGACATTTCTCAAAAGAAGACATACAGATGGCCAACAGGTATATGAAAAAAAGTGGTAAATGTTTCTAATCATCAGGGAAATGCAAATAGAATGGCTATCAAAAAGACAAAAAAAAATAACAAATGATGGCAAGATTTAGAGAAAAGGCAGCTCTTATGTACTGAGCATATATTATCCTCTTATGCAACCGTTTTTTTCTTAAGATTAAGACTTGCCTTGTCCTTTTTCTAAGTGACTTTAGCTAGGATCACCTCCTGACATTAAGTAACCAAGGCTTCTACATGATTCCCAGGGTAGTACTAACAACGTACTCTAGCACAGGTGGTCTGGGAAGGATCATAAATATAAAGACTGTGTGACTGGAATAAACAATTAGCATCTCCATATCTTGCTGAGAAAGAAAAATAATACCATCACTGCAAAATAAAAGTTTAAAGGCTGGGCAGGAAATAGAAAAGCATGCAATAAATTCTTTTAATTTACATGGATAATTTTTAAATAACTGTTTTCAAAAATTCTGTCGAATTTTTATAATTTAACCTTTTCATTGTAGCTCAGTCAATTCCTATCTACTAAATCACTGTAAGAAGGACATGCCATTTATATCATGTAGGAGTTCAAGGGTTTAATAGAAAAATGCAAAGACTGGACTCCAATTACTGTCAATCTTTGAGTCTGTTTTCCTTTCCATTTTTTTATTTATAAAAAAGCACTAAGAAATAACCCTATTCTTCTTTAAAATAATTTTAGAAGAGATGATAACTATAGTTGATATTAAGAAAGCAAATAATAGATGATTTTAGGAAATCTCTCAATCACTGTACCTGATGTATGTTGGTGTCTCTGAAGACTGGAATAATGCACTTCTGCCTCATTCAAACCCTGGTATAAAGCTGGACTACATAAAGTCCAACAAACTGTCAACACATGAAAGTACTTGGTTTTAGTGCTTAAGGCTGATATAAATTATATTCAACACTGAAAGCTGAAAGGCTCAATAGCCAGCTCAAATATTCTAGAAAGGAAGTTTATCAATGCAATTCCACACCAATCACATATGCTAGATGGTTTTATTAACCAAATAATGAATCTCCCTTAAAGCTGACTCCTGCATGCTCCCAAATTAAATGGATCCTACCTGTGCAGCCCAGATTCCCATTTCATCAGTTTTCCAAACACCCTCTATTAACACCTAAAGCTTTTAGGTACTCAGTGCCTACTTAATGGATTCTACAATGATGCATCTTGTTTAATAAATGAAAATATATCTCTGCCTAAAGCCAAACAGATCAGAACAAAATGAATGTAATATTCTACCTTAAAAAAAGCAACACATAATTTTTTATGTGGTTTGTTTCCCTGTGTTGTATAGTATATATTAAAATGTGCAATATGTGAAACTCTATCCCTGAAATAACTATTATTTATTTCAAAAGAAAATTATTATAAGTGTGACTTTTAGTTAACACATAAAATCACATCAATAAATAGAAAATATTTTATTAGCTTTACTTTTTCTACCAAAAAAACTATTTTACTGGAAGTTCCTGAGGGTGAACCACTTATATAGCATTCTTTTATAAAGATTATTTTACCTTTTGGCTTCTTAACAACAAATATATCCTGAGTACCTATTCTTCACTGGGCAAAATTCTAAATGTTGGACATAAGTACACAAATGGGACAAACATTATTTCCTGGTCCCATGTAATGAGGAGTAATATACATTAAATATTTACACATATATTGTAAATCTATGTCACATAGGTACATGGATATATGTGTGTAGAAAAGGTAGGTATTTTGTGAAATTTTGTTTTAGGCATATGTGTATTTATGTGTGGTATATGTACTGATTGATGACACAAAATATCTTACGATGATGACAGTCAAAAACACACAAAATCTAATGATTGAGTAAATGACTGTGGCTAGAGAATGTTTTCAGGAACATAATCATGAAGATTAAAAATATTAATGATTTGAGGCAGCCACCAAATATTTTTAAGCAACAGGAATACTCAAATATTCATTTGTAAAACATCTTTTAAATGTTGTGTGGTGAATTAACAATTAGGAAACAGAACACAAGTAAAGACACCAATGAGGAGCTTGGCTGGGAATGACAGAAGCGAGGAGGGAACTCAGAGACAGAGAGGAGTGGACAAATTCCAGATACATTAGGAAGCTTGAGATGAAAAGACTTCGTTAGGAGACATACCAAAGTGTATACACACACACACACACACACACAGTCCGGAAAGAAAAGGAGAGAGGAAAGGAGAAAATTAGAAAGTAAAAGAGGAAAATGTGGTGTATCTCAAGCATCATCATACTTCCCATATTTGTTTAGGATGTATCATTATCAAAATCATGCAAAAAGGCCTCTGGTTACAGAGATGTAATCATTCCATATTCCACAGCTAATCATTAGCTATGGAAAAAGTACAGCAAGAGAAGCCATTTTATTTCTCTCAGAAATTACTTATTTTGAATCACAATGGAAAGTACCTGTCCCTCAACCCTAGGCAAAAATGGTGGCCACCACAGTTTTTGTTGTAGTCCTCTCCAACACAGACAAACCCACACAGTGAAAAATGTTGTTCCCAATAGGCTAGAGGGAAACAAAGGCAAGGTAAATAAACACTGTTGCTTCTACAGTTATTGATGTCCTTATTACAGACAATTGCATCACAACTCAGGAACATACTGGGCAAAGCCCAAAGCTACTTCTTTTCTATTACATTTAAAAAGAGAATTAAAAAAAAAAAAAGCAAGGACCCAGACCTTACTAACTGGAAAGAAGATGAGCATTAGGATTGATCACTCCAAGAATTGAGCCTAAAAGATATAAACCAGATCTTTCTCTTAAAGACAACCCACTGATTTTAGAATTTGAGATGAGAACACATTTGGGAAAATATAAGCATGCTAATCACTATAACAATTTTAATAAAAAGTAATACATGTGCAAAAATTCTGTCAATCATATATAACCAAACTATATGTGCCAGATGTTTTAGCCAAGAGGGTTACTAAATTTATTTGTTCATGGGTGGCTAAAATAAAGGCATGCTAGATAGTGATTCAGACTGGATTCTGGAGAGAAGCTCTCTGGTTTAATCTTCGGATTGGTTGTTTAACTTCAGGCAAGGTACTTCGTTTATCTAAGCTTAAGTTTCCTTATGCTTTTTCCATCACAATTTGTTGTGAGAACTTAACGAGGTTCAATCATAAAAATAGTAGAGTTTGGTACTTACTAAACAGTCAGTAACAGTTATTTTAGAAATATAGTTATTATTATTAAAAAAGAATATCACATTTGCTCATTCAACAAATATTTATCAAGAATCTACTACTAGAAATAAAGCTAATGTGATGGTTAATTTTACATGTCAACTTGATTGAGTTAAGAGATACCCAGATAGCTGGTAAAATATTATCTCTGGTGTGTCTGTGAAGGTGTTTCTTGAAGAGATTTTCATTTGAATCAGAAGACTAAGTAGAGAAGATCCGCCCTCACCAATGTGGATGTGGATCCAATCCTTTGTGGGCCCAGATAGAACAAAATAAGCAGCGGAAGGGAAGAATTTAGCTCTTTTCTTAAGCTGGGACATCCAGGTTATGCTGCCCTTGGACATCAGAGCTTGGCCTTTGGGCATGGATTTATACCAAGGAGGCCCCTGGTTCTTAACCGTTTGGCCTTAGACTAAGATTTACATAATCAGTCTCTCCAACTCAAGCTGAATTATAGCAATGACTTTCCTAGTTCTCCAGTTTGCAGATGAAAGATCATGGAGCTTCTTGGCCTCCACAAGTGTGTGATCCAGTTCCCATAATAAATTTCATTTTATCTTCTATTATCTATCTATGTTATTGATTGTATCTTATTGATTATATTTCTAAAGAAACTACTAATACAGCTCAAAAATATTTTTTCATTTTAAAAACATTTGGGCTGCAAGTGGAATGGTGCCTCTACTTTGTCCTCCAGCCAAGGCAACTACAACACAACCTCAGGCAAATTCAGTGGCCTCAGCTGTAAACAAAGCAGTGGGGGTACTCCCCACCAGGAGAATGCCAGTTTATCTCTTCCCAAGTCTTCACCATGGTGACCTATAGACAGACCTGAGCATGGCCAATGTGTATTCCTCCATCACATGCTGACCTAAGGCATCGCTGTCAGAGATACTTTCTATGAAGGATTTGGTTCAGAGTTACTGAAACTGGAGGAGAAAAAAAAAAAGTCATGCAGTGACATGGAATTCTCAACATCTGGTTCATTTAATACAGACACTGGTAAAATTACTGGGATTTTGGAGACTAAATATAAATGGTGTGATTATGGTCTGACTTTCTCAGAAAAGTGGAACACTCTGGAAACAGAACAGTCTGGGAACAGAAATCACAACTGAAGACCAGATTTGACGAGGTTTGAAACTGACATTAGATACTACCTTCTCACCAAACACAGGAGAAAAAAGTGACAAGATCAAGTCCTCTTATAAGCAGTATGTATACACTTTGGTTGTGATGTTGACTTTAATTTTGCAGGAGCTGAAACCCATGGTTTGGCTGTCTTTGGTAATGAGGCTGGCTTGCTGGGTACCAGATGACCTTTGATAGTGTCAAATCAAAGCTGACAAGGAATAACTTCACAGTGGGCTATATAGGACTGGAGACTTCCAACTACACACTAATGTCAATGATGGGACAGAATTTGGAGAATCAATTTATCAGAAAGTATGTGAAAATCTGGACACTTCAGTGCATCTTACTAGGATATCAGGTACCAACTGCACTGATTTTCACATTGCTGCTAAATATCGGTTCAATCTCACTGCTTCCATTTCTGCAAAAGTCAACAACTCTAGTTAACTGGAGTGAGCTGCATTCAGACATTGAGCCCAACAAATACTGTTGACTCTGGTAGACAGGAAGAGCGTTATGCAGGAGGCCACAAATTTGGGCTTGCCCTGGAGTTAGGAGCTTAATCCAGCTGAAAGAAACCTTCAGGATGTCGGAAGATTTGGCCTTAGTATATTTCCAGTGTGACCAGCAGGGCTCCCCACCACCCAACAAAAAAAGGTGATCAAAACTAAGAATGATCTAAACAAGAGCTGTATTTTAAATATTTGACGGTTACTTGATAGCTGCTTTATAGATGAACTGATTATCTGCCTAGATACCAATGTTGCAGATGCGCAGTCACATATGCATTATTTAAAGATACGTAGGCCAGGCCCAGTGGCTCATGCCTGTAATCCTAGCACTTTGGGAGGCCTAGGTGAGTGGATCACTTGGGGCCAGGAGTTCAAGACTAGCCTAATGAACATGGCGAAAACTTGTCTTTATTAAACTACAAAAATTAGCCAGGCGTGGTAGCATGTTACTGTAGTCCCAACTACTCGGGAGGCTGAGGCAAGAGAATTGCCTGAACTGGGGAGGTGGAGGTTGCAGTGAGCCGAGATCACACCACTACACTCCAGCCTGGGTGGCAAGAATGAGACTCTGTCTCTAATTAATAAATAAATAAGTAAAAAGATATCTAGGCCAAGCACAGTGGCTCACACCTGTAATCCCAGCACTTAGAGAGATTGAGGTGGGTGGATCATTTGAGGTCAGGAGTTGAAGGTGGCCTGACTTTAGTAGAGCCAGCCAGTCTCTACTAAAAATACAAAAATTAGCCAGACATGGTAGTGTGCACCTATAATCCAAACTACTCATGAGTGTGAGGCTGGAGAATTGCTTGAATCTGGGAGGCAGAGGTTGCAGTGAGCTGAGATTGTTCCACTGCACTCCAGCCTGGGCATCAGAGAGAGACTGTCTCAAAATAATAAAATAAAATAATAATAATAAAATAGATATTTATGAAAACTGTGCAAAAAAGTGTATTATTGGTGAGTGGCACATTTAACAGTTAAATGCACTCATACCTATATTCCCAGGGTTTTAGGAGGCTGAGGTGGAAGAATCACTTGAGGCCAGGAGTTCAAGACCAGCCAGGGCAATATAGTGAGACCCTGAATCTGCAAAAAAAAATTTTTTTTTGAGACAGAGTCTCACTCTGTCGCCCAGGCTGGAGTGCAGTGGTGCGATCTCAGCTCAACTGCAACCTCCACCTCCCAGATACAAGCAATTTTCCTGCCTCAGTCTCCCAAGTGGCTGGGATTACAGGCGTGTGCCACCATGTCCAGCTATTTTTTTTTTTTTTTTTTGTATTTTTAGTAGAGATGGGATTCACTTTGTTAGCCAGGATGGTCTTAATCTCCTGACCTCATGATCTGCCCACCTAGGCCTCCCAAAGTGCTGGGATTACAGGCATAAGCCACCATGCCTGGCCAAAAACTTTTTAATTTTTAAAAATTACCCTGGTGTGGTGGCATGTGCCTGGAGTCCCACCTACTGGAAAGGCTTAGGTGAGAGGATTGCTTGAGCCCAGGAGTTGAAGGCTGCAGTGAGCTATGATCATGCCACTGCACTCCAGCGTGGGCAACAGGTAAGTTTTCCATGTGTAAACTATTCTATGATACCAGCAGACTAAATAATATCATTTTTCTAAGTGATTTTTAAAATAAAATTTGTTCCAAATCAAAATTACAATAGCTAAATTCGTGGGTAGTCCAAAAGTTAACCACTTCTGGGGCTTTCTTTAATTCCTCTGAGACAATGCAAGATCATACAAACATCTCAGGTCTACATGGTCCAGGAGATAAGGAGTTTCATGGTCATCAAACTAAAGCTCCCATTGTTGGCAGAACCCCTCACCAAGATCCATTTGGAGGAAGAGTTGTCACTCATGTTGTACTAAGCTCCAACTTGGAGGCCATCAAAGTCAGGTACCTCTAACCTCTTGTTGGTTCTGCCATCTCTGCGATGCCCTATGTGAGCAGGTACACGTTGCTTCCAAGAACCAAAAACCTCTGTTCTCCATCAGCCCAGAGATATTTTTGTCCTTCACCCCAGCTTTGGTACTTTCATTTTTCATGTCTGGAAGATTTACCTGCTACTATTCTGTGGGAATATAGCTTAATTCTCATTCATGAATTAAGAAATTCAAAATCACATCCTGTTTGTAGTTTTCTACCAGGTGGCCCATTCTGTCCAGCAATCCCTTTGCTTTTTCCTTGTATGGGAACATAATGATGTTAACTTTTCCCGGAAGTGGAAGGAGATTTGACACCCACCCAAAAAATCCTATAAAGAAAAGAGAAATATCACACTTTTCTTCCTGAGAAGATAATAGTATTGAGCATTAAAACAGAAATTAAGTTTTAGAAAGTTGCTTCCAGTAATTTTTTTCTGCTAAAGTTGCTGTCTGTAATGCACATATGTGAATGGAAAACCTTATTTTAAAAAATAAGTTTTAATGTCTTTTGAAATGCCACATTTATATGTAAAATAAGATAGTTATGAGAATTTAGTAAAATAGTGTAAAAGAGTTTAGTTATATTAAAACATTAAATAAAATGTAAATAGCGGTATAGAACTATTGTTTTACTTCCTTATAATAAAGAAAATACAGTAACAGTTGAAAGGGCATTTTACCAAATCATTTTCCACAAATTTTCTGAAATGTATTAGATAAATTCCAATGTTAAAAGAGCCAAATGATTTGAAAGGAAAATTATTATGCTATATACATTTGAATATGAAAAATATATAATCACCTTTCAGGTTCAATTGTTCCTATTATTTTTTTAAAACTGACTGTGGATATCTGGGAGAACCTAAAAATAATTTACTTCAAAGTATATTTTAAGCTATAAATAATACATTATATATTCTGGTGTTTCCAGAGTGTATATAGATTGTACTGTTTGATCGATAATAGTAATAATAGCTAACCTTTATTGAATAATTGATATGTGTTGGGCAATGTTCTACATACTTTACATGTATTGAATTAATTGATTCTCACAAAAGTCCTACAAGGTTGGTTCTTTTTTGCTTTTTTTGACAGATGCAGATTGTGTTTGCAAAGCCAAGGAGGAGAGAAGAAGCATGAGGCACCTTGTTATGGCTAGAGAATCAAGTGTAATGGGCAATAGGGCACAAGATGAGGTCAATAGGCTATGAAGGAGGAAAGTCGTAAAAACCAAACAAGCATTCCTAATGCCTTTGGGCTTCATCTTGAGGGAGTTATAGAAAGATTTTAAGCAGAAGAGAAGCACAACCAGATTCACATGTTAGAAAGGCCACTTTTAATGTGATATGGATAAAAGACAGGACAGGGGAAACATAGAAGCAGAGCCACTGGATTTGAGAACTTACCTATTATAAAGCATCATTCACAGTGTATAACATAAATTATAGTTGAGTAGTCTATAGTTTATAAAATTGTCCTATAGGCATTACATCTTACTGCTATAACAGAGGTGGTTTCCAAGCCACAGGGAAGGAGAGCAAACCCAAACAGAGCCTGGCAGTCTGTCTGAATTGAAGAATCAGTGATTGCAGCTTGAAGACACCAAAGAAGCTCGCATTTGTAGAAGACATTACAGAGACAGGGAGGGAGAGAGAAAGAGAGAAAGAGAGAGAAAGAGAGAGAGAGAGATTTACAGAGGAGATCTTCTTCAGTCTTGAATTATGTCTATCATAATGTAAACGTTGAATCCCAACCCCTCATTTTATTGGAGCTACGGACTTTATAGAGGTAATTAAGTTTATAATGAGGGGATCAGGGTGTGGCCCTGACCCAATAGGATTAGTGTCCCTATAAAAGGTAGATGGGACACTAGAGATCTCTCGCTCTCTATCTGTCCCTTCTCCCTAACATGCACAAAGAAAACGTCACATGAACACACAGCAAGAAGGTGCTGTCTGCAAACCAGAAGGAGAACCACACCAGAAACGAACCATACTGGACCTTAATTGGACTCCCAGCCTGCAGAACTGTGAAGAAATAAATATCTATGGTATTTTCTTATGGCAATCTTACCTAATATTGCACCCAATAAAAAATTGCCAGGTATGTAGAAAAGTGGGTCCATATGACCATAAAATTAGAATAGAAACAAACCCATAAATGACAGTGACAGGGATTTTTAAATAAATAATTGTTTTAAAACAGGTGTTGCAAATATACTCAACATGCAGAAGAAGATAAAAGAAAGAGAAATATAAGCCTTATAACAAAAGAAATGATAACTATTTCAAAAGACACAAATGAGACTTCTAGAGATGAAATATCTTATACCTAAAATATATCTTATATTTAAAATATACACTGGATAAGATTAACAGCTGATTATACATTGCAGAAATAAAGGTGAGTAAAATTGAAGACATAATAATAAAAAATATTCAAAATAAAGCAAGCACAGAAAGGAAAAAGTCTGGAAACTAAAATGAACAGAAAATAAGTGACCCATGAGACAATTTGCAGAGTCTAACTTACATATAATTGGAGTACCAAAAAGAGAAGAGGTAGAAGAAACAAAAAACAAATTTTTGAAGAAAAGTTAAGAAAGTATCAAACTATAGATTCAAGCAGTTCAAAAAGTCCCAAGCAGAATGAAACTAAAGAAAAACACATTGAGACATAAAAAAATTAAATTGCTGACAACTACTGCTAAAGTTAACATTTTAAAAGCAGTCAGAAGAAAACAAAGACATATTACATACCAAAAAACAAAGATAAGAATTACCGCAAACTGCTCAGAAAGTTGTTAAAACATAATAAAGAAAAACCTTTAATATGCTGAATGAGAAAAAAAAAAACTGCCAACCTATAATTTTTTACCCAGTGAAAATTTCTTAAAAACTGACATGAAATTAAGACTTTTTTTCTTCCCGAAAAACAACCACTGAGGGAATTAACTCTCAATAGAACTGCACTACAAGAAATGTCACAGGACATCCTTTAGACAGAAGGAACATAAAATCAGACAAAAATCTGTAGCTGTACAAATGAATGAAGAGCACTGGAAATGGAAATAAAGTGGGTAAATGTAAACATTTTTTAACCCGTAAAACTAATTTTGTACTTTAAAAAATATATTGTGGTGTTTGTAGTACATAGAAAAATAAATTTGCCACAAATAGTAAAAATAATGGAAAGTTTAAAAATAGTAGTATATTCTTATAAGGTTCTTCCTGTACACATGAACTGTTACAATATTATTTGAAAAGGTACTATTATTGCAAGGTAAAGATGTATATTATAAACTCTAGAGTATCCAATAAAAATCAAAAAACTAAAACTAATAGGAAAAATAAAATAAATTTTAAAATAGTAATTAATCAAAAATAGAGACAGGAAAAAGAAAAAAGGAACAAGAATGGATGAGACAAGTAGAAAAAAATTGCAATATCATAAATAGAAATCCAACTATACTGAAAATCATAATACATTTAAATTGTCTGAACAGCTCAATTAAAACATTGAAAAAGCAGAACTTGTCAGATTGAATCAAAAAGCAATACCTAAGACATTATCTAGAAGAAACCTGCTTTAAATATCAAGACATTTAGTTTAAAAGCAAAAGGATTTTAAAAAGTACACAGAGCGAACATTTTTAAAAAGAAGCTAGAGTGCTCATATTTATATGAAACAAAGTAGAGTTTATAACAAAGAAATGTAACATAAATAGTACCAACTTTAAGTTATAAGATAAACAAGTTCAGCAAATCTAATAAACAGCTTTGATGGTAATTAGATGTGTTAACTGATTTCACTGTGGTAATCATTATACAAGGTACACATATATCAAATCATTGTGTTGTACACTTTGAATATTTATAATATTTGTCAATTAAATTTTTTAAAAGAATTATATTCATAATTTTGAAGGGGTTGATTCATCAGTATATATAAAAATCCTAAATGTGGATACACTAATACCAGAGCTTTAAAACTGATAGAAATTGAAAAAAAAAAAAAAAAAAACTACACATATCCAAAATTATAATTGAAGATATGAACATGTCACCCTCAGTAATTGATAGAAAAAGCAGGCAGAAAATTAGCAAGGGTATAAAAGGCATGAACAGAAGACTGACCAGTCTCAATAAATTTAAGAAAACTGAAAGTTTTCTTATATGAAGTTCTGTGATCACTAAAGAATTAATATAAAAATCAATAATATTTGGAAAATCCTCACATCTGGATATTAAATAACACATCTATAAATAAACCATAGGTAAAAGAACAAATTAAAGAAAATTTAAGCTAAGTGAAAACATACTCTATAAAATTTGTAGAATGCAGTTAAAGCCGTGCTTTAAGGGAACTATATAGCATTAATAAAGATCTAAAATCAATGTTCTAAGATTTCACTTTAAGAAACAAAAATAGAAAAACAAATTGAACTCAAAGTACGTAGAAGAAAGAAAATAAAGCTGAGTGAAAAAATCAAGAAAAAAAAGTAAATCAAAGAAACTAAAATCTAGTTCTTTGAACAGAGAAAAAAATTGCTAAGCCATAAATTGGACTAATTAGGAAATAAAGAAAACGTAAATAGCCAATATCAATAATGAAAAAAATTGATATAAATACAGATTTTACAGACATTAAAATGATTAAAAGGTAATATCATGAGCATATTATACGCTTATCAACATCTTGAAAGTAATGGGCTAACTCCCTGAAATATATAAACTGACAAAAGATTCCTCAACAAAGAACAAATAACTGGATAGATAGCCTTATAATGACTAAACAAATTGAATTCATAATTGATATTCTCTTCATAAGAAAGCTCCATGCCTAGATGACACTGGTGAATTCTACTAAACATATAAGGAACAAATAATATTAATTTTGCACACATGCTTCCAAAAAATAGAAAAAAAAATACTTCACAACATACTTTGTCAGTTCAAATTACCTCATTTGAAAACCAGAGGGCTGGCAAGATGGCTGAACAGGAATAGCTCCAGCCTGTAGCTCCCAGCAAGATCAACGCAGAAGATGGGTGATTTCTGCATTTTCAACCAGCTCATCTCACTGGGACTCGGTAGACAGTGGGTATAGCCCACAGAGGATGAGCCAAAGCAGGCTGGGGCGTCACCTCACCCTGGAAATGCAAAAGGTCCCGAAATTCCCTCCCCTAGCCAAGGGAAGCCTTGAGAAACTCTGCCGTGAGAAACGGTATATCCTGGCCTAGATACTACGCTTTTCCCATAATCTTCGCAACCCACAGACCAGGAGATTCCTTCGGGTGCCTACAACACCAGGACCATGGGTTTCAAGCACAAAACTGGGTGGCTGTTTGGGCAGACACTGAGCTAGCTGCCGTTTTTTTGTACACCGCAGTGGTGCCTGGAACGCCAGCAGACAGAACCGTTCACTCACCTGCAAAGCGGACGGAAGCCACGGAGCCAAGTGGTCTAGCTCAGCGGTTGACAACCCCCTAGAGCCCAGCAAGCTAAGAAATTCTTGAAATTCTCGCTGCCAGCACAGCGGTCGGAAGTTGACGTGGCACGCTCGAGCTTGGCGGAGGGAGGAGCCTCCGCCATTACTGAGTCACCAGAAGGCAATTTTCCCTTCACAGTGTAAACAAAACCTCCTGGATGGCCGGGCGCGGTGCCTCACGCCTATAATCCCAGCACTCTGGGAGGCCGAGGCGGGTGGATCGCGAGGTCAAGAGATCGAGACCATCCGGTCAACATGGTGAAACCCCGTCTCTACTAAAAATACAAAAATTAGCTGGGCATGGTGGCGCGTGCCTGTAATCCCAGCTACTCAGGAGGCTGAGGCAGGAGAATTGCCTGAACCCAGGAGGCGGAGGTTGCGGTGAGCCGAGATCGCGCCATTGCACTCCAGCCTGGGAAACAAGAGCCAAACTCTGTCTCAAAAAAAAAAAAAAATAAAAGAAAAAAACCCGGAAGCTCGCGGAAGCCTGGCAGAGGGAGGGGAGTCCACCATCACTCAGGCTTGAGAAGGCAATTTTCCCTTCACAGTGTAAACAAAGCCTCCTGGACGTTCCAGCTGGGTGGAGCCCACCGCAGCTCAGCAAAATAGCTGTAGCCCGACTTTCTCTCTAGTTTCCTTCTCTCTGGACAGGGCATCTCTGAAAGAAAGGCAGCAGCCTCAGTCAGGAGCTTATAGATAAAACTCCCATCTCCCTGGGACAGAGCACCTGGGAAAAGGGGCAGCTGTAGACGCAGCTTCAGCAGATTTAAACTTCCTGCCTACTGGCTCTAAAAGAGCCAGTGGATCTCCCAGAACAGTGCTGGTGCTTTTCTAAGAGACAGACTGCCTCCTTAAGTGGGTCCCTGACCCCCATGCCTCCTCTCTGGGAGACCACCTTTCAGCAGGAGTCCACAGACACCTCATATAGGAGAGCTCCAGCTGGCATCTGGTGGGTGTCCTTTTGGGATGAAACTTCCAGAGGAAAGAGCAGACAGCTGTTCTCTGCTATTCTGCATCCTTCACTGGTGATACCCAGACAAACAGGATCAGGAGTGAACCTCCTGCAAACTCCTGCAAACCTGCAGGAGAGGGCCCTGACTGTTAGAAGGAAAACTGATAAACAGAAAGCAGTAGAATCAACATCAACAAAAAGGATGCCCGCACAAAACCTCATCAAAAGATCACCAACACCAAAGATCAAAAGTGGATGAATCCATGAAGATGAGGAACTGCCAGTGCAAAAGGCTGAAAAATTCCAAAAACCAGAACACCTCTTCTCCTGCAATGGATCACAACTCCCTGCCAGCAAGGAACAAAACTGGACAGAGAATGAGTTTGACAAATTGACAAAAGTAGGCTTCACAAGGTGGATAATAACAAACTCCTCTGAGCTAAAGGAGCATGTTCTCACCCAATGCAAGGAAAATAAGAACCTTGAAAAAAGGTTAAAAGAATTGTTAACTAAAATAGCCAATTTAGAGACAAACATAAATGACCGGATGGAGCTGAAAAACACAGCAAGAGAACTTTGCGAAGCATATCCAAGTATTATGGCTGAATTAAACAAGCAGAAAAAAAGGATATCAGAGGTTGAAGATCAACTCAATGAAATACAGCATGAAGACAAGATTAGACAAAAAAGAATGAAAAGAAATGAACAAAGCCTCCAAGATATATTGAACTGTTTGAAAAGACCAAACCTATGTTTGATTGGTGTAACTGAAAGTGACAGGGACAATGGAACCAAGTTGGAAAACACTCTTCAGAATATTATCCAGGAGGACTTCCCCAACGTAGCAAGACAGGCCAACATTCAAATTTAGGAAATACAGAAAACACAACAAAGATATTCCTCAAGAAGAGTACCCTCAAGAGACATAATCGTCAGATTCACCAAGATTGAAATGAAGGAAAAAATGTTAAGAGCAACCAGAGAGAAAGGTCCACAAAGGGAAGCCCATCAGACTAACAACGGATCTCTCTGCAGAAACCCTACAAGTCAGAAGGGAGGAGGCAATATTCAACATTCTTAAAGAAAATAATTGTACACTCAGAAAGCTTCATAAGTGAAGGAGAAATAAAAGTCTTTACAGACAAGAAAATGCTGAGATTTTGTCAACACCAGACCTGCCTTACAAGAGCTCCTAAAGGAAGCACTAAATATGGAAAGGAAAAACCAGTACCAGCCACTGCAAAAACATACCAAATTATAAAGACAATCAACATTATGAAGATAACTGGCAAAATAACCAGCTAGCATCATGATAACAGGATCAACTTCATACATAAAAATATTAACCTTAAATGTAAAAGGACTAAATGCCCCAATTAAAAGACACAGACTGACAAATTGAATAGAGTCAAGACCCACTGGGGTGCTGTATTCAGGAGACACATGTCACGTGCAAAGACACACATAGCCTCAAAATAAAGGGATGGAGAAAGATTTACCAAGCAAATGGAAAGAAAAAAAAAGCAGGAGTACAATCCTAGTCTCTGATAAAACTGACTTTAAACCAACAAAGATCAAAAAAGACACAGAAGGGCATTCCATAATGGTAAAGGAATCAATGCAACAAGAAGAACTAACTATCCTAAATATATATGCAACCAATATAGGAGCACCCAGATTCATGAAGCAAGTTCTTAATGACCTACAAAGAGACTTAGACTCCCACACAATAGTAGTGGGAGACTTTAACACCCCACTGTCAATATTAGACAGATCAATGAGACAGAAAATTAACAAGGATATTCAGGACTTGAACTTGGCTCTGGACCAAGCGGACCTAATAGATATCTACAGAACTCTCCACCCCCAAATCCACTGAATATACATTCTTCTCAGCACCACATCACACATATTCTAAAACTGGCCACATAATTGCAAGTAAAACACTCCTCAGCAAATGCAAAAGAATGGAAATCATAACAACAGTCTCTCAGACCACAGTTCAATCAAATTAGAACTCAGGATTAAGAATCTCACTCAAAACCACACAACTACATGGAAACTGAACAACCTGCTCCTGAATGACTACTGGGTAAATAACAAAACTAAGGAGAAACAAACAAGTTCTTTGAAACAAAAGAGAACAAAGACACAATGTACCAAAATCTCTGGTACACAGCTAAAGCACTGTTTAGAGGGAAACTTATAACACTAAATGCCCACAGGAGAAGGTGGGAAATATACAAAATTGACAATCTAACATCGCAGTTAAAAGAGCTATAGAAGCAAAAGCAAAAGAATTCAAAAGCTAGCAGATGACAAAAAATAAGTGAAATCAGAACAGAACTGAAGGAGATAGAGACATGCAAAACCCTTCAACAAATCAATGAATTGAGGAGCTGGTTTTTGAAAAGACTAACAAAATACATAGACACTAGCCAGACTAATAAAGAAGAAAAGAGAGAAGAATCAAATAGACACAATAAAAAATAATAAAAGGGATATCACCACTTATCCCACAGACATACAAACTACTATCAAAAAATACTATAAACACCTCTATGCAAATAAGCTAGAAAATGTAGACGAAATGGATAAATTCCGAAACACATATGCCCTCCCAAGACTAAATCAGGAAGAATTTGGATTCCTGAATAGATAAATAACAAGTTCTGATATTGAGGCAGTATAGCCTACCAAACAAAAAAAGCCCAGGACCAGGTTGATTCACAGCCTATTTCTATCAGAGGAACAAAGAACAGCTGGTACCATTCCTTCTGAAAGTATTCCAAACAATAGAAAAAGAGGGAATCCTCCCTAACTCATTTTATGAAGTCAGCATCATCTTGATACCAAAGCCTGGCAGAGGCACACACAAAAAAGGAAGTTTCAGGCCAATAACCCTAATGAACATCAATGTGAAAATCCTCAATAAAATAATAGCAAACTCAATCCAGCAACACATCAAAAGTTTTATCCATCATGATCAAGTCAGCTTCATCCCTGGAACGCAAGGCTGATTCAACATATACACACCAATAAACATAATCCATTATATAAAAAGAACCAATGACAGAAACCATATGATTACCTCAATAGAGGTAGAAAAGGCCAGCAATAAAATTCAACAGTGCTTCATGCTAAAAACTCTCAATAAACTAGGTACTGATGGAACATATCTCAAAATAATAAGAGCTATTTATGACAAATCCACAGCCAATATCATACTGAATAGGCAAAAACTGAAAGCATTCCCTTTGAAAACCAGTGCAGGACAAGGATGCCCTCTCTCACCACTCCTACTCAACACAGTATTGAAAGTTCTGGCCAGGGCAATTAGGCAAGAGAAAGAAATAAATTATATTAAAATAGGAAAAGAAGACATCAAATTATCTCTGGAGCTGACATGATTGTATATTTAGAAAACCCCATCCTCTCAGCCTCAAATCTCTTTAAGCTCATAAGCAACTACAGCAAAGTCTCAGGATACAAAATCAATGTGCAAAAATCACAAGCATTTCTATGCACCAATAACAGACAAACAGAGAGCCAAATCATGAGTCAACTCCCATTCATAATTGCTACAAAGAGAATAAAATACCTAGAATAAAAACTACAAAAAATGTGAAGGACCTTTTCAAGGAGAGATACAAACCACTACTCAAGGAAATTAGAAAGGACACAAACAAATGAAAAAAAACATTTCATGCTCATTGATAGGGAGAATCCATATCATGCAAATGGCCATACTGCCCCAAGTAATTTATAGATTCAGTGCTATTCCCATCAAGCTATCATTGACTTCCTTGACAGAATTAGAAAAAAACTACTTTGAATTTCATATAGAACTTTAAAAAAAGAGCTCATATAGCCAAGACCATCCTAAACAAAAAGAAGAAAGCTGGAGGCATTACGCTATATGACATCAAACTACACTATAACGCTACAGTAACCAAAACAGCATGTTACTGGTAACAAAACAGATATATCAACAAATGGAACAGAATATAGGCCTCAGATGTAACAGCACACATCTACAACCATCTGATCATTGTCAAACCTGACAGAAATAAGCAAAGGGGAAAGGATTCCCTATTTAAAAATTGGTGTTGGGAAAATTGGCTAACCATATGCAGAAGGCCAAAACTGGACCCCTTCCTTACATCTTATACAAAAATTAACTCAACATGGATTAAGGACTTAAACATAAGACTGAAAACTATAAAAACCCTAGAAGAAAACCTAGGCAATACCATTCAGGTCAGAGACATGGACAAAGACTTCATGATTAAAACACCAAAAGCAACTGGAACAAAAGTCAAAATTGACAAATGAGATCTAATTAAACAAAAGAGCTTCTGCACAATGAAAGAAACTATTAACAGAGTGAACAGGCCACCTACAGAATGGGTTAAAATTTTTGCAATTTATCCATCTGACAAAGGATTAATATTCAGAATCTACAAAGAACTTAAACAAATTTACAAGAACAAACAAACAAACAACCCCATCAAAAAGTGGGCAAAGGATATGAACAGACACTTCTCAAAAGAAGACATTTATGCAGCCACTAAACATATGAAGAAAAGCTCATCATCACTGGTCATTAGAGAAATGCAAATCAAAACCAAAATGAGATACCATCTCATGCTAGTTAAAATGGTGATCATTAAAAAGTCAGGAAAGAACAGATGCTGGAGAGAATGTGGAGAAATAGGAATACTTTTACACTGTTGGTAGGAGTGTAAATTAGTTCAACCATTGTGGAAGACAGTGTGGCAATTCCTCAAGGATCTAGAACTAGAAATGCCATTTTACCTGGCAATCTCATTACCGAGCATATACCCAATGGATTATAAATCATTCTACTCGAAAGAAACGTGCACACGTATGTTTATTGCACCATTCACAAAAGCGAACACTTGGAACCAACCCAAATACCCATCGATGATAGACTGGATAAAGCAAATTTGGCACATATACATGAAATACTATGTAGCCATAAAAAGGATGAGTTCATGTCCTTTGAAGGGACACAGATGAAGCTGGAAACCATCATTCTCAGCGAACTAACACAGGGTCAGAAAACCAAACTCCACATGTTCTCACCCATAAGTGGAAGTTGAACAATGAGAACACACAAATGCAGGAAGTGGAACATCACACACTAGGGCCTGTTGGGGGTGAGGATTACAGGAGGGATAACATTAGGAGAAATACCTAATGTAGATGACGGGTTGATGGGTGCGGCAAACCACCATGGCACATGTGTACCTGTGTAACAAACCTGCATGTTCAGCACATGTATCCCAGAACTTAAAGTATAAGAAAAAAAAGAAAACCAAACAAGGCAATATTTGAATAAATAAATACATATGTACATATTTACATGAAACAGACCCTAAGTCTCCTAAACATAGTTGCAAGAATCCCAAACAAAATTTTAGTAAACAATATCCAAAAATGCAAAAAATGAAAAAAACAGCACATTATCTCCACCCTATGAAGGTTGATTTAATATCCTGTAATCAAAATAATCTACCATATTATATATAAAAAAGAAAAAGCATATGCTCATCTCAACAGATAAAAAATAAAGCATTTGATAAATTCAATCATAATAAAATTTACCTGCAAACTATGAATAGAAAGCATCTTCCTCAACCTTATAAAAATATCTACCAAAAATGACGAACATCATTTTTGTGAAAGACCGATTTCCTCTAAGATCATTGGCAATGTAAAGATGTTTGTTCTTATCATTTCTTTCAAAATTATATTGGGAGTCCCAATTAGTGCAATAAGGCAAAAATAATATTTTAAAAAGTAAGATAAATAAAATGTCATATTGTTGGAAAGGAAAAAAGAAACTGACATTATTTACAGATGAGATTATCATTTATGTAGAAAATCCAGGAAACCTATAAAAAGTGTTACTGGAACTGAGTGTAATAAAGCCATAGAATTCAAAATGAAAACACATAAATCAATTATGTTTCTATATACTAGTAAGTCTCAACTAAATATTTAAATTAAAATGTCTTTTAAAATTGAATGAACAAACATGAAGCATATAGGGATAGTATACTTATTTAACTTTATGCTAGACCTATATCTTAAAATCTCCAAAATATTGCTTGGTGGGAGTAAAGGACAGCTACAATTTAAAAAAAAGGAAAAAAAAAAATTGAGAGGGATATCACGTCCATGAGTTATAAGATACAACACCAGAAA
The DNA here is from genome assembly GCF_009761245.1 of Sapajus apella. Classification (NCBI taxonomy): domain Eukaryota; kingdom Metazoa; phylum Chordata; class Mammalia; order Primates; family Cebidae; genus Sapajus; species Sapajus apella. The sequence goes on from NW_022436948.1 coordinate 27,754,830, forward strand.
AGGTTTTAACATTCTCCATATATATCCATAGCTTTAAGAAATCCCAATGTAAAATTCAGCAAACATTTATGCAGAAATTAACAAGGTGATTCTAAAATTAAATGTCAAGGCATAGATCCAAAATAGACTTTTTTTTTTTTTTTCCTGAGATGGAATCTCGCTCTGTCTCCCAGGCTGGAGTGCAATTGCAGTCTCGGCTCACTGCAACCTTCACCACCTGGGTTCAAGCAATTCTCCTGCCTCAGCCTCCCTACTAGCTGTGGTTACAGGTGCCCGCCACTATACCCAGCTAATTTTTGTATTTTTAGTAGAGACAGGGCTTTATCATGTTAGTCAGGCTGGTTTCAAACTCCTGACCTCAGGTGATCCGCCTGCCTCGGCCTCCCAAAGTACTGGGATTACAAGCGTGAGCCACCACGCCTGGCCAATTTTTTAAAAGGACAATATTGGTAAATTTACACCACTTGATTCTAAGATGTATTATAAAGCTAGAATTATCAAAGCAATGTGGTGTAACAATTGACATAAGATCAATACAATCGAATGGGTAGTCTGAAGATATTATCAACTTATTTAATTACTTTTATTTTATTTTTTTATTTTTTGAGACAGGGTCTCACTCTCTGTCCCAGGCTGGAGTGCAGAGGTGTCATCTTGGCTCACTGCAGCCTCTCCCTCCCAGGTTGGTTCAAGCGATTCTCATGCTTCAGCCTCCTGAGTAGCTGAGATTACAGACATGTACCACCAGCCTGGCTAATTTTTGTATTTTTAATAGAGACAGGATTTCACCATGTTGGCCAGGCTGGCCTTGAACTCCTGACTTCAAGTGATCTTCCTGCCTCAGCTTCCCATCAATTTATTTTTTTTTAAAGATACCTAGGTTATTCAACAAGGAACACAAAGCCACTTCAATAAAAAGAACTCTAATGCGTACACACCAGGGCCTGTTGGGAGGTGGGGGGCTAGGGGAGGGATCGCATTAGGAGAAATACCTAATGTAGATGACAGGTTGATTGGTGGTTTGCTGCACCCTCTGCACTTCAGCCTGGGCAACAGAGTGAGACCCTGTCTCAAAAAATAAAATATAAAATAAGAATAAATAAATATATTGATAATATCTGTGGACTACCTATTCTATTGTATTGATCTTATGTCAATTGTTACACCACATTGCTTTGATAATTCTAGCTTTATAATACATTTTAGAATAAAGTGGTGTAAATTTTTCAATATTGTCCTTTTAAAAAATTAAGTCTATTTTGGCTGTATGCCTTGCCACTCAATGGCAACCCATCAATGTTCAAATCAAATGAACATTGACCCCGACTTCACATCATATACATAAATTAACTTGAAATGGTTCATAGAACAAAACATAATAGATTATATAATATGTAGAAGAAAATATAAGAGAAGGTCTTGGTGATATTGGCTTAGACAAAGAATCTTTGGACAGGACATAAAAAGAGAAAATTATGAAATATCAATTGTTAAATTGGACATCATCAATATTAAAGGTTTTCATTTTAAAAAAAAACACTGTTAAGGTAATAAAAAGGCATGTCACAGACTCAGAACAACATCTGCAGACATATATATGACAAAGGATTTAGATCATATGTAAAGAATTCTTAAAACTGAACAGAAAGAAAAAAGATCCAGTAAAAATGAGTATCCTAAAGAAGAAACATGAATGGACAATAAGCACAAGAAAACATGCTGAAAGTATTAGTCCTAAGAGAATCCAAATTAAAGCTACAATGAGCTACCACTACATACCCATTTTAGAAAGGATATATTTTTTTAATGGTCTGTGAGGTTGTGGAGCAAGTGGTATGTGGCTGAGGGAATTGCAAACGGTAGAGTCAATTTAAAGAAAAGATACCTTGTAAGTTACTTAAAAAGTTAAGCATGAACTTAACCTGCAACCCAGCAATACCATTTCTATATAATTATTTATGATAAATAAGAATTTTATCCACAGAAGTCTTATACTTTAATATTCACAGAACTTTATACATAACAGTCCCAAACTGGAAACAATCTCAATGTCCATCCACCTGTCACACATGCAGTTAATCCAGGATACTACTCAGCAATAAATCAAATGAACTACCAATACCCTCAAGGATCTGAATAAATCTCAAAAGTATTATGCTAAGTAGAAAAAGCCAGACACAAGAGTCTAAATACTGTATGATTCTGTTTACATGAAATTCCAGAAAATGCAAAACTGTAATGACAGAATACAAATCAGTCGTTGAGGAAGCTGAGGGTAGGTGGTGCCGACTGACCAGAAAGGAACTCAAGGGAATTTTTCAAGGTGATGGAAATGTTTCCCTTCTTGATTATGATGTTGGCTACATGACTATATGTATTTGCTGAGGATGCAAACTGTAGACTTAAAATTATTTTATTATGCATAAACATAAAAATAGAGCTGATTTTCAAGATATTTACCAAGACAATTCTATTTAATCCTTGCAGTCCCTTTATAGGTTAAATTATTGTCATTACATAATTAGAGAAGCAAGGTTTAACCTTGCTTATATGGCCGCTAAGTGATGAAAACAGTGCTATTCCCTTAAATATGCTTCTCACTCTTGCACTGTAATCTAAATCAAATGCTTAAGTTAATGCCATCTATATCCATTGATATAAGGAGCCAAATAAAGACCAGTGATTCAATTAAGCCCTAACTCTAATGTCCTCCTTCTTCAATAAAACATATTAGCTCTACCTTCTTAATCATTTTGCATCATTTACATGCAAATAAAAATATATATATGTATAGATAGTAAGTTCCAGGAAATTGGTACAATACACAAAAAATATGTTGCAATCTTTCCAATTTCTCTAATTTTGCTACAAATATGATCTGTACAAAGATTTCCTCTCTTTTTTCTTTCAATTTCATATTTGATAAATTTTAAAAATTTTGTTTGGCTTTTTCTTTTCATACAAATCAGAAATGTGTATTAATTATTTTCTGAAGTATAAAACAAAGGGAATAATTTTCCTTTCCTGTAAATCCAGTTAAGCTTATTAAAGGATGACATAGGAATGTTTTAGCACACACATAAAAAAATGGAATTTGTTTGTAACATGATATTCCTTCCTAGTTTCCATAAACAGGCCAATAAAAGATATTTTTTAGCATTTTTAACATTTGCCCCATACATTCCATTTTTAGAATTACTTTTCTGAAGTTAACCTGTCAATCTAAGGTATTCACCTCTTTGAAGAGCAGGCTACTTGCTTCCCAGGAAGCCTAAGTTGTACTGTTATCTGAAGTGTCAGAGCAAAGAATTTCATAGGGAGACAGCTGTAGAATCCATTTCAGAGCTCCTTGATCTCTGGATTGGAGTGTACACATACACCTCTAAATTGTCTAAAGGGAAATGTAGAGTTTACTTTGGGAATATCTAAAGGTAATTTGTTCTGATAAAGGTGGTATTGGGAGACTGTTAGTCCAAGAGATAATGTCTATTTAATGTGGGTAAAGTGCTGACATGTTAAACTTCAACCCAAATTTGTTTTGACAAATATTTGCTCAACATATGCTATTATACAGAAACCACATAAAACTATGTTTATCAAAGAGTACATCTCATTGGGGACAAATGCTAAAATACGTAAAAATAAGATGATATGATGTCTGGATTTACTTCAAAATAATATGGGGGAAAACAGATAGGGGTATGGATAGGACAGAGCTCACCATTGGTTGATGTCATGATTTTCCAACCATGTGGAACTATGAGTCCATTAAACCTCTTTCCTTTAGAAATTACCAAATCTCAGGTATGTCTTTTTAGCAGCATTAGATGGACTAATACGCTATTCAAAGAATAAGCTGTCCTCAGTGGGATCTAACCAACTTAGGGGACTTAACAAGAGACTGCCCTTTAAGGGGAGATCTGTGTACAACTACAGCAATTGACTCAACCAGTTCTTCTTTCCTGGGGAGTGTAAAGAAATGGTATCCAAAAAGAGGAGCAGGGGCAACTTCTGGGAGGCTCACTGTTGGCATGAGGGTACCAGAGCTGTTGGGTTCCAGGAGGATCTGCTGAATCCCAAAGGAAGGTTTTTCTCTGTGCCTCCACGAAGTTGCTACACCTTTAATCTTAGCGTTATGAAGCAGCTTCCTGAGACACCTCATGTCCCTAGTTATCTGTATCACAAATTCCCATCACCTAATATAACTTGAAAGCATTTCCTCTTGGCAAAGTTAAGGGTATACACAATGCAGACTACTAGCATCATTGGAATTTCATTGCTGTGGAAGGGAGTGGGTGTTATGGGATAGAAAACTGAGTGACCAGGTCACTGTAAATTTTGGGTTAAAAATTAGCTTTCCAGCGAAGCTGTAAAATCAAGACTATATGAATAATAAATTTAGATGCTCATGGAAATGTGTTCATTTGAAACTTATGCAATTTTTTAAAATTCCTATGATCAGAGCAAGTAATATTTTACAAGGCAACATAAAGACTGGACTAACCAATAGTTCCATAATGTCTTCAAAACAGGACACCAAGTGAAAATTCAGAGGTTGAAAAAGAATTTTAAAGTTTAAAATATAAGACAATAGAATTCTAAAATTTGTGAGCATGTGCTCTTAAATACTAGACTGAAGATTGTCAAGATCAGAGATTTGATCTACTGCCATCTAGTGGAAGTTAAATTTATATTAATTTATTAGTGGCTGACAAAAAGATGCAAAACCAAAACAAAAAAATACCAGTCTAATTTTCAAACTCTAAGCATTGCAAGCAATTATCTACTCTAGTGGCTTTAGTATCATGGAGTTCTGAGGCTATAACCAGGGCATCTCAGGCACCACCTAAAGTGCATGAGGAGTAAAGCGATATAGCTCTGAGGTCTCAACTCTAATCCGAACAGGGTTGTTGCACTTTCTAAAAATATTTTGGGATTCTGAGCCAATTTTATTTAGGAAAGAATTCTACTTTTTTAAAAAGTTGTTGAAAGTCCTGATCTGGTCTCTTGTCCTTCATATAAATTGATAAACCAATAAACACTGGTTTTCTAGTGTCACACAAATGACTAGGGGCATAGCTAGCAATAGATATGAAATCATCCAATTCCTATTCTTATTGAAATAATTTTGGAGTAGCAAATAGACTTCAAGTCCAGTGATCTTTGTGCAATAGCACAAAGAACCTATTTCCTTTAAAAATAGATTGTTTCTTTGATCGTTATTTAAAATAACTTGACCCTACTATCTCCCCTGCACCATTAGAAACCTGAATGGGAACCGAATCTCAGAATAAATAAATGGAAATGATATCATGAGTGTAAATGGTAATTATATTATGTCAGAAATACCTTTAGAGTTAGTTTAGAGCTCCCTGAAAATAACAATTAAAAAGTAGCTTATAAAAGGTATTTCCTCTCTTCTCTAAATTTATGCAATTTTAAAGGTGGACAAAGTAGTTTTGGGAAAAAAACTATCATTTTTTTTAACATCACTTTATGTTTTATAAAACATAAAACTATCAATTCTGCTGGAATACAAAGAAGTATACTACTTGTCCCAAGTGAGTTTTAGTCTTTCCCCAGCTCTCCTGACTTTCTGTCCAGCAACAGAATGAGTTAAGTAAGAGATGCAAGAGGAAACAGGTTTATTTATGGGAGGTGGCTATTATTGTTTTCCTCATCTGCTTGCTTAGGATGAGTGAAAGTTGGTCATTTTTGAATGCTGCGAGGGAGGAGCTGGTTGAAAGGAAGGTGATGGTACAAGAGAAGGATCATCGATGGAACAAATTCCCTGAGGATTTAAGAGAGAATATAACGCAGAATCTGTGTGGAGGGAAGGGATACTACTTCTCAGGACCAAGAAAGGTCATCTGCATCTATGACAGCATTGCCACTTTGATATAACTCACTTCAGTGTACCACAAAACATTTTTATGAAATGACATTGACATATTCATATTTACTTCTACAAATATCTTATATCACCTCATCTAATTTGTAAAGTTGTAACTCAAAAATATCTAGGTTTTTAAATGCCCGTCTTACCAATTTTTTTCTTCCTTTATTTTTAATCTAAATGTACATCCCTATACCATACCACATAGTATTTTCTCTCTTAATGTTTAAAAATAAGATATAAAATTATTTATAGAGTGAAACTTCAGTATTATTCAAAAGACATATGTATTTCTGGAATTTGTGTAACCATGGTAATTTACATAGAATAAAATAAATAAACATTTCAATTTTCTTTCGTATAACTTAAATTTTTCAAATTTAGATCAGAGAAAATATTTTATAATCAAAATTCTTTTTAAAAATTCAAATTTTAAAAAGTCTTGGGTTCTTTTCTGAGTCTCTCACAAACTACTGTGTAACTCTGAGCAAGTTGAATGCCATTTCTTTACACATTTCCTCTACACATTTAAAAACTAAAGGAATTAAACAATTGTCTTAAGTCTATTTCAAACTCCAAACAACTCTGATTTTATAATTGTTCTTATTTTAAATATTTATCCTTAATATATAAATCGCTTATTATTTTTATACACATAAGTCATTTAAAATTTTAAGACATTCGTGGGCTTTATGAAAAGTCAAATAATAGGAGAAGGTGCTTCCACAGGAGAGAAATCATTTGAAAAGCTCCAGGGTACATTTAAAAGGATGAATTATATATATGGGCAAAAATGACAATAACCTGTCCTCAGGGAGGAAAAAAAAGTTTTCAAAAACAAGTAAGGTAATCAATTTTCCATGTACATTTGTGTGTTAGCTGGAACATAAGAAGCTCTCAAGGTACAGTACTAGAAATTTGAATTTCTGAGCTGCTTCTTGACTAAATAGAAACATAAAAAAACATGGCAGCTAGCACCATCAACTCCAGGAGAGCCTAAGATGTCAGGTAAGCTACTGAGTAAGAGACAGAAAAATGTACCCAGTAGTATTCATGGAATAAAGTTAGCCTACATAATGGAGCAGTCATAAGAAAAACAGGCTGGGTTTTAAATAAAGCCTTCCTTTTTTCAAAGCAATTTGTATACAGAGCAAAATGTTATTGGTATAACTTAATAAATATATATTATTACCCTCTGCAGGACCTCAGAACACAAGCTTAATAAGCACATAGGACTTTGTCTATTTGCTTTACTGCTGTGTCCTTCAGTGCTTATAGCAATGATTGGCATGTAGTGCTCAACCAATAACTGTTGAATGAATTGACATGCTGGATGTCTTCCTGCTATTGGTCTAGACTAGAGTACTAATGAAATCTGATGTTCAAATGAATGAGTTTAGATCAACAATTACTCATTGCATGTCTAACACATATCAACAAAATTATCTTTCACTGAAATGACCACATTTGCAAAACCCAAACTCAGGTTGCACAAACCTCAAAGTGCAAATACTTTCATAACAACCACAGATTTGCATATCTGAAAATACATTTTTTACTAAAAAATTTAGAAATTCACTTTATATTATAGAATGGTCACATAATTCTAGTGAAAAATGGGTCACTATTGAAAATGAACGAGGGAACCATCCATAATTACCCTGGTACAGTAAGGATAAACTAGGCATATCCCCAGAGAAATGGGGTATATGGTCTCTCCAACAGCCCCCACGCGGCAGCCTATCCGTAGAGAAGTGATATGTTAAAAACCCAGTTTGTCAGTTCAAGAAAAATCAATTAAATAACAAAGTCAAAAAAATAACTAAAATAAGTTTAATAAAATGCTTAAAGACTCCTAGACCATCATGCTAGGAAGGAGGTAAGAGAAAAGTTTAACTCCACTGCAAAATGAATGGCTCGTAAGAACTGAAAAGCTAAATAGATCTTATTGCACTATAGTGACATGCCAGATTATCTCTGGTGATGTTTAACAGGATATTAGCTAATTGCTGTTAAATAAAAGGAGGAACAGGGGTTATTAAAAGGCAATATTACTATAGGATACCCCAAACAGAATGTGTAATTTCTTTGCTTTACTATTTATATATATAGTTCAAACAATAGGTATACCTATAAAATATCATGGCAAAATTCTTTTGATTGTCATCTTCATTATTAGCACTATGAGAAAGCATGGATCAAACTTGAAGGAAGTAATAGCAAATTGTCATAGATTAGATGAAATTGTAAAAGCATCATAAATTGGCACATATGTATTCCAATATGATGCTATTTATAGTATTTTATTTTTCACCTTAATGATACACCTGAAAATTAGTTGCATTGTTATTATTAATCTAAAAATTTTCATGCCTTTGAACATCCCTCTGCCTCAATCACTGGAAACCCTTACTGATGCTCTTCTCTACCCAAATATGTCAGTCTTTCAGAGGCAGGGAAAGACAGAGATAGACATTGAGATAGAGATGGAGATGAAGAGAAGGAGAGAGCTCATGAAACTCTTTTTAAAATATAACTATTTACTGGCCAGGCACAGTGGCTCAGGCCTGTAATCTCAGCAGTTTGGGAGGCTGAGGCGAGTGGATCACTTGAGGTCAGGAGTTCAAGACCAGCCTGGCCAACATGGTGAAACCCCGTCTCTACTAAAATACAAAATTAGACCAGTTTGGTGCCACAGGCCTGTAATCCCAGCTACTCGGGAGGCTAAGGCAGGAGAATCACTTGAACCCAGGAGGAGGGGGCTGCGGTGAGTGGAGATTGCTCCATTGCATTCCAGCCTGGGCAACAAGAGCAAAACTCTATATCAAAACAACAACAACAACGAAAGGTAACTATTTTTAGTCTCAGTCATTCCCAGGTTAAGATGAGAAAGAATTCTGATTTAATTAACTCGTATTCACAATCCCCTGAAGTCATTCAAACTCATGGGAGTTTTGACAAGAAATATTTTTAAAGAAGCAATCTTGTCATTCTCTATTCTATAGAGTACATCATACTAGAGTTTGTCTCCTCAGAAACTAGCATTTTATTGAAGTCCTGTTGCTCTCATTGACATTTAAACACACACTTGAACAGACTTTACAAAACCTAGAGAAGACAAAACCTAACAGTCCTCCATAGATCCTCTTATTTAGCCCATGCAATTAACTTTCTAGTCATTACTACCCCCATTTCATAATAAGAAAAGTGAGACTTAGAGCACTTGCAAGGGGTTTTTGGTCAGGTCTTCAGATTAGAATCTATGCTTTTCTTCCTGAGCACAACGGAGATTATTAAAGGAAAGTTTATATGTATCAAGTATCTGATTCTTGAACATTAGACACTTGGACTATGGATTAATTATCTTTACAGAATGCCACTAACTAGGAACCTAACCTCTGGTCATTCTAGGATATCATGGTCTCAAATACTAGCTCTATCATGGAGCTTTGCAAAAATCAGAATAAATGGTTTCATGCATTTTTACAATAATTTAGGACATTTGTATTTTCTGATACATACACTGAGCAATGGAGGAAAAAGTACAATCAATGAATTGAATATTATTAGTTGCCTGTAATTGTAAGCTTTTATAGATATTATTAAAATGTCATACAGTCTTTTTAAACAACTTTTTAAATGAAGCCAATATTTGATGGGATAAAACTGATGATTATAACAATGGTTGACAACTTGTTCAAATAAAAGAAAAACTGGCCAGGCACAGTGGCTCACATCTGTAATCCCAGCACTTTGGGAGGCCGAAGCAGGTGAACCACCTAAGGTCAGGAGTTCGAGACCAGCCTGACCAATATGGTGAAACTTCATCTCTATTAAAATTACAAAAATTAGCTAGGCATGGTGGAATTCACCTGTAGTCCCAGCTACTGGGGAGGCTAAGTCAGGAGAAACACTTGAACCTGGGACACAGAGGCTGCAGTGAGCTAATGCCACTGCACTCCAGTCTGGGTGTGACAGAGAGAGACTCCATTAAAAAAAAAAAAAAAAAAAAAAAAAACCTGGTTGAAAATGTGGAGTAAAATTACATTTTGAAAGTATTTATGCAAGGATAAATACATCTCTGGTATAGCACTTACTGCACTGTATTAATATTTATGTAAATATATACAAACACATAATCTCTAACTACATTCTATACTTTGAAGAGTAAAGAACATGAATTTACACATCTTTATAATGCCATCTTTTGCAAGAATGTACTAGAATCCTCACGGTCTTTTAAGATAGGTGCTACTGCACAGATTAGAAAACTGAGGCCTGGGGAAATTGTGTCACTTATCCAAGGTTATGTATCTACTAAGTCATGAAGTCCAGAATCAGAACCAGGCATCTGTCCCAAGATTCTGTGCTCCTAACCGCTTCTCATACTGCCTCATGGAGTTAAATGATCACCAAGTAATCATTGACACTATTATCTCTAATTTTCACTGTGTAAAAATTAACACATTCTGAAAATAAATGCTTTAAGTACTCTACCAGTACTTAAGCACTATATGTCAAGTGTTTTCTCAGTAAGTTCAGAAGCAATGAAAGGAATTGCTATGTTGACCTTGATTCTTTCCCACAAAAGTAATTATTAGTAATGTGAACATCAAGGAATCTTGAGAGGAAAATAATATCTATCTATCTATCTAT
>NW_022436948.1:27765391-27776874 GCF_009761245.1 Sapajus apella
TATCTATTTATGTATTTTTGAGATAACGTGAACATCAAGGAATCTTGAGGGGAAAATAATATCTATCTATCTATAATCTATCTATCTATCTCTCTATCTATCATCTGTCTATCTATTTATGTATTTTTTGAGACAGCGTCTCACTTCTTCACCCAGGCTGGAGTTCAGTGGCTCAATCTCGGCTTACTGCAACTTCCGCCTCCCGTGTTCAAGCAATTCTCCTGCCTCCTAAGTAGCTGAGTTTACAGGTATGTGACAGCATGCCTGGCTAATTTTTGTATTTTTAGTAGAGATGGTTTTTCAACATGTTGGCCAGGCTGGTCTTGAACTCCTGACCTCAAGTGATCCAGCCACCTTGGCCTCCCAAAGTGCTGGGACTACAGGCGTGAGCCACTGTGCCAGCCAATAATATCAAATTCTAACTGTACAAGAGAATAGCGTAAGGCACAGGCAAAATCAGAACGTGAACCTTAAACCTGCTATTGAGGCCTTTACACCTCATCCATGGGCCCGGTGTCCCCCAAACACAGAGATGATAGCCCTGCTTCACCCTGCATTCCTTAAACCTTCCAAGGAGCACTGTATTGAGTTCTAGGTATTAGGATCACAGAAGAAGCACAGACACAGTGAAGTGCAGTGGAGTAGAGTTGAATTCAAATGAGAATCGTAAGGGTCAAAAATATTGCTTTTGTAGATATTTTGAGAAGAAGCTACCATAAATTATGTAGCCAAATTAACACTTTAATTATACATGCACATATATTGATATAGTGTTTCCATTATAAACATCAATAACAATGTTGAAGCTGGAGTTCGTAAGAGGCTCATTTTATTGTCTGCCCAGTTTCTGGCATATGATAAGCGCACAACATTGTTCAAGAAAGAAATAGAAAATTAAGAAAGAAACCGGACAACGTTTCACCAGGAAGATAAGAAACTATACTGTTTTCTCCTCTCCCTTCCCCAAATTAAGTTGATTCTCTGAAAGTCAACAACTTGTCAACTATGCCCTCTAGTCTTGACCACTATAGATAAAAACTAGAAAAATTTAGCATTAGGTATAAATTGCATTATTACATAGTCAGTAATTGTAAGATTCTCTTAGCAGTCCATGGATTGCAGTGGGTTGTAGACACAAGATATATAACCGGAATGAGAAACTGTACTGCCTTGAATGTCTGCACAGTCAGGTCTAAATGAACCAACGTGACATTCTGCAACTGCCAAATAAATAAGAATTTAATTTTCTCATAAAATAGATCATATATTTAATGAGTAAAATATCTAGGAAAAAGAGTAAATGGAAACATTTAGTCTAATAATTATTTTTAGTAATTCAGACTTATAAAGATATTTTGCTAATAACATGAGCTTACATTTACCTGGTATGTCACTGTTTAGAAATTGCTTTTGTATGCATTACCTAAATGATCTGATTGTGTGCATAAATACCAAAATATAAAGAAAATATCAATGTAGATATTATTGCAAAGGCAAGAGTTTCAAACCGAGCTATAAAATACTAAGGTAAAAATATATGTGAACATTTAAAAATCTGAACCAGATACACCATTTATAAATGTAGTATATGAAAAAAAATCTGTTTTTACAACAAATAGCAAAATCACATGTACTGATTATTCAGTTTGGAATGATTAGGAATGCATGCTCTCAAGTCAGAATCCTCGGTTCAAATCTCTCTTTTGCCGCTTACTAGTCATGTGACTTTGAGGCGTGGCTTAGCCTTTCTGAAACTCAATTTTCTCATTTTTGTAAAATGGGGATAGTAATAATACCAAAGGATTGATTTGAGAATTAAATGAAAGAACGTGTGCATAGTACATAGCGTAGCATGTGGCGTATAGCGCAAATATTAGGCCCCAGCAGGTATTAGCCATTGACTCATAGCCTTTTGTTCCTCTTCTTGGTTCAGCAACCAGTTACAGAGCAACCTCACTCTTTAATAACAAGACGTGTTATCTTCAGCTCATGAAATACTCGGTAAACACCTCAATATATTAATACTGCTTTTAAATCATGTTTTAAGGATTAAGCAGGAAGAAAAAAAAAGAGAATATGCGAATCTTTCAGGCCAGTTTTATCAAATTCCTTGCCATCTTACTAATAAGCAAATCTTTATAACAAACAATAGTTTTGCTGTATAAGCATAGGCCCTAATATTTACTTCTACTTTCCTTATTCAATAGTTAATTTTGGAATAAGGATCATATCATTAAGCTATCAATAAGCACCAGTATGGGGGGAGTGTTTCATTATTTCTAACTTGTTCATCATTACTGTAATGAGTTTAGAAAAACAAAATAGTATTCAAGTGCAAATGACTTTCAGTTACCACGTCTTAAATTATTATGTGAAGTAACATTTTCTTTAAGATGTTCTATATTTTCTCAGTCACTCTCTGAACTCCTAACTGTAATTTTCTAAACAGAAGATGCTAGACAAAGTCCTATTATTTTTATTGTCTTTGAGAAACATTTGTTTCTAAGTGGGCACACTTCATCTCTCAGTATTTCCAAGGCCCAGAAGTCTATTTTTAAAAAATTGACTAGATGCAAATACCTCATCTTTGGGATAACTGGAGACTTGAACAGAATACAAAAGGTCAAGAATAACAGTATAATTCATTGTTTAAAAAAAGTTCAAACTGACCCACCCAAATCTACTTAACCAATCTTGTCAATAAGACACACTATCTGAGTTAACTGAATTCAAAGCTAGCAAAGTGAAACCAGATATCATTTCCATTTTTACTTCATCATCACCATAATTATTTTTAAAGAATACTAATATAAATGATTATTTATTAGGTGCCAATTGCATTATTGTAGGGTAGTATAAAAGTACAGCTCAATAAGGTGCAGCCTCCCTTCTTTCCCTAAGATATGTGAATTCTACATACAGTATTAGATTACATAAGGGAATATAATTTATATTAGCACCAAAAAATTATATAATCCTATCTTGCTGATTTTTAATGTGAAGATTATTTGGTAGAGTAAAAATATATTGAGCCAGTCTTTCTGAATTCTTGACACCAGCCTCAGATGTCCTGGGAACTTGAAAGTACTGTATGAACTTTTAGGCGAGATACTTTTCCTCTCTAATACTTTTACAAAACATAGACTTTAGCTAATTCAAGCTCTGAAATTTCTATTTTTCCATATATAAAAGTAAAGATATATATTTTTTCATTCTTTTCTCATAAAATGTAGTGAAAAACAGTTTAAAATATGTTTTTAAATCTAAAAACAATTTTTAAACATTAACAAAAATATTATTGTTTGCCAAAAAATTAATTTCCCCTTAGCAGTAGTACAATAACCAAAAGTATAAACTTAAACAGATAACATAAAATCAATCATGTTTTGGCATTTTGTTATCAGATTGTACCAAAAACATGTAGCAATTACTCTTAAGATTATTGTACTAGTTTACAGATAAAAAATACATGCATCTGTTATAACACTGACACGAAATTCTATATTTCCTGATTTATTATGCTTTTTAGAGCATTTCAACATTCCACATTAATCGCTTACCTTTTCCAAGTAATTTTTCATATCACTAAGAGTACGGCTGCATACTGTAATTCGCTTATCATGGTTGCTTGAATCTACATAAATTTCACCTATTTTTAAATTTTTAAACACCAAACTAAGTTGGCTTAATTTCATATTTAATAAAAAAATGATTTGCATTTCCTTTCGACTGGCTATTTAAGAAAAATAATACAGGGACCATTTAATCTGAGCTTTATTATGAAGGGCCAGTGAAATAAAAGGCTTAACATTGATGAGGTAAAGCTGACATCAACTGGTACATAGTGGTAATAGTTGACAACAATAATCGTAATCCCTGAAAAATGTATGACCCTCCCTCTGCAATTCATAATGTACTTTTAATTCATTAATTAAAACATGGATTTAAACCTTAGGACCATAATTCATTATTCTTAAAGCTGGGGGTGGAAGAAGAATTCAATGTGGTCTCTGACCCCAAGGGGCTTTCAATCTAGAGCCAAAGATAGACACATATGTGGCCCTACAGCAATACTGACTGCCACACAGGTAATAAAGGAGGTAAAAAGGGGTGGAGAAGTAAGAGATTCTCGTCGTGATGATTTGGAAAGATTTCACAGAAGAGGAAACATTTAACCTGGTCCTTGAAGCAAAAAAGGATCTCGACTCTTAAAAAATGGGAAGGCATTTTACACAAAGCGAAAACCTCTCCACTGGCATTGTCTTTAATTTTTGAATGTACGAGAAAATGGAAAGAAATTAAGTGATCTGGTCAAGGTGATAAAAAGAGGAAGAATCAGAGGTACACTACAATTTTTAACTCTGGGATCAAAATGGTTCCTGCAAGGTGAGACAATTTCTCTCTGCTTTCACAACCACCTTTGCCCCCATTTATTTCACCGTGCTGCTACAGCCTTTACAGGATCTTGCTAGGATGCCCACAGAAAAACACAGAGACAGCTACGTCTTCACAGAACACATTTCATTTCAGCTGTGTCTAAAAATCTAATGAGCACATGTAGGTATATTTTTGGCCCCCTTTCCTCACCATTCTCCATCATTTCAAAGGAATGGGTGTTTGTGCTGTCGCCACATGGCACACTCAATAAAATGTTGATCCATTCCTTTAAACCTTCCGTTTTTCTACTTCAGTTCGTCAAGTGTTCCTAACTCCAAGAAATCATAATTCACGTTGTGCAGGAGGTTGCAGATTTTTGGCTCTGGAGGTTGTGCAGATGTTATTCCTTAAGGAAGATGATCATGATTGCCTATGTGAGTAATGGCTGTGAGTCGGCTAGAAGCCAAAAGTTCTCTTATAGCAGAATGTATAAACCATTCTCCTACTGAAAGAAGGTCCCCAGTAGGATAATATATTATTACACATGATTCAAATTACAGGATCTGCAGCAGGGGAACTCGTGACTGATTCAGGACAGTCGCCTCCTGAATACTGATGATGGGATGATGGAATGCCTCATGAATTAAAAAGGCCATGGCTTCTCATCTAAATCCTTCATATGCTTTAAAAAGTGACTATGCCTATCATTGCACTCTATAAGCTTCTTAAACGAATCATGCACTATTATGAAACCCTTGTCAATATTTTTAAGTTCCATGTTTTTGAATAATTACATGCAAAACATCATTTTATAAGAAAGACAATGAAGCGTCGCCTTCTCTGTTAGAAAACTGTGTGCCTTTAACGCGAATATGCAATAAAGATATGACTTCATAGAAATTACATTGAAGTGTGACCCAGTTTTGCTCTCTGGGATTTTATAAAGCAACATGAAATCTTCACATGCCTCATGCCTCTTTTAAGTTATCTATAGAACAAATGACTTTATCCCTGACAACTAAATACAAATGCACAAGACAAAATTGTATTTCCAAAGGTTTTCTGCAGATAAATGAACTCATTTGTGAATATTATTTCATTTGATCTACTTTGGTTATGTAACGATCCCATAAACTTGCTAAAGGCATTACATTGCGAATGGAGACCAGGCGATTTTATAGAAACACTAAGGCAGATGTTAAATATTGCAAATTTTAAAAAACAAGCTGTATTACTGAAATATATTCTGAAATAATACATAAGCTGGTCCCTTAACTTCTTTTCAAGCTGGTTCTTGTATTCAGTTTTTCTAGTAAATGGATGCAAATCAGGTGCATTGTGCTGAGATGGGAAGGGGGAGATTTGTCCAGAAATGACCTCAGTTCTATTCATTAATAAAATGACAATGTTGGCTGAAAGCAGTGGAGAATGAAATATAACAAGAGTGAACTTTCCTCCATGTGACAGATGCACATAAGTGCTTTTTGGATAAAGCATTGTATGTAAAATGGCCACTGCAGCATAAAATCTGAAAACATTAAAGGAAGTTCTAAGATACAGATTGCTTGAAAAACCTGCAACTTCCATGGTAATGCACCCTTTATTCTCTATTACCTTGTACAGTTCTGAATCCCAACTTGCAGAAGCACTCATAAGAAGAGGGATCAGACAAAATAAACAGAGGTTTCATGTTGTTAAGAATTTTTTTTAAGAAAGAGAATATAATTTTACAAGTTCAAAACAAAATAGAATTGTACTCAGAATTACTTTCAGTGACAGCAGACACCAATGGGGAAAAAAAAAGGTAAACGCTATCAGAGAGAATGTAGCCACATTTTTGCATAGCGGTTTAAATTATGCCAGCAGAATAATTAATGGAAGGGCCTAATATGGAAAGGGGGGGGGTGACAGGAAAGGGGGAAGGCTATGTTAAACAAAGTTCATTACTGCATGATGTAAATGAGTTTCTCACCAGTGATGTCACTGATTGGCTGAGCTGCAGAGCTGGCTTCGAGCATGGCCGGATTGGCTGCTAGCTCTTCTGGTGCCTGCCTGCTCAGGCAGCGGTTGAACCAGATACTTTCTGTCTCTCTTGTTGTTGTTTGAAGCAAATCTTGTTCAGCCCAGCTGTGTCTCCATAGTAGTGGCACCCTAAGAGAGAGTCTCCCTCCTGCTTCCCACAGCTCGTCTGTGAGGCGGTCGCTGCTGTGAAATACCAGCCCTTGGCACCAAGCCCAGACAGCGTTCTCAGATCCATCTATAACACACACATACAAAAAGAAAAATAGGGAAAAAAAAGCAGTTCTTTCATCTGAATTGCATCCTAAGGAGGATTAAGAAGGCTTTTAATGCTACTGATTTGTGTTCCTTCAATTTGATGGTTAAAATAGTTTTTGAAATACAGTATCTTCTCATCTGCAGTAGAACACCATTGGTTAAAATTAGTTAAAAAGATCGGGGGAACCCCCCTTTCCCATGTTTACCTTGATTACAGAAAAATAATTCTTCATTTTCTTCCTAAGCACCGTAACTGATGTTTTTGGTCCCCTACCAGAATTTTAAACTCTCACCAGATTTCTAATTACAGCCGAGTCATTATTTTTCAGGTTAAGACAAGGGATCTTAATTAGCATTCTTTTTTAGCTATGCGAAATGAGACAGGGCATGAAACAGAAACGATCTATGGAGAGGCAGAGAGAGAGAAAGAAAAAATCTGTGCAGCTTTTACAGTTGAGCTGACACCCCCTCCTTCGCCACTCTCCCTCCACCCCCCTTGCAAAAAAGAATGCAGTCATATGAACTTTACCAGACAATGGAGTACCTACAGGCTCTCCCCTAGACAAGTCCTTTATAACCAGCCAGTGCTATGTGCTGCAGACAGTGGCCAATCGGCAGGCTCCTTTCTGCAGCAGGGACACAATAGGTGCATTGGCCACACTGTCCTCCTAGACCCTGACAGCAGTTCAGGTTCATTTATTGTACACTGGAAGGCACATATGTCTTTAATATTCACTGTGAAATTATCAGTGCGACTGCCTTTATTTCACCATAATTACATCAACCTAATTATCGCGCAGAAGCTGCAATAGCACTGTTTGCACAGAGTGGCGCATAGGCATGCATGCCGTAAAAATATTCATGAACATGCTTGCTTATTTCAATAATAAAATCCACCAATTTTCTTCCCACAGCTTCCTCCAGAATACTCCAGTGTAATATAGCCATTGCTTTTCTCCTTCAGAAGAAAAAAGCGTGCGTGTGTGTATAATATATATATATGTATATATATACATATATATATATTATACACACACACATACATATACATGTACTATATATTATTTAAACATTATCCTAGTCATTTATTGGGGTGAACTATGGGAGTAGAATCTAGTCAGTAAATACAAGGTTATAAAAGACCTAAGGCATTTTCCCCGTATTACTAGGCATCAGAGTGAAGGAATAAATGAATCTGCACGAATCACTATAGCCATGACTACATGCCGATTTATTCAGAGTCTAACTGTCATGCACATCTGCATATGCCTAATTTATGTATTTTCATATTACATAATTATGTCATGCCTTGAAATACTGACTCAAAATGCTTGAAAAATTAAAACTTAGCTTTTGTGTATTAGTTAAACAGAGTTAGGCACAGTCTGTGGTAGAAACTGCTTTTTATTTTATGCATGTTGCATTTACATATTCATGAACACAAAAGCTGTTATGACCGCTGATTCTGCAGCAGGGGATGAAAAGGCGCAATCCTGCATACATATGTATTAATTTCCAGAGGAAGAATGGCAGCCTATGATGATCAGGAAGAGAAGAGATTTGGGGGTTTCATTTGGGGGTGTACCTCATTATATAATAAATGATGTGGATAACCTGCCAAAAAAGGTTTAGGTATAATAAACTTGGAAAGTAAAGCCAATTTGTACTATTCATGGCCATTCATCCACACTGTAAAAAAATAAGCATTTTGAAATGCAGACTTCTGAGTCTAGTCTTTGCAGGTAAACTAAAGAGGGTATGCTCAGAAGCTGCTCATTATTTCATAATTTACATATTTCTTGCTCCAAATCAGAATGCTAAGCTTTAAGCTTTGATTATTTTCTGAGGTGGAATTTTACCAATGTTTACCTATATTTATTGGTGTACTTTGATTTCTAGCTCATGATTCTATAATCAGGAATGGAATTCATCATTAAAGTAGGTATATTAAGAGGCACAGTAAGCCATTTATACCCATAGCTGTATGTATAAACATATACTCATTCCAAAGAGAAAGAATCTCAATAGTTTTTAAATAAATTTATATTTTATAATCCTGTTTTTTAAATACATGTAAAATTTATATCATAAAATATTTTCAAGTTGCTTTCGAATTTTATAAACATTTTAAAAGAAAGGCACAGCTCTTGGAACTATACTTTCCAAAATCAAGTTTTAATAGGAGGGATGAGGAAGGCAAATTCCTAACTAAAAAAAGATCATAAGACTCAATCATAAAAAACACAAATAATATAAGAAAACACTACATTTTTATTCCTGAACTGCTACACACATTGAAATCAAAATACCTGAAATCAACTATGTAAATTAGTTACTTAATATGTAATGTAAAATGCTTTTTCTCTAAGCGACTGCAGGTAATTTCAGAAAAAAAGCAAAGCTTATGCAACCACTGGCCTCCCCTTTTTGATGATTTTCCTATTAAAGGCAAATTTGTCTAAATATTTGATTTAATCATAAAAATTTACTAGCAATCAAATTAAATTATGTAGACCTCATCTCTCTCTCCCCCTTCACTTTCACACATGTATATACACATATGTGCACACACATATGCATATGTGTCATATATGTACATACACATATATAAAAAATTGTGGCTGTTCTTTTTTGTTGTTAAAATGTGCAACTCTTCTATACAGTCATCTCAATTATTTGACTGGACATTGAACAAAAAAAAGCTTATGAAAATCAAAGAGGTCATACTTAATTGTGAGTTGTCCATTTGGCTAAGTAAAAATCGACACGGAGTTCAAACTCTTATAATAGCACATAGATTTAAATCCCACTAACACATAGAATGTGTTTGGAAACTTTACTGTTATTCAAAGGATTTTAGTAAATATCTTTATTTCATGAACAAGATTA
Organism: Sapajus apella; assembly: GCF_009761245.1. NCBI lineage: Eukaryota > Metazoa > Chordata > Mammalia > Primates > Cebidae > Sapajus > Sapajus apella. The sequence goes on from NW_022436948.1 coordinate 27,774,935, forward strand.
GTGGATGATTCATATCTGACTCGCTTAACAAAATAGTATTTGTAAACAAACACTAAAAATACAGGAGGCCTTTCTTAAGTACTGCAATTCATTAAACCAGACGAGCTAGGCTTCCTACTTAGAAACTCTCTTCCATTGAGTTGTTAGTCATACTTAAAAAAATGCATTTTTTATGGTATCCTACTATCCAGTTTTTACTATCCCTCTCAAAGCCCAAACAAAAATTGCAATGATGAGATTTTAACATACTACTCAAATTTGAAATAATTTTGCAATACCATTTTATTTGGAATCACTTTACTAGAGAAGTTAAACAAAAAGTATATCTTAGAAATTTAAACCATCAATTTTATATAAGACAATCAAAGAAAATTAGTAACTAGTTATCGTATTTCCACCCTGTCATGCTGCTATTCTTTATTAAAATATGGTTCTGATCTGCTGCTGTCAGGATATTTTTAATTGGTTGATTTTTACTATAGATAAGGAATTTATGATCTCCTCCCATAAGATCAAAGACATGCATTTATAAGATAACTGTATGGAGAATATGAATGTCATCTGTGTTCCCAGGATGAAGGAAAGCAAACTTCTTTACAAAGATCAAAAGCCCAACCTGAGACTTAGAATCATGATGATCTCACCCAAAGAGTCAAGTCTGCACAAATTGTCTGTAAGAATGTGAAATAGCAGCCAATCGCATTAACTTTATGAATAATACAATGCATTCTAGCAGAAGAGCAAACTTGGAAAGAGACACACAAAAAAAGCAACTTGTCTGCCTCCTAATTGACTTATTCTTAGAAAAATAAAGCTTAGTTTTAATAAGTATGGAAAATACTCATCAACATGAAGAAACCACTGTTTATGTCCCTGTGTACAAAATGCCAAGCATTCAGATGACAGAACAAGATGCAGTTCATCATCAGAATCACCCTAAATAGCTGACTGCTTTTTGCCCACAAACTTATAGCTTAAAAACTTAGTACTCATGCTTTGGATTTCCAATTCCACAACCCCTGAACGCCTAAATAATGATCATCTTTATAGGATGTGAACACATAAGAATTTAAAGGTGCCATTGATGATCAAATTAGTCTACATTCTGTTCCAAAAAAACACTTCTCAGTGCATAGTTATGGTTGATCTTTTTTATATTGACCTCCAAAAAGTGAGCAGTGTATCCCTGTGGGAAAATATGGCACCTCAATTTTTAAAAGTGTCTTCTCTTGCAAAGTTCTCAAACTGCTTTAATGGGATTATTTATTAAAGATACAATTACTTCATAAAGATAGCGTAATAAATCATGACATCTAAATACCCAAAGGAAAAGAAAATCTTCAAGCAGATTAACCAGCTAACAAGAGATATTTTATTAAAAAAAAAAAAAAAGCCACAGATTTCAGCAACTGTTTACCTGAATCTGATGGTCTGTACTTACTATGATTTCTTTTCCTATATACAAGAAACAGCAGAGAACTTTAGAGAGAAAAATGAAAACCTTTCATCTGAGAAGTTGCCACCAAGTATCTAGGACTATCTCATTATCTCTGAGTAATTATTTTCATGCAAGTAAAAATTGTTTTTAATATCCAGATGAATTAGAAAGAAATGCTCTCTGTTGCTAGTCATGGTGGCACACCTGTTATCCCAACCCCTTGGGAGGCCATGGGGGATGGGTAACCTGAGGGCAGGAGTTGAGACTAGCCTGGCCAACATGGTGAAACCCCATTTCTACTAAAAATACAAAAATTAGCCAGGTATGGTGGGACACAGCTGTAATCCCAGCTACTAGGGAGGATGAGGCACAAGAACCTCTTAAACCCAGGAGATAGAGGTTGCAGTAAGCCAAGATCACACCACTATACTCCAACCTGGGCAAGAGAGTAAGACAAAAGAAAAGAAAAGAAAAGAAAAGAAAAGAAAAGAAAAGAAAAGAA
>NW_022436948.1:27776974-27854657 GCF_009761245.1 Sapajus apella
GGGAGGGAGGGAGACGGGGGAGGGAGGGAGGGAAGGAAGGAAGGAAAGAAGGAAAGGAAGAAGAGAGAGAAGGAAAAAAATGAGAGAGAGAAGGAAAAGAGAGAGAAAAGAGAACAAGAGAAAGAAAAAGAAAGAAAAAAAGAAAGACATGCTCAACTCACGCCCAAACCATAAAATTAGTCCAGAATTATATTAAGCCATAGTTATTAATGATTAATAAGAAAGTTGTCAGATTATATCTCACAATCTGCATGCAGTGCCGCAAAAATAAATTGTTTGCACTACACCACAGATGTGCTAAGGAAACATGGCTTCCTCATTTTCTAAAAGAAATCTAATTTTCACTGTGTCTCTATCACATTGGGTAATTAGGGATAAGGAGAAGAAATTAAATTTGCCAATTAATTTATCTCTTTGCTTTTTGGTTCCAACAGTCTCTTCTGAGTTATTTACTCTTAGGTGACAGATAGATCGTCCTCCAAAATTTTCCACATCAAATCCCCAGAAACTGCATATGTTACATTACATAGCAAAGGATAATTAAGGATCCTGATGGAATTAAGGTTGCTAATCAGTTGACATTTAAAAAGGGAGATTATACTAGATTATCTAAATGGATAAACTATGATAAAATTATTGCTTTGGTGGGAAACTGGTGAATGTACTAAATTCAGGTAGACTAGAAAGTCAGAGATGATATCATGATATGTAGGATAATCTGTAAAATAATAATGTTGGGATTTATTACTACAAGCTAATAACAAGATAAAGTTTAAAAACAGATTAATACAAAGAAAAGCAAAAGAAGAAATAGTACGTGGAACAACTAAGACAATCACAAGAGTGTTGATGTAAAGCCAGTTTTATGAGTAACTACATTAAATATATGCATAAATATTCAACTCAAAAGATTTTTGGACTAAGTATAAAAACATATTAACTGTGTGCTGTTTATAAGAGACAAACTTTAAATATAAGGATAGAGGCAAATTAAAAGTAAAAAAGATGGAGAAAGAAATCCTCAAACACTACATTAAAGAAAAAACAAACAGATTACAATGATATGACGAATAACTGAAGAAAAAAATTATAGAAAACAAATAGGGCATTTCATAATAACAAATATGTTAATTAAATAGGAAGATATAACAACTTACACTTAATATCTTAATTTTATAATATTTTGGAAAACACTGGACATCTCTTAGAAGGATGATTTTAAGAACAAAATTAACCAATATGACTTTATCAGCATAGAGAGAACATGTCAATAAAAAACTTCAGCATATACATTTCACCATTTTATAATTACATATAGAATATTATTTTCACAAATAATTAAAAGTGGTGTTGGCCCATAACCCAAGTACCAGCAAATTTCAAAGGATTGTAATTATACCATATATTTTATTGGAACCTAGAATTGAACAGTTAAATTCAAAGGTAAACAGTTAAATTCAAAAGTAAAACTATAAAGATAATTAGAAAATATTATTTATAGAGATAACTCAAAATGTCTACATAATTGAAAGTTATGTAACATATTGTAATTAATCCATGTGTCAAAGAAGAAAAAATGAAAATTAGAAAGTAGTTTTAACTGCATAGTAATAAACTATAACCTGCCAAATTCATGAAGTACATGTAACTGTAACAGTGATTTAAATTTTAAAGTGATTTTAAGGTTAATAGTATTAAATGCATATATTTTGAAACACTAAAATTTAAGCTTTTATTCAAAGAAGCTAGAAAAATAACAAAAACTTAATCCCAATGAAAGTAAAATAAAAAATAAACATTAATTGCAGAAATTAATGAAACAAAAAGCAGTCATAAAGTAGAGAAGCTCAATAAAGAAAAAAGCTTGTCCTTTGAAAATAATTTAAAGTAATAAATCCCTAAACAACATATATCATGAAAAAAAAGCAAAATAATACCAACATCAGTAATGAAAAACAGAGAACATGGCTACAAGTACTAAAAGTATTAAAAAGGTGCATGCAAGACACTAGAAATAGCGTTGCACCAGTAACTAGAAAACTTACATGAAATAGATTAATTCCTTAAAAAACACAACTTACCAAAATTGGCACACAAGAAAACAAAAAACATGAATAATCACATATAGAACCTGAATTAAGCACTTCCCTAGAAAGAAAACTCCAAGACCAAATGGATTTACTGGTAAATTTTTTCAAAAATTTAAGATAATCACAATACCAATCTCATACGAAATCATTCAGAAACCAGTGAATGATGGAACAATTCCAAACATTTTGTGAGTCTGGCATAACAATGATAACAAAGCCTGAAAAAAATTTTACACACAAAAAATAAAAACTATAGGACAGTATTTTCACAAATGCATAAACAGAATTTCTAAACAAAAAAATGAAAAACAAAAAATGAAAACTACAGAACAATATTCTCATAAATATAGAAGCAGAATTTCTAAACAAAAATTCGTTCATTGAAATCATGTATATATAAAAGGATAAAACATCCTAGGCAAGTTGGGTTTATTCTAGGACTGAAATGTTTTCATTTTTTAAAACCATCAATATAATTCAATGCATTAAATAATGAAGAAGCAACACCATGCAACCATCCTAATAGGTGCAAAAAATTTTGATCAACTTTAACATCCTTCAAGATGAAAGCTCTTAACAAACTAGTAAAATAAAGGTATTTTCTTAGCTGTTAAAAGGTATATGGATGCTAGATAGCTGGCTGATAGATAGATTCTTAAAAGTTTTAAAAGTAAAATATTGAATGATTTTCCCCTTAGTTCAGAAACAAGACAATGATCTCCACTATCGTCACTTATGCTCAGCATTGTACAGTTCTTAACACGTAGGAAAAGTTAAGGAAAAAAATGATATAAATACATTGAAGTTTCATGTAAAATTGTCAATATTTGCAGATGACTTGATAATGCATAATGGAAATCCAAAACATACATATCAACTATTAGAATTAATAAATATATGCAAAAGGTATTCAGGGTAAAAAAAAAAGGATAAATAAATAAATGTATCAGAATATAAAGTCAAACTACAGAAGTCAATTGTAGTTTTCTATACCAAAACCAATTAAAATATTAAAATTTTAACATTTCCTTTTAACAATATCATAAAAATAATATCTTCAGCAATAAATCAATAAAATGTGCAAGATGGACAACTGTAAAATATTACTGAAAGAAATTTCAAAGAACCTAAGTAAATCAAAATACATGTCATATTTGTGGATTATAACTTTTAATATTAGAATCACATCAGTTCTGTCCAATTGATCAATAAACTCTATCAAATCAAAATCACCACATGTTTTGGTGAAAATTAATAGTTGATTCTAAAATTTATACATAAATGCAAAAGGCTTAGAAATAGCCAAGATGATATCGACTTCTATATCAGAGATCAAGAATTACTATGTAATTAAACTAATCAAAACTGTATTGTATTTTTGCAAGGGCAGACAAAAAAATGGTATAAAAAAGAATAGTGTTCTAAAGCAGATCCATTCATAAACAATTATCTGATAATATACCATAAATATTATTTTTCTCTTTTTATTCAGAGAGAAGTTTTGCAGTGGTTATATTAAACAATTAGATATGCATGGTTTTTAACGCCCTGTATAAAAATTAATTTTTAGTGACTTATAGACCAAAAATTGAAAGAAAACTATAAAAGCTTCTATTTAAAAAATCTAGGACAGTTATTTCATAAGCTTAGGGTAGACATACATTTATGAAACAGCAAAAAGTGACTAGCCATAGGTTAACAAAAGTAACAAATTACACTGTATAAAATTAGAAAATTATATTCATCAAAAGTCGCCATTTAATAGAGTAAAAAGGCAAGCGCAAAAGATTGATTGCATTAATGCCCCCGATTTTTCGTGCTTTTTCATGAAACTTTCAATTACTCTTACTAAAGAGGTAGATGTTTTACTCCAACCCTTAATTTTGTATCAGTTTTCTGATTTGCTTTGGCCAATGGTATGTTAACAGATGTGACAGACAGTGAAAGAAGGCTGAAATAGCTGACCATTTCTGCTTCAGCTCTTTTTAGTCTGCCGTGATTATAAGAAAATACTCAAACTAGCCTTCTGAAAGATGAAGCATGTGGAGCAGAGCTAAATTGCTGCAGCTTCACCAGATATGGCCAGGCTAGATCAGTCAATAGGCAGCCAACCCAGACATATGGATGATTCCAGCTAGGAACAGTAGAGCAGTTTGCCCACAGATGACCACAAATGCATGAGAGACCACGAAATCTGAAACCTAGAGAATCTGAAGTTAAATAAGTGCTACTGCTTTATGACTCTGGATTTTTTTATTGTCTGATTTTTTATGTTATGGTAGAAAGAGACAATTTATATAGCAATAAATATATTGCAAGAAGGTATTTGTAGTTCACGCAATATATACAAAGGGGTCACATTCAAAATATATGAATAATTCCTATAAATAAATAAAGAAAAAAAACTTGTGCAACCCAGTTAAAAATGGGATACAGAAATAAGCAATTCACCGAAGATATCCAAGTTACCAACTAGCATATGAAAATAGGTGTCATTTCTCACCAAGTATATAAAAATTTAAACCACAATTAGATACTGCTACACAGTTAACAAAATTGCAAAAATTCAGAAGATTGACAACACTGATAGCAGCAGTGGCCAACACGGAGCTGCTGCTGCAAAGCTGCTGGCTACAGTGAGGAGACTGTGTGCTCAAGCAGAGCTGGTGGGAGCTAGAAACAGGCAGGAGTTTCTCCCCTTCTAAGTTGGTAGGTTGGGAACCCACCCATCTGGGCACAACTGCAGCCACCCAAACACAACTGCAGACTGAGGCATCCTGTGCTCTCAGGGGCCCAGAAGCTCCCCTGCCCCTGCAGGCTTGGAGGTTCCTGCTTCCACTCCTGGCATCTCCCTACTCCTGGCGCCCACTCAGATTTCAGAGCAAAGTTGTGGCCAGATCTGTCACTGTCATGACCCAACCAGGTATGCACATGCTTAGGGCGGTACTGACATGCCAGACCCCCAGCCACCTCGGCCCCCTCTGGACTTTGGGCACTGAGGAGCATGAGAAGGAGGCCGAGGTGGGGCATAGGGCAACTCGGTGAGGGCACAAACAGCACATCATGAATGGCAGCAGGAGGCAGACAGGTTCCTGGGCAGAAATGGGTGGATTCCCAGTAAAACCCCACCTTCAAGCCAGGGATGAACTGAGGCCTCAGGGCTAGGCTGCCAGTTCCACAGACCAGAGTGAAAACATATGGTTCTTTCTCCAGGCCCTCCCATGGCCACCCATGAACCAACTAACATGCACTTCCTTGCCTCTGAGGTCCATAAAAACTCTAGACAAAGCCAGACTCAGGAAAACAATGGGATGACTGCCTGCAAATAGGAGCTACCCACTCCAAGTTTCCTCTCTGTTGAGGGCTGCAGAGAAATCAGGACAACCTGCCTCTGTATAGGAGCTACCCACTCCAGGTGTTCTCTCTACCAAGAGTTGCAGAGACATCAGGATGACCTGCCTGTGGATAGGAGCTACCCATTCTGGGTCTCCTCTCCATTGAGGGCCACACTTGTCAGGACAACCTGCCTGTGGAAAGGAGCTACCCACTTTGGATCTCCTAAGAGCTGTACTGTTGCTCAAATAAAGTACATCTTTGACTTGTTCACCCTCCAGTCATCTTTGTACATTATTCTTCCTCGATGCAGGACAAGAACTCAGGACCCACCAAATGGCAGGACTGAAAGAGCTGTAACACAAGCAGGGCTGAAACACACCCCGAACTTGCCATGTTATAGATGATGAGAAGGAGAGGAGAGAGAAGAGCTGTTGCCCTTCAGAGAGCCCAGACGTAGGAGCTCCCTGAGCCACGGTTGTGGCATCCTTTGGGGCTCTGTGGTTCCTGGTGTCTCCAAGCTTCCAGGTGCCTTCTTGTTCCCTGGTGCCTATGGTGGAAGCCTCTTGTGGTACACCTGGTCCAGATGCAGCAGGGAGCCAGAAACCATGACAGCACCTGGAGCTGCCCACTCCACAGCAGCCCACACGCCTGGCTGTGTGCAGTGACTGGGCCCTGCACTCACTCACTCACTCACATACCACTCACTGCTCTGTGCATGGCTTGCCCTTGGCAGATGCGGGATCTGGGCCAGTAGCGAAAGCCAATCACAGCATGCCAGTCTGAGTGGGCTGAATAAGCCCAGTGGCTCAAGCAAAATTTGGGCAAAGGAACCACCAACCACAGAAGTGTGCGGCTGACAAAGCAAAAGTCCAACAAGCCCATGACAATATCAAGTGTTTTAAATAAAGTGAATTAATCAAGCCTCTTGTACTTTAATAATTGGACTATAAATTACAACACCCACTGTGGAAAACTATTTTCCAAGATCAAATAAATCTGAATACATATCCACTCAATGATCCAATAATTCTACCTCAAGGTATATAGTCAAGCAAAACAGAACTGTATTTCTACTAAAAGACATGTATAAGAATATCTGGGTAATATTTGGGGGTTCTTCAGTGATGGAATGGACAAAATAATTACGCTACAAAATAAAAATGAGTGAACAATTTCCATGTCAAACAACACAAACAAAATGTTGAGCTGAAGGAGTCAGTCACAAAAGTACACACACCATATGATTCCACTTTTATGACACTTAGGAACAACCATAGCTCATATATAGTGACAGAGGTCAGAATAGTGTTTGCCTTTGTTGGGAAGAAGAATATTAACTAAAAAGGCGCACAAGAGAATCTTCGGGTTCGGGAAACCTAGATTTTATATCTGAATCTGGATGGCAGTCACACAAGAGTGTGCGTGTGTGAGTTTTCATCAAGAGGCACATTTAAGATTTAGACAGTCTACTGTATATACGTTACAACCTAATATAAACTTTTACAAAACCTAGTGGAAGCTAAGCTGCATCAAAGTGTAAGAAAAAATGCAAAAGAGGGAGATACGAGATGCCAGCGTCATGGAACCCAATGCAGAAGAGAAGTGAAGGAAATCACGATTTCCTTCCAAGGTAAAGGGAGATTCCAGCACATGGGTACTCTAGACATGGAGAGGCAACATGTCCCGATGGCAGCAGTGTGGCTCAACAGGTAAAGGTTACGGCAGAGATCCTTCTTGCCATTGTCCTGTTCTGTTATACTGAGGAAATAATGTCCACTTGAACCTTGTCTTTTTATGGTTTGATGAAGAATCTGCTTTCCTTTCTGTGACCTGTTGCCTGATCACCTGAACATCCTCAATTCACTCCACACAAACATCCTGCATTGACCTTCTCCTGAAAACTGGAATAGGCCTTTCTGAGCTGAGAATAAATTATTGTAGCCACTCCCCTAGTTCATATTCCTGAACAGATATTCGGTATCTGAACTGTGAGTAGCTTTTTCCAAAATGAGTAAAATAATCTCTCGTATTTTAAAGTCACCATATATTGCATGTAATAAAACACAATCCTAACTTATGCAATCTTAGTATTAGTCAAAAAACTTGCCAAATACATATTAAATGAAGTTCCATCTTTAGCAACACTACAATTCATAAATGAATTTGGACATAAAACTTAATAAATCATGTGTAATACTTTTCTCTTTACTTAACGTTTTTGTGTGTGTGTGAAATAGAACAAGATTTTGAGCACATTGGTTTCTTCACAATATTTACAAGATTATACCATCTTGAGCCCTGTGTAAATGACACATAGCAATCAAACAATGTCATAAAGGAAGTAAGGTAGTTATCTATACAGAAAAATGTTGACAAAATCCCCTTAAAAAGCAGAGCATGGAACAATAAGCATAATTCTGTGTACAAGTGTGCACACATGCATGCATGCATACTACATTTATAAGAATAATTTTTAAATATCTGGGAAGATACCAACCAATGTGGTAAGATTTGCTGCTCCTCATTAAATGGGTTGGGAAAGGAAATGGGGACATTTTCTCTTAACTATATTTTTAATAACAAATATAACTAAATAAAATGTTAAAAAATAAATGACACCAAGCATATGCATCATTTAGCAGCATGATGCCAAATGTACAGATATTCAGAAACATTTGGCTGATTCACTTGTTTTTTTCCACTTTCTTCCAGATGGTTAAGACCATGTAGATGCTTCCTCAGTTAATATTTAATGAGTGTTTACATTTGTGGCGTCTTCCTTCAATATGGAGTTATAGAGATTAAAGAACTTCCCCACATTACATTCATTTCTTTCTAAAATAATTAACTGTACTTCTGAGGTGGAAATTCAATAAAATAAATAGCAAAGTAATGCAGTAAGAAAAGCACAGGCTTGGGAGGAAGCACAGATTTGAATCCTGGCTTTTCTACTTTGAGATGAAATTTACTCATCTATAAAACAGATTAATCATCAAACCTATTTTAGAATGTTGTCACAATGATGAAATAAAGTAACATGTTAAAATATCTTCCTTGGTGTGTAGTCCCCAAAAATGTACATGATGCATGTCATCTTCCTCAGACTCCCTGATAATGTCATAATCTGAGTAGCACTTAGAATAAAATCATTTTTTGCATAGTCCCAGCTACTCGGGAGGCTGAGACAGGAGAACCGCTTGAACCCGGGAGGCAGAGTTTGCAGGGAGCCAAGATGTTGCCACTGCACTCCATCCTGGGTGACAGAGTGAGACTCCATCTCAAAACAAAAAAAAATTATTCTTTTTCTGTTTATATGATTCAGAATTTTGCAGCTATTGATCTGCAAAATGGTGGGGAGGTAGTTAAAAAACTGAGAAAATTTTAAAATTCTTTTAGCATTAAAAATATATATGAGATAAACTGGTCCCTGCCATGAATTCTTCTCAGGCAGATATAGGTCAGGAAACAGATGCAAATCTGGCTCTTGCATTGAGAGCTTCCCACCAGTGTTATGGAAAATGTGATACTCTGCAGAATCAACAAGGTAGAGTTTGGCTAAAGGTTATCTTATAACTGAATTTTGAAAGTGATGTTAACTCTTCTAGGACTTATTTTTTTAAACTGTTTATCTTGATAAGGGTTGCTGATATTAGCATCCATCCAAGTGTCTGAATCGAAAATCACCACCATGCAATTACGCTTTCTTTTTTCATGCCATCCAATGCTGGCCTCGAGTGGATAAACTCGCAGCATATTATATATAAAGCAGTTATCTATGACAATTATTCAATTAAGTTCTGCTTCGCCTTCTGGGACTTGAGTTCCTCCCCTTGGCAGATAAGAAAGGGCCCATGGTTGTGGGCAGCATCCCGTCCCAGCAGCCGTGATCCAGGCTACCTTGCCTGGTGTGATAAGGAATGGCAGCCCAGAACTTTCCTCTTTGTCGAACCCTTACCTTTCTTCTTCACTGGGATTTGCCAAAAACAGAACTTATTCAAGTTCGTTAAAGATTGTTTCTGTTTAAAAGACCTCTTCTCCAAAGGAGAACCCACCTGCTTTACTCCTGCAATTGATGGATTTGTCAGTTAAGTGACCAATCAAGTAGGTTACTTCCTATTTGTGTGTGTGTGTGTGTGTGTGTGTGTGTGTGTGCATGTGTGTGTAAGAGAGAATGACAGAGAGGAGAGAGAAATAAAGAAAAATGAATTATTTTATGTGCATTGCGTACTCTATATATTATACATGGGATGCAATGCTAAGGTAAAAATAATGAATAATAAAAAAAATTATTTTTTATCATTTTAAGATTATTGATGTTTAAGATTGGTGTTTAAGATTATTGATTTTTTATCAGTTTAAGATTATTGTCAGAAAATTGATATTTAATCGGCTAAATTAACTTTTAGCTACTTCTTTCAGGAGGTATCTCCACATTAAGACTTTCAAAAAGCAAAATCTCTGCATATATAATCTTAAAGCCTCTCTCAGATTACTTCATGCATCACAACAGAGACTTTGCTCCCTTAGGAGCCAGTGGAAACTGTATCTTTTCCTAAACCATGGCTCAAAGAATGGCCCTCAGTGTTCCCAATGTCTTCTAAGCAAGGACTCTTCAATGAATCCCAGTTCTCATACAGCTGGAAGAAAAATGCTACTTTTTCAGGTGTATTAGATGCTGTCCTCAGATAATGGAAACTATGTAACCAAAGATGTTTCTCTTTTGGGCTTTGATGCCAGAAAATGTGAAGCAAAATCTGTTGCAGGAATTTTATAAACTGTGTTACCTCTGCTTCCATCAGAGGGTTTTTTATTTCTCCCATAAATGTCTCCACATATTCAGTGCTTTAAGCTCTAATCTCTCAAGTTTTTTTTAAAACAGTTTGAGGAGATTTATCATTAGTTTCCCATTGCTGCTGTAAAAATGTTTGCAAATGTATTACCTTAAAACAAGCCAAATTTATTATCTTACAGTTCTGGAAGTAAGAAATTCAAAATGGTTTTTGTGAACTAAAATCAAAGTGTTGGCAGGGCTGTGTTTCTTCTGGAGGCTCTAAGGAAGAATTTGTTTCCTTGCCTTTTCCAGCTTCTAGAGGGCACCCACATGCCCTGACTGGTGGCCCCTTCCTCCAGATTCAAACCCAGAAGTGTTGCATCTCACAGATTGTTCTCTTGTTATATCTCCCTCATTTGCTGAAACCTTCTACCTCCCTCTTCTATTTTCAAGGATTTGTGATTATACTGGGCCCACTCAGATAAAATCCAAGGTAATCTCAGCATATGCGGACTAGAATCCTTAATTGTATATGCAGTTCTACTTCTCCTTTGCCACCTAATGCAACATATTCCCTGGTTCTAGGGATTAGAACATGGCATCTTTGGGGGACGTTACTCTGTCTACCTAAGGGGGCAAGTCTTAAATTAACAAAAGAAAATTAATACTCAGCAAATATACAAAATTTGAGATGAAGAATAAACTAAGGTCAAGAGCGAACACCAGAATCCCCTTTAGAAAGTAGTGATCATCATGAGTGGTGAGATAATCAGGCAGGAACCATCAGCTTGAGGAGTGACAATGGAGAGTGCACTCAGACAGCTGGAGAGTCATAGGAGACAGACCACCAGGAACTAAGAGAAAGGGCCAGGACGTCAAATTCAGAGAGTCTACTCTCTGGGACCTCCTCCTCTACCAGACTCAGGTTTTTTTGTTCTCTCTTTCTCTTGGGCCTCAATTCCAGCCTTACTACTTTATTGTTGTATGGTAGGATTGAGGGACTATGAATGCAAATACTAGACAAGGCATTTGAAGGAAGCCTTCTCCCACAGTACTGGTGGCTGTGTAATAGGTATTCTTAATTACCAAGTGCTTAAGCTGACCCCTATGTACTTAGGCAACCTGTTTGGAGTTCTTACCCACTTGCCAATGATACTTCACTGCTGAATCGAAATATTAAAAAACGATAGGTCGATTCAAGGACAAAAATTATGACTATGCCATTGAAAACATATTGTAATCTATTAAGGGGACTAATAATCATAAACCGCTTTTGCTTCATAATTATATTTATTTTCTTTTGCTCCTCTAGAAATTTACTACAAATTTGCTGGCTTAAAGTAATATGCCTTTATTCTCTTGCAATTCTGGTAGTTGAAAATCTAAATGAGTCTTGAAAAGCTAAAATTAAAGTGTTTGTAGGTCTGGTTCCTTCCAAAGTCTTTCAGGAAGAATCTGTTTCCTTGTCTTTTCCAGCTTCTAGAGGCCACCTGCATTCTTTAGGTCTATACATCCTTCTCCATCTTCAAACGCTTCACTCCAACCTCTGCTTCCATCATCCCATCTCTTAAATAGATTACATTTGACAGTCTGTTTCATAGCTAGGTGTGACTATGTGGCTAAGTTCTGGCTAATAAAATATAAATGAAGAGTTCTATAAAAATTTCAGGAAGTGTGCCCTAAAAAATGGTGGCATGCCCTTCTGCCTTCTTCCATCCTGACGGCTGAAATGCAGATGCAATGGTTGGAACTTCAGCAGTTGTCTTGGATTAAGAATTAACCTTTACAGGCTCACACCTGTAATCCCAGCACTTTGGGAGGCTGAGGTGGGCAGATCACGAGATCAGGAGATGGAGACCATCCTGGCTAACACGGTGAAATCCTGTCTCTACTAAAAACACATATAAAAATATGTGTGGTAGCACATACCTGTAAACCCAGCTACTTGGGAAGCTGAGGCAAGAGAATTGCTTCAACCCGGGAGGCAGAGGTTGCGGTGAGCTGAGATTGCACCACTATACTCCAGCCTGAGTGACAAAGCAAGACTCCATGTCAACAGAAAAAAAAAAAAGAAAAAAGTAATTAACCTTTACAGTGAAAACCATATATAACAGAACAAGATGAAAGGAATTTCAGTGTCTTTTGAACACCTAAACAAGCCTGAAATTTTTTCTCTGCTTCTTGAAGATGAGAAAGAAGTACAATTCTGTCTTGTTTAAATCACAGCTATTTGGATTTTTCTATTACTTGTAACCTGATTTAATGCTAACTAATACAAATATATTTTGCATTACATATTAAACTTTCATATTTTGTATACACAGAGGCAATATATTTCATTAGTTGTGTGTATGTAAAATATTTTTTCATAAGTAGAAGGATTTTATCATAATGACAGTTAAACAGTAAACAACTTCAAGGGGATATTTTTACAAGCAAGGAACCAAACGGAAGTCTCTAGATAAAGTTGGATTTAGGAAGGCTGAAGATAAATTAATATCATTGGTTCATTTCCTGTCACTATGCTGACCAAATAAATGTCCCACTAAATGTATAATTTCAAAGGATCAATCTAAAAGTTAGCACCAAGTATTGACCAAAGAAAAATGTCAATTCAGAATGACTACTCTAGAAGACTTTGCACAGCTCTTCTGTTTCCTTGATGAGATCAGCTTAATTCATCTTCTTAAACCATGTGCTTTAAAAAATGCTAAATTTTTACATTTTGAAAAAGCACACACCTGAAGTGATATATATTTTATCTTATATCATGATAGCAGGATATTAAATATTACTGTCTGTAGCCTTTTACAATCAGTTTATGAGCTTATAAAAAGAAAACTTTTGTATTTTAGGTTAACTTAGTATATATGCATTTTCAGATAGAACTTCTCAAGGCAATTATTTCTATATTCCTATCTTGTACATATACATATACACACAATCATTTCACCAAAACATATATTGTTCCTAAATTAAATACATGTGCATAATGAAACTCTTTCTGCTCTACATTTTTCCCAGTTCCATTCATTGTAGCTCTGTTGCATCACTGAAGAAGAACAGTTGGTTACCATCTTCTTAATGATGTTTACTCTTATAACCATGTAACACATAATATATTTCATACATGTGAATATATAGACTTCCATTACTATAAACATATTATTTATGAAAAATGTACTTTTGTTCCCCATACATTATTCAAATATTACATCAACATATTAAGAAATTTTAAAGGCAGATAATGGAGAAGATAATATTTCGGAGAATGGATAATAAAATATTATAGCTAACCCACAGAATCAAACTTACAGTAAAAATGACCATAAGCACAAGAAAAAATATTACATGTTACAGATAATTTGCATAACCCCCAGTATTCGACTATTTTGCATCTAATTATATTATACCAGAAAAAAAACAGAACTGGGAAATGAATAATGGACATTATACTGACTGCCTCTGACTTACATAGAAATGATGCTCTGAAAGGTGAACTGTAAGGTAGTTGCCAGAAAGTCAGAGCATATTTCTCTTGTTCCTCTCTAACATTGTATCAGAAAATATTTTAAACTTTCAACAAAGTTTAAAGAATTTTACAATAAAAAAGTGTATCACACCACACCTAGCATCTCACTAACATTTTATTACATATAACTCTACAACATATATCTCAAAATAATTAATTACACTTTCCTTCTCATAGCAGAATGCTGTTTTGGGTCACATAAATTGAATTAAGTTTGCAAGATGGCACTAACTTACATCAAGTTTCTTGACCTTTCCCAAGATATGGTGTAAGTAGTAGTGTTGCATTTGTGTAATCAAAAACTGAGAAAACACAGCAAATAGGAGAAATAAACCACCCGCTGTATTGTCACCAAACACAATCACTACAAATGCTTAAAAATCTTTTCAATGTATATTTTTAAAATTCTTGTGGGTACAGAGTAGGTGAATATGTTTATGGGGCACATGAGATGTTTTGATTCAGGTATGGAAAGTGAAATAAGAACATCATGGAAAATAGTCATAATAGCAGTGGCATAATAATGCATCCCACAAGCACTTATTCTTTGAAATAAGAACAATCCAATTACAGTCTTTAAGTTATTGTAAAATGTAAAATTAAGTCATTATTGACTGTAGTCAACCTATTATGCTATCAAATAGTAGGCCTTAATCATTCTTTCTAAGTACTTTTTTTTTTTTTTGTAGCCATTAACTATACCAGCCTCCAATAAATTTGCCAGATCCAGGTAACCATTCTTCTACTCTCTATGTCCATAAATTCAATTGCTATTTTAGATCTCACAAATAAGTGAGAACATGCAATGTTTGTCTTTCTATGCCTGGCTTATTGTAATTAACACAGTGATCTCCAGTTCCATCCACGTTGTTGTTGCAAATGACTGTATCTCATTCTTTTTTTTGTGGCTGAATAGTACTCCATTGTGCATATGCACCACATTTTCTTTATCCATTTATCTGTTGATGGACACTTAGGTTGCTTCCAAATCTTAGCCATTGTAAACAGTGCTGGAACAAAATGTAAGAGTATGGTGTCTCTTCAATATACTAATTTCCTTTCTTTTGAATATATGTCCAGCAGTGAGATTGCTGGATTATATGGTACCTCAATTTTTAGTTTTGTTTAGGAATCTCCAAACTCTTCTCGGTAGTGGTTGTACTAATTTACATTCTCACCAACAGTGTACAAGGGCTTTCTTTCCTTCACACCCTCACAAGTATTTGTTATTGCCTTTTGGATATAAGCATTTATCATCTATTGGATATAAGCCATTTTAACTGGGGTGAGATGATGTCTCGCTGTAGTTTTGATTTGCATTTCTCTGATAATCTGTGATGTAGAGCACCTTTCCATATGCCTGGTTGCCATTTGTATATCTTCTTTTGAGAAATGTCTGTTCAAATTTTTTGTCTACTTTTTGATTGAATTTTTAGATTTTTTCCCTATAGAGTTGTTTGAGCTCCTTATATGTTCTGGTTATTAATCCTTTGCTAGATGGGCAACTTGCAAATATTTTCTCTGCTTCTGTAGGTTGTCTCTTCACTTTGACTGCTTTCTTTGCCATGCAAAAGCTTTTAAACTTGATGTAATACCATTTGTCCAGTTTTGCTTTGGTTGTCTGTGTTGGGGTATTGCTCAAGAAATCTTCACCTAGACCAATGCCCTAGAGATTTTCCAAAATGTTTTCTTGTAGTAGTTTTATATCTTGAGGTTTTAGATTTAAGTGTTTATCAGCATATTTTTATTTTGCTGTCTAAGGTCTTGTGGATGCTTTGTGTAATAGTAATTATCCCATATTTAGCAATTTCCATAAAATTACATAACTTTTCCTGTCATTTAAATGAGTAATTAATATATACCTCTACGGCAAATTGAATACATGTTCCAAAATTTACTTACCATTACTGAACCATTTATTAATACTTTTAATGAAATATTCAGGACATTTTCATTCATTGCCATCATAAAAATTCTGTAATTAACTTATTTTGTGCTTCGATTTTTCTATCTTATCTGTTTTCCTTAGATTCTCAGAAGTGGAATTACTGTGTCAGTGGGAAAATAATTTTCTTTGCCTAACTCTTAATATGTATTAGTAACACTTTACTTTTTTGTCTTTTAATAAGCATCCACTTTTAATACTTAAGGATGGGAAAGAGCAATGGCATTTCCTTCTGACATTTAAGATTTGCTCTTTTTCAGTACAATAAGATTTCTCTATTTCACACTCCTTTACTGTAGGAGGCCTAATAATCCAAACATATAATAAGTTATTGAGGTATACAGTGAAAAAACATCTGGAGGGATTATCTGTTACTACAGATAAAGATTGAAAATGGGAATAAAACCCATATGTGTACTGGAGATCCATCCATATATCACAAGAGAAAAATTAACTCACCTCTACTGAACTCCAATGTTATAAATTTCTATTTGACTTAGAGTCCACTCACAAGTTATTAAATTGTGAAAAATAAATATATATGAAAAATTGAAAGTAATTTATGTCAGCTTTAAGTTTATGCTACAGTGTGAGAGTTGCATAAGAATGAAAAGGAGTGAATTAAAAAGAATGTGAAATAAATTATTGGGTGAGAAGTAAAATTGAAAAACAAGTATCTGGCATATTCAATGCTAGAGAAAGCAGTACACTAACAGCCAAAGGCAGAGAAATACTGTAATCCCTTTGAGGTTATACATTCCAAGACTGATATATCATTACATTATTTGTCTTTGATTCTATAACAATCTGTATCTGTAATTAAAATCTACATTTCTCACACAATGGAAGATTTCTCCTAACTCATTAATAAAAAGCATTGTGAATCCTGGGCACCCTTATTCAATTACAATGTCATAAAACAATATTTAAAATTCCTTCAAAAAATGGAAAGCTTATTTTATACATGGCTCACCGGAAAAGTCCCTCCCCCAGTCCCAGTAACACAAATGCAGGCTCAATATAGCATATTATATTATAAAATATTACATTAAACCCTGGACACTATACTGCCTATACACATCCACCCCAGGCCCAAAGCACATCATTAGAATTCAACCATCACTACTATAATCTAAATGTATTTTTTAAACATTTTATGACTACATTACACTGCAGGGCTGCTAATCCCCCTCTCTATGTGCTGTTTCCCCATTCTTAATGGAAATTCTAATCAATTCCTTAATCTTGCTATGCTTTTTCTAAATGTATTAATATGCCTAGGATGTTAAACTGAAGGGTCCCTTCTCATCTGCTGAAACATTATAATTTCACCAGGTTGACAGATTAATTTCCAAGAAAAAACCATTAGCAATAGTCTCCTCCCTGCTATTAACATGATGTATGAAATGAAAATAATTTGAAACAGCTGGATGAAGACTTCCCAGGATAATACTTAGGGACTATGCTCAGTGTAACATGAATCCATATTATTATATTGCAGTAAGGTTTGCTATAAAGTTCGAAGTTTGATGTAACTTTTGGAGAATTATCTCCTATCACTAGAATGGAATGTACAGCATTTGAGAGGAGTAGCTGTTCTCTACTGATCTTAGCCAAGCACTGAATAAAGAGACAGAAGTGACTAAAAGGATAACGAAAAAGATATTTGCTACACTTTCATTTATAATTGCCTTTTTCTACAAATATTTGTCATTTTGTCAAAATCAATTATATCTTAGTTATTTCTACTTAGAAATTGCTAAGCCCACTAGTTTACAACAAAGCACTGTCAGGAATTCATTTCCTAATACTTAAATTATTACAAACCAATTTGATTCTTTAAAGGGAAGCATTGAACTTTTAAACCTTAGAGTTGCACATTAAAATATTTACAGATTAATTGATAGGATGTTTGATACTTGCTTTTAAATTACCCATCAGGGTTGGGGGATTGAGACAAGTAAAGATGAAGTCAAATCAGCCAAGTGTTGTTAATTGTGGAAACTGGGTGATGAGTATATGAGTTTTTAAATGTTTTTCTATCTAGCATATTAATCACCTATAAAATAATGGTCTTATTAAAAATTTCTTTTAAAAGTAGGAACTCTATGGCATTTTTTTAAACCACCTGCTATAAATTGAACATGTCCCCCTCAAATGCATATGTTGAAACCTAATCCCCAATGGGAGGGCATTAGGAGGTAGGACTTCAGGGAGGTGATTATATTCTGAGGGTGGAGACTTCATGACTGAGATTAGTGTCCTAATAAAGGGGCCTCAGAAAGCTCCTACGATAAAAGCAGCAACAACAGCTACACAACAACAACAACACACAAATGGGAGTAAGTTTTGATTCATCTTAATGAAAGTTCCTCAACCCCAATTCTTTAGTATTAATAATTAGAAATTAGTCATATAAAGATACAAATGCTATGTTATACTTAATCTTTCTTAAATCTACAGCATTTTATGATGTTATATTCTAAAAAGACAGTGATTTTCAAAACAAAACAAACAAAAATACATTAGTTTTGCCTATACACTTATTTCAACAAAATAGAGCTTGTGAACAAACAAGGATTAAAAAAAATATCTAAAATCAAACATACTTCATTTTATTTCCCAGGAGTAGTTTGGTTGACACTTCCCTAATACTTCTCCAGACTATAAAACATATATTTTAAAGTATTTTGCAGCAATAATGAGACCACAGGAGGCATTATGTGCATAAATAATCTCAGCCTGACAGAGAGGGATTTAGGAAGAATTCCATGTTGGAGAAGAGATAACCCTGAAACATTGTTTTGCTGATAAGAGTATGAGAATGAAGTGATTTTGCATGTCGTTTTCTCATTTATTTCTCATTTCTCATTCTTATTCATTCATTTGGACAGCAGCAATGGCAAGATAAGGAATTGAGGCAAGACAAACTGTGTCAGGAAAGGGCATTGTAAAATAAGAACACCAATAAAATATTTGAGGTAAGTTAAGTCATTATCCAGACATGTCATGCTACAAAAGTTTCAGAAATTTGTCCAGGCAATTCATGAAATGAAATTATGGGGATAATTTGACTTACAAACTCTATGCTAAAAATTAAAAGGGCCAAATAGAAGCTAGAAGAGAAAGGGAAACTCCTTCAATCCTGGATTTAGGAAAGTATAATATTAAAACCATATGTCACTGGCTTAAAAAAAATTAGATACAACACAATTTGAATCCATCTGAAAAAACATAAGCTGAAACACAACTCCTTTTCCCAAGAAAGTACTTTAATTTTATGGTAAATAAGTGGAGAAGATTTCATCAAATTCCACTAATACCCCCAGAAACTTGGAGAAATAAAACAAGAATGTTACATAGGATGTGGGAGAGACAGTCATCCAGCCTTCCCACCAACCTTCCAAGGGTTTGGCAGGTGTAGAGGGGGTACACATCTTTCAATTCAGAATCTTACAAGAGGTTGGATTTGGTCCATGCTTGCAAAGAAACTACGATTACCTGGAGAGGCAAGATCTGGAAAGCATGTCAAACTCTGAAGTCATAGAAATAAGAATGAACTTGAGTCACTTTGAAGTTGCAGACAAAAAGAAACAAAGAATATTAGGAAAAATGTGTGGGTGCTTTAAAAAGAGAGAGAGAGAGAGTCCATAAGCACCAGAGTTTTTCTCTCCACAGTGATGAGTAAAAGAGTTGCAGGATAGAGTAACTCCAACAGTGAAAGAGCAACTGCCCCAAAGCCAGAGATATAATTTCTGTGCACATAGAGGAATACTTCTCAAAGCCAGTTTCTTCAACCATGACTATTAATGGCTGTACTTGCTCCCCATATCCTATAATCTGTGAGATGATTGAGGAGATCCTCCAGTGATCTTAGGATGACAGTAAAAAGAGATAGTGATCAAGAAGGCTGAGTAAAATTATTAGTACTGAATAAACTAGGTTGCAATCAGATATATACACACAGAAAAAAAGAACTTATATAAAAATTGTGCAGAAGAAGTAAAGAAATTAATAAATAGATATTATACCAAATAGTTTCCCAGAATTAAATGGCATATTTTCCTCTAACATTTCTTCACTTCAGGTTCCAGAAGAACACTATGTAGTCACTGAAGGCATCCACCCTACAGGGAGATTATACTCTGCATCTCCAGTGATAGCTAAACTTAGAAATAAGTATCTGAAGAACAGGAGTTTAACAAGACTTTTTGTCCTTGAGAGTAAGGGACTAAATAACAGCATATCAGATTATACTGCATCCGTCTGACACTTATCATTAAGGGACACCCAAACATGTAATACAAGGGGTATATTTTATGCATTCTGCTATTATCTGAAGAGATGAAACAGAAGAGATGGAGGATACATTTTTTTTTAACTATAGTGGAGGCACACTGTTTATATGCCCAAAGACAAAAATCTTACACGTGGAGGTATATTCCAAGAATTCTTTGATCTTTCAGTGCAGTTACATATAAAGGATCCTTTATAAATAAAATATGGAAAAATACATAACTGTCTTTTAGAAAAGGATCTGAGAGAGCTAAGAAGAAAAATTTAAGAATAAAGAACCCATCTGAATCAATAAGTAAAATACAGACAGCCCAATTTTAAAAGGGGCAAAAGGCTTGAAGACGCCAGTCACAAGAGAATGTATACAAATGGTAAATAAGAATATGAATTATGATAACGATTATCCTCTATGGGGGGAAAAATAAGACCACAGCAAGCAATTACTATATTACAAAAGAATGACTTACATGAAAAAAATCATTGGCAAGGATGTAAAGCAAATGGAACTCTCATACACTGTTGATGGGGATATACCTTGGTGCAAGTACATTGAAAAGCTATTTGGCATTATCTATCAAAGTTGTATATTCATATAACCTATCATCTAGTAATTTCTCTCTGGGAAGGCACATCTATGTGCAGCAAGACGTTTTAAGAATGTTCATAAATTTATTCATAATGACTCCAAACTTGGAATGACACAAATGTCCCTCAACATAATGGATCAATAAATTCATCTTTAAAATACTGGATAAATTGAGAATAAAAAACTATTGTTATATTGAAAAATATTACAAATGTAATATTGACCAAAAGTAGCCAAACACAAAAGAGGGCATACCGTATGATTCTATTTATATGAAACTCAAAATAAGTGAAACTAACATATGCTGATAAAGACAGGAGTATTGGCTACCTTTATAGTGGTGGTTCTAGAGGCTTATATACCTATTAAACTTCATCTGGCTCTATACATAAAATTTATAAACTTTACTGTAATTATGGTATACTTAATATAAAAGTTAAGAAAATAAAGAATAAAATTACCAGAACTGAAAATGACCATATAAGAAGAAAAGTTTAGAATCAATATTGCAGAAGATTAAATCTTTAGAGTCAAACTTTCCCCATGCAGTGGGGAACAAAAAGGAAGAAATAAAAATGATATATGAGAAGATAAGAGATATGGGAGGCAATAATAGTGATTCTACGTATAAGGTAATACTTGCCCTTGAAAAATCATAACAAATGAAACTGAAAAAATCATCTGTATATAAGAGCTAAAATCTTGACTGAAGTGAAAATGTAAATGTTCAGACCAAAAGCATCCAGTCTTTTTTAGGCAAAATTGGCAAAGTACAAAGAACCTGGTAAAGTGTAAATTTTAAGGATAAGAATTCTACAAGCTTGTGCTCATCAGTCTGACTCACCAGAGGTCTACATTCATCCAAGCTCTTCTCAATACGGCAGGACAAAAAGACTCTCACAAAGTATTAAAGTGAAATGGGTGCCAGAAGAAGACTGAATAGTAGCTAGAGATAATTGATGGAGACAGTGTGGTTCCAGAATTCTATCCTCAACCCAATTAATATTTACTTAGCAAAGCAACCAGAAGATTCAAATATACAGGAAATTAGAAACTATCTGTCTTCATCTTTCCCTTTCCATTGGGGGTAAAAACTATTTGAAGGGATTTAGGTTTGGAACCAATGATTCTACAAGTTGACATTGAAAACCTAAAATAATTTGATACATAGAATCATTAGTTTAAATTTTAAAGCAAGAATTTAGATAAATTAAATCATTTCTTTTAATTTAGATTATAATTGACATTCAAATTTTAAAAAACTTAACTATTCAGGAGTATAAATCGGTTGTAGTGGGGTCAGTGGAGAGGGATGGGGAAGAAAAAATGAGTATGTTGCAGCTTACTTCCAGGGAATTTAATTCTCAAAATCTAAGCATTGGAGTTGTTCCACAGGTGATTTGCAGAGAGTGATAATTTCCAGTGATGTCTGCAGGGTTTCATAACTTAAGAGTAGTTTCTATTTAATGGCAAGAATGGCATAATTCTCCAGGCTAAAAAACCTTTGAGATGTTCTAATCAGAGAACTCCATGAGTTGTAGAAGAGTGGAAGGGACCATCTTCCCTTCTGCCTTACATGATGGTGAATTCTATGTGTTAACTTGATGACACTGAGGGATGCCCAAATAACTGGTAAGCTATTATTCTTGGGTCAGTCTGTTAGGATGTTTGTGGAAAGGATTAGCATTAGCACTGAGTAAAGAGAATTCGCTCTCTCCAATGTAGCCAGGCATCATCCAATTTGTTGAGGACCTAAATAGAACAAAAGGCAGAAGATGAGTGAATTCTCTATTTTCCTTCTTTCTTTATTTTTCTCTCTCTCTCACTCCTTCAGCTAGGACATGTATCTTCTCCTAAACTCAGACATTGAATATCCCAGTATTTGGGAATTCTGACTCCAGGAGTTACATGAGCATCCACTTCTCCCCACCTGGTTCTCAGACCTTCATACTGTAACTGGGATTTATACCATCTGCTCCCCTGGTTCTTGGCCTTTTGGTGTCAGACTGAATTATACCACTGCTTTTCTGGTTCTCCAGCTTGCAAACAGCAGTTAGTGGGACTTCTTGGACTATGCAATCACAGGAACCAGTTCCCATAATAAATCTCTCTACATATATATCTCCTATTTGTCCATTTTTTTTGGAGAACTCTAATACACCTTGTACCTGGTCCCATAGCTCTGTTCCCCTTATCAACTACTTATTGCAGATACTTCTCAACAGATTTGACCTATTTCTTATGTCTTATGTTTTATGTCTGCCTCACCATATGATAGTAAAAGTAAATATTTACAGTGGCAACCAGGTATTCAATTAATTTTTAAAGGTAAAAATTATGTAAAAAAATGATGATAAAATGCCACTGTTAACATAATTGAGTGATATATGTCATATAAGATCAGCTGGAAAATAACAATTTTAATTAAAATAACTTTAGAGCATATCAACACAATTTATGACATTAAAAAGGAGGGGAAGATAAGAGGAAATATAAGTGTGCTAATTATCTAGAATTCCATAAAAGAAATTAATACTATCTTATTTCTGACATTAATAGGTTGCAAAATATAAATTTTAGCATGTAATTTAAAGCTATGGAAATAGACACTTTTAGAACAACACCATCAAAAGGCTGTGCATCTTCCATTAGTAGATGGCAGGAATAATCACACATCTGTAGTAAAAGGTTGTATTCCTGTTGTGCCTGGGTTAGCTAGAAGATAATAAGGGCAGGTCATTTTTAACCTCCAACCCGCTAACATGGGCAAGAACCTATAATACACAGAGAGAACAATATTTAAATTTCAGGTACATTTATTAATTTGACAGAAGTGGTGAGAAAATGGGGTCACTTTAACTATAACAAGAATGAACATAGCTCATGAATTAATATCTCTATATGAAAGGGATGGCAATGTGAAATGTTTACCTGTGCCAATAACTCAGAATGGGGAATCTTAAGGGTTATTTTCTGTCTGTTTATTATCACCTTTCCCCACCAAAACACAAATATAGAGCTTACTTAGTGACAAAAATAAAAACACTAAATCCCTAGGTAATATAGTTTCAAAGGACAACTGTTCCCAAATTTTCCCCAATTACATCAATACCAACTTTCAAAGCAGCAGCTCTTTTCCATTTCCATAGTAAGCTAAAAGAGAAAAAAGCAACAACAGATTAAGAGAGTAGAGAATTCAAGCAAAATGGCCATCAAGGGAGTCCCCTTTCTCCAGGGAAGCTGACTGACTTAGAACCTTCTTGTGCTAAGTCATTGGCTGGCAGCCACATATAGGAAGTGTGGCCTCATTATAAACATGGCAACAAATGTTGCATGCCTTAGTCAGCTATGCTTTCTATAAATGGAGACCTGTGAATACATGACCACCACAGCATTCTTCTGAAGACTTTTGGAAATAAGAGAGTCCCATTAATAAAAAATTTAGGCTGGTATTTACAAAAGCTCTCCTGTTAGGAAATTATTTTAAAATAAGAGTTCTTTCTCTCTCTCTTTCCCCTGCCCCATCCCCATACACTGACATAGACTGCTCTGTGATTATATTAACTACTGAAAAATTAACCCCTGAGGAAGAGAAGAAAGAAGAGTGAATGTCTTTCTATAACTTTACCATCCCTAAAAGGATTATACTAATAAAAATATGTAAATTTCTTGCACTTACCCTGAGGCTATTTGAATTTAAAGGAGAAATTGACCTAATATATTTTCTGGATTTATAACGTATGTTATCTCATACCTCTTCATAACATTATTCTATATATGTATAATTATCTCTATTTTCAGAAATGAGGAAATAGAAGCTCCAAAGAATTTTAAATTGGTTTAATATAATCGTTAGGTTTCAGTTGAAGTCTGGCAGCTTTTAAATGTGTTCCACTGTACTCCCTTGAAATCTTCTGAATGATGTTGGACTTAGAAAAAAATACAAAGGAAATTAAAAAGGAAGTACTATCCCAAAACTTAAAGTAAGATAATTTTTTTACAAAAGGAAGTAAAATGTATACAGCAATACAATTTAAATTTCTAGAAGACACATAAGAAAAAAAATCTGATAATCATTTTGTTGTAAAAATTCTGAGAGAATATATAAATAAATGTATTATATAAACTATAAAAAGAGATAAAATGTACTTTTCAGGAATTTATCAATATGTTATTTATGAGTCTTTATTTATGTATGTAAGATGAGAGTAATAAAATATTCACATCATAGAATGGGTTGAATAAATACATGTGCAGTGACTTGCCATGGACTTCCTGGAGTTAGGTAAATTTCACAGGCTAAGGGCATAGTCCTTCACAAGACTGCTCTCACTTACTTCAGACACTAGCCACAGGCTTAAGAGTTCCAAGGCCACCCACACTTCTGACCAACAAGCTAAACATTCAGGGCTTCCTACTCTCTCTTCATGCTCAATAATCTCCTAGACTGACAAAGAATTCAGGAAAGTCCTATACATATAATTGCAGTATTATAGCACAAAGAATACAAATCAAGATCAGCAAAAAGAGATGCATAGGGTGAAGCCTGAGAAGTTCCCAAATGTCCAGCTTCTGGTGTTCCCTCTCCCTACAGAGTCAGGAAACATCACCTTTCCAACCACTGATGTGTAACAGTACACATTGTATTGTTAACCAAGGAAACTCATATAAGCTTCAGTGTCTAATATTTTTTTTGGAGTTCTATTCTGTGGACATGATTGACTGAATCACTGGCCATTCTATTAAACTTAATCTCCAGTTCCTACTCCCCTCCCTGGAGGTCAGGCTAATGTCACATGGTTCAAAGCTCCAACCCTCTAAAAACACGGTCTTTCTGGATTGGCCAGCACCATCCTGAGTCATCTTGTTAGCATAAACTATCTATAAACTCACCATGAGTCACTTCATTGGCATAAACTAACAGAATATATCATGAATAGCAAGTACACTCCTGTCACTCGGGAAATTCTAAGGCATTAGAAGATAGCTCCCAGGAATTGGGAACAAAGGCCAGCCAAATTATTTATTACACAATAATATATAAAGCACTTTAATTAGCACCTGACATACATTGTTGTTGTTGTCATCCATAGGCGTAGTATACTAATTTAGAGTAGAGTTAAAAATAGGTCCATGATTTATCCATTAGCTTTAGAGATAGCTGAAGACTTGGGTTAGCTTTTCCAGAATTTCTGTAGGCTTGTTACATTTTTACTTACAAGTGAGTTTCCAGTCAGTGTTTCCCAGAACATTAGTGCCGTACCTAGTCTGCTCAAGCAGAGTCTCTGCTCTTGGGTTCAGATTGACTTTCACAAGTCAAAGTAGGTTTCAACCTGGGCTAGGTTTACTCAGCTTTAAGACAGGATGCATGACAGACCACATTGCATGAATGGCAACAACCAATCAGAGGAATTAAGAGACTTACTTCAATGCTAGGATTTCGTATTCTTAAATCATTCTTGCATATTCAAGGGGTCACAGGAGCAGACTAGACACTAGATTATTGAGAGTTTGTCTGCAGTTACTACATTCCAGACCATACATTTGAACTTCATTGCTGAAATTGTTTATTGAGTAACAAGTATCAAGGAAATTCTACTAAGCTGGAGAATGAGGATCAGTCGTGTGAATCTGAGGAGAATGTTATGAATCTTACAAGATATAAAAGCCGAAAGGGCCACCAGATCATGTGGCTTCCATGAATTGAGGCGGCTCATGCTCATTTTGTCTCATCTCTTGAGACTATGTCCATCTTAGCAATCAGGTAAGTCTCCTAATTCCTCGGATTTGTTGTTGCCATTCATGCCATGTGGCAGCTGTCTATCCTGTGTTAAAGCTAAGTAAACTTAATCCAGGATGAAACAAATTTTGACTTGTGAAAGTAAATCTGAACCCAAGAGCAGAGATGTTGCTTGAGCAGACTGGACGTAATGCTTATGTTCTGAGAAACACTGTTTGGAAACTCACTTGTAATTAAAATTTGACAATTTTACAGAAATCCTAGAAAAGCAACTCAACAATATGGTAATCAGATGTGTTTACTGGTAAGAAACTCACTTCCAGTGGGTTTAAACATAGAAAGAAATGTGTTAACCCACGTGATATGGTTTGGCTGTGTCCCCACCCAAATCTCATCTTGAATTGTAGTTCCCATAATCCCCTCATGTCATGGGAGGGAACAGGTAGAGAAAACTGAATTGTGTGGGTTGTTTCCCTTATCCTGTTGTGATAGTGAGTTAGTTCTCATGAGATATGATAATTTCATACAGGGCTCCCCTTTACTGAGCACTCATTCTCCTTGCTGCCACCATATGAAGAATGACACGTTTGCTTCCCTCTCCATCATGATTGTAAGTTTCCCGACACTGCCCCAACCCTGAAGAGCTGTGCGTCAATTAAACCTATTTCCTTTATAAATTACCCAGTCTTGGATGTGTCTTTATTAGCAGCATAGAACAGACGAATACACAACACAAACGACGTCCAGAAGTAGTACAGACTGCAGGTGGAATTCTGTCTGGGTTCTATCTCAGTCCTCTGCTCTTCCTCCAAGGAGAATTCCTCCTTCATGTGCTTGCTGGGTTTGTCATGGGTGCAAAATGGCTGCAATTGTTCCCAGTATAATGGCTTCTCATAAAACCATACAGAGAAGAAACAAACATGTCTTGATTTTTAAAAAATCAAAGGGAAGTCATGGTCTTGATTTTTAAAAAATCAAAGGGAAGTAATGTTCTTTACTTTGCAGAAGCAGCACAGATGCCACCCAACCCTGAACCAATCACCATGGTCAGAGGAACGTTAAGCACTAATGGCTTAGGCCACGACTCCATGTCCACTGTTAAACCACATATTGCCACACGAGGAATAGGATTAACTTGGGCTAGGTTTTGTTTGTTTCAAGCATATAGATGAATGTAGATACATAAAGCTTTTCTTTCCTGCCCAAGTTTAGAAACAAATGAAAAATAAAACACAGGGGATGGGCCTATGGAGATGTAAGTCCTTTTAATGACTGGCTGGATAAGGAACATGGTTTAGATTGTGGTCAAATGAATTTGCTCACATTTCAACTACAGATATCTGGAGACCCTCATCAAGACAAAGCCTGTACCGCCGAGTTTATTCCAAGCTGCCTTGCTGAGGGAAGAAAACCTAATTAGAAGAAGTAGGACTGAGTGGAGAACACTTACCTTATTTTTTTACCTCATAATCAAATGTCATTCCTTTTCCGTAAGGAGGGCTGAGTGAGAAGTGGGGAGCATTATTCCACCTGAAATCCCTCCACAAGGAAAAATAAAGCCAAGAGCTGGAAAATGTTTCACCTTTTACCCCTCCAATGATGATGACTAGTTTGGGTTAATAACAGCTTACTCTGCAAAATCATGTAGTTGGTAAATCTGAAGTCTTGTTAACAATGAGTACAGAGAAAACTGATGCCAGGGAGTTCATTGGCTCTGTCCACTGCAGACACTATAAAAACATATTATGACAGAGACTTCCTAAAAAAACATGGGAGACATGTGCACCTCTGCTCCCTTCCCAAACCTGACTAAAATGACACTCAGATAGTTTAAAACAATAAAATCATTAACCCACAAGGACAAATAAGATGAGAAAACAAAAGCACTCTAATGAGAGCAATAAAATTTTGAAAGCTGACTTATGGATGGAATAATAGTAACAGATAAGTAAGTGAATTCTTGGAGAAAAGCCAAGAAAAATAAGTCCATTCATGCCATAAAACTTTAGAAAGGCTCAGACATGGAAGCTAACCACTATCTCCAGAGGACAGGGAGTAGGAATGTGGGGAGGGGAAGGCATAAAATAGAAAGATTGCTTTAAAAAGTCATAAACAAAAGTATTCTAACGCACGTTCCCTTTTTTAGTCTGTGCAACAAAATTGTATTCTTCAGCTTTGAGAATTCTAGATAAGCTGCGCCACAGAATAGAGAAACCGCTGATAAAAAAGCTGGACGGTAAAAGGGGAAATAAGTGAAAGTCCGCCTATTAGATCATGAGAACACTCCTCCAAACCCCACATACCTTGACAGGCAGGAGAGTGTTGGGAAATCTGACAAACCCACGAGAAATTATGGGCATCCCTTTCTAACCACCCGTCAAGAAATGCAAGATGTCAGTAGGCTTTGCCACAGCAGACAGAGTTCCTGTAAGCATTTTGGCTTAAGGCCATGAAATATTTGAGCAAATCTCTAACTTCATTGTAGCTATTTTTCCTTCTGCTTCATTGCAGATTTGTCAAAAATGGTATAGGAGATTGAATAGAATGATAGGATAATCTATTATGACCTAGAAAATTTAGCTCAGAAATCTCACAATTGTTTGATGGAAGGGCATTCTCATGATAATTTGTCATGATAGTGTCTACCCTAAAGCAGCTGTTAATATATACTGAAAGGAAATTATATGCCTACAGTAAAGAAGATGCACATCATTTTCAATAAATCAAACTATTACATGTAATTAAATATATGAATGAGGATAAAAATATAACACTCAAAAAAAAAAACCACTCAGGCTGGGCACAGTGGCTCATGCACATAATTCCAGCACTTTGGTAAACTGAGGTGGGAGGATTGCTTAGGCTCAGGAGTTTGAGACCATCCTGGGCAACACGGCAAAACCCCATCTCTCCAAAAAGTTAGCTGGGCGTGATGGTGAGCGCCTGTGGTGCTCACTACTTGAGGGGCTGAGGTGGGAGGATCACTTGAGCCCAGGAGGTGGAGGTTGCAGTAAGCTGAGATAACACCACTGCAGTCCAGCCTGGGTGACAGAGTGAGATGCTCTCTCAAGAAAACAAAAAAATTAGGCTGTGTGCAGTGGCTCTAACCTGTAATCTCAATACTTTGGGAGGCCTAGACAGGTGGATCACTTGAGGTCAGGAGTTCAAGACCAGCCTGGCCAACATAATGAAACCCTGTCTACTGAAAAAAAAAAAATACAAATATTAGCTAGGTGTGGTGGTGCATGCCTGTAATTCTAGCTACTCGAGAAGCCAAGGTATGAGAATCATTTGAAGTGGTGAGGTGGGTGTTGCAATGAGCAAAGACCCACCACTGAACTCTAGCCTGAGTGACAGAGTTAGATGCTATCTCAAAAATATAACGAAATTTTAATAATTATCTCATCACAATGGTAATTACAGTGGCAATCTTAACTTAAAAACGTAAATGAAAGATATAGGACATACTTTGCAAAAACTGTAAAGCTTTATTAGAAAGAAATTTTATACTTTAATAAGTAGAAACACATAATCATGCTCCTGGATGGAAAGAGAGTTCTTATATATAATTTTGGATCTTCCCCCCAAAATATGAATGTTTAATAAAATCCCAATCAAAATCATAAGCCCTTTCTTGGACTATAGCCTTCGGATGACAAATTTTATTTGGTTTATTAACTAATTTAAAAAATTCAGAATAGTCTCAAAGAAGGAAAAACTAGACTTAGCAAAAATTAAAATGGATGCTAAGCAATCAGTAAATGAAATAGCATGGTACAAAAATCAACATATTATATCATATTGAAAAGTAGAGAAAACTAAAAACTGATCCATACATCAAAATAAAATAAAATAAAATGTTTTTAATTAATATATGCATAATTGTTTTCCCAATTAAAAAAAAAATCTATGCAGACTATTCAAACTAGTAAAATCCCATCCCTAAATATACTCTAAAAGTGCAATACACTATTATGTAAAACATTAATAATATCTGGAATGCCTCAAATAGAATAAAACTGGACATTTAGCCTGTTGTTCAGTGCTAAGTAATAATCAATAACCTTTGAACTATTTCAGAAAAAGAGGAATCTGCTTCCCCCCAAACAAATGAGACTATAAAATTTTTTAAAATCCTAGAGCAAATGTAATAAGATTAAAATTTAATTTAATTATTATTTTACAAATAAAACTCAAGATTCAAATGGGCAAACTCAAGAGCAAACAACTCACAAAATAATGTTATTTTAATAAGCACATGTTAAAAATGTTTAACTTCAATTGAATCTCAAATCCTAACTGTAAACTCAGTCGTATAATTGCTTACTGTAGAAGTAAAATTAAATTAAATGATGCATGCTTTGGCAGAAAATATATTAAAATTGGCACAATCCAGAGAAAATAAACATGTCCTCTTTTAAGGATGACACAGAAAATCATGAAGCATTTTACTGAAAACAAAAAAGCACTAAAAAATGGACACATAAGTCTCAGTTAGTGGAAAAAAAAGCTAAAATCATAATAAAGTAATTCACCAAAACATGAAGTAATTTGGCAGTTACTGTAATTGCAAAAAGAATTCCCATGATTAATTAAATCAATGCAACAAACATTTAATGTTTACTTAGTATGTGTTAGTCATTGTTTTAATGTTATAGAAAAGTAAATAAACTACAACAGTAATAAATACACTCTCCTAGTAGTCCAGGAGGTTATGATCCTCTTTGAGTCTGAAAGTGGGACAGTAAAATGAAAGGAATAAACAAAGTGCAATTAAATGCAATGCATAATAGTGGAGAATAACCAAAACTAACATACATACTGTATTATGAGATAGAAATTGACAAACTCTTTTTTGAAAGAGTTTTGTATTTCATATAATGAACCATAAATATTTCAAAACCATTTATTCAGTAATTCTATTTCTGGAAATGCAGTCCAAGAAAATACATTCAAAAGGAGAAAAGATCAGAATGCAAGGTAGTTTATGCAATAAGAAACTGGAGAGTGTTTCTTGGAAAATTGATTATATTTAATAATCATTATGAAGATCATAGCAAACAATGGGAAAAATTTAAGACATATTTAAATAAAAAAAGATGTATAAGTTTAGTATTCTGATAAATATGTTGAAAAGTGTTTATTTGGAAAAAAATCTGGAAGCAAATAACATAGTAGAGACACATATGCTAGGATTCTGGGTAGTTTTCATTTATATTCAACAGTTTATTGCTTGCCAAAAATATAGACATCCCCTGGGCAAACATTCTCTCAAGCCGTTTAATAGCATTGGATTCTTTAATAATTAAGACAACGTAAACAAAGGAGTTTTAGACCCTTTGCTAATACAAATTTTAGAACCCTAGATTCCCACTGATCCATTTTCCCAGGGAGTCTTTTAGATTTACATCTTAAGTTAACCAGTTAACTGCTGGAGAAACTGGGTAACAGAGAAGATGCTTAATAGAGGGAGGGCATCTCAGGCTTTGGTCAGCCCTGCATTTAGTACCTTGAAACTGGATTCCTGTCTCTTGTCCTTCCAAACCTGTACTAAGATTGGAGAACTGAATTTCATCCAATATTAAAGAATCAGAGGCAACGTGGTTTTGTCCAATTATATGAGGAAAAGGGAAAGGAGGAAGTGGAAGACCATATTAGGTGTTGCGTTTATAGGAGAGAAAGGATAAAATAATTATATATATATAGTTAATAAGGTATTATTTCAGAAAAAATGACTGTGAATAATCTGACTACCAGATGATAACATTGACTTCACTAAGTCCAGAAACAGCCTCGAAACCCACTCCTAGTTAATTCATTCTAGGAGAGGACATAGTCCTTTCCTTAAACTCTCCTCATTTGCAATTTGCAATTGACTGACAATCAGCTGGAGTGACAGGGGCAAATGGGTTATGTACCTTTAACTGGAAGGATTCCAAGAATCAGAAAAGAAGCTGCAAGACCTCTTAAGACCTAAGTTTGGAACAAGCACAGTTGGCATTGCGGCTCTATTTATTTTATTATATTTTTAAAGACAGGGTCTCACTTTGCCACCTGGGCTGCGGTACACTGGTGAATCATAGCTCACTACAGCTATGAACTCTTGGGTTCAAGTGATCCTCCTGCCTCAACTTGCCTACTAGCTGGAACTACAGGCATGAGCCATCATTCCTGGCTATTTTTGAAAAGATTTTTATAGAGACAGTGCCTTTCTGTGTTGCCCAGGCTGGTCTCAAATTCCTGGTCTCAAGCAATCCTCCCACCTTGGCCTCTCAAAGTACGGGGATTGCAGATGTGAGCCATTGCACATGGCCTCAGCTACATTTTATTGGGAAAATCAAGTCACAAGTTCTGATTCAAGTAGTGGAGAAACACGCTTCACTCTTGATGGGTAAATTTTCACAATGACATTGAAAAGGGAAATAAGTGCAAGAAGTAAGGAAAAATCTGGCCAATTTTGCAAACTACCGGATAGATTCTGACAATATATTCTAAGGAATTATCTCAAATATGAAGGCTGAGAAGACTTCAATGCACAAAGTTGTTTATTGCAGTAAAATTAGCAGAAACAGCATCTCCAACTCTAGAAACATTACCATATATGTTATGAAAAATTGACTTAGAGGAATAATAAGGAGGTAATGTTAAAATAGGAGGAATAAATACATGTGCTATGAGATGATAAAAACAAAAATGTCTGAAAGTAGTAAGATTACAGCAAAATCAAACTTTTTTAAATAAGGTAAAATCTGCATATCAAATATATTTGGGTAGTAAAGTATATATTTTTCAATCTGCCTGTTCTTCTGAATTTCATACTTCTGTATGTTGCACATGTATATCTCCCACACAATTGGATATACATCGATTAAATGTTATCACACCCTCAGCCATTATTTTAGAACAAATTTTGAAGATAAAACGTGAAAAGTATCATCATACTTTAGAGTGGGGAAAGGATAATTTCATTTATTTTCCAAGGGGAAGTGACCTAAACCACCTGGAACACAAAACCCATCATGACACTAAAACATCCAGAAAGAACACAGGTGTAGACATTGGGCACCATAGGCAGAAAGGCAGAGAACTTCAGTAGAGAAGAGGCACAATACTCATTGAACACATTAGCCAAACGTCAAGGCTATCTGCTGGTCAGGACTTAATTTTTCAAGCTCTACGTTGAGGGAACACATAAGCAAAAACTGAAAAAATTCAATTTTCAGTAATGTTTTTATGTATATTTCTACAAATAAACCAATTAGTTCCTCAAATATTAGGTTCTAGGCTAGGACAAAAATAATGACTACATTATGTTACCTTTATAATCAGTCCTCCCTTATTAGTTTCCCGTTTTGTCCCTGGACCAGAAACTGACAGACAGCTCCTACTTCTCAAAGAAGGAAGTATTTTTCTATATATGGCATTGATCCTAATATTCTACAATTCCAGATCACCATACTTAGTGTGACAAACTAATCCATGTTAATCCATGGTCATTCTAATAGAGTGACATAAATAGTTAAGCATCTGATAAGTACATTGGGGTTTGCGGTAATTTGTTATGGCAACAATAGGAAATGGATACACATGACAAAACCATGTTATAGCTGTGAGCTACTGCAGTGCCATATATATCTTCCATGTATTTACTTACATTTTCTGTTTAGGCCTTTGGAATAGACTAGACCAAATTTTGAAGTCACATAGAGTAATATTTCCTCCTGAGACACAGTATCAGAAAGAGCTACTTGCATTTTATTTCTCTGAATGAGTTTTATGGGAAAAGCCATTTAAGAAACACCATGGAATATTATGCAGCCATCAAAAACGATGAGTTTGTGTCCTTTGTAGGGACATGGATGAACCTGGAAAGCATCATTCTCAGCAAACTGACACGAGCAGAAGATCAAACACCGCATGTTCTCACTCACAGGCGGGTGTTGAACAATGAGAACACATGGACACAGGGGGGGAGCACTACACACTTGGGTCTGTTGGGGGGAAATAGGGGAGGGTCAGTGGGGGGTGGGGAGTTGGGGAGAGATAACATAGGGAGAAATGCCAGGTATAGGTGATGGGGAGGAAGGCAGCAAATCACACTGCCACTTGTGTACCTACGCAACAATCTTGCATGTTTTTCACATGTACCCCAAAACCTAAATTGCAATAAAATAAATTAAAAAAAAAGGAGTGACAGAAAAAGTAACAACACTCTTCAGAATTCAGAGGCAAAAAAAAAAAAAGCAAAGTATTTCCAGGAAATGAAAATAACTAAGAGCAACCAATCTTAATATATACATCATGATACAAAAAGGAGATATGTAAAATGAAAACAAACAAAGACCAAGAGAAAGGAGAACATTGTTCTGTGTCTTCTCTACATTTTCACTATATCCTGTCTTATAATAATCTCTCTTGAAAGATAGACTTTCATAGATAGACCTATTTTATTAAATAGAGTAGTATCTTTAGTTATTTTAATATTTTTGTGGTTTTTACAAAGTTAACTTGATAAATTATGCTTTTTTAAATTGGCCAATTCATTTATATGCCTACTGAAATAAACATGTTTAAAATATTTATCTTTTTTCATTAAAATATTTCAGTGATTGTTTTATATGCTCTGAGTATATTCTTCCAAGAAGGAATTTTTCATTTCTTATACAATATTGACTTTAGAAGAACACCAATCAACTAAAGGTTATTGATTATATAAGAAACATGATATTACACAGAAAAAAACCTTTAAATTAGTTTGATAAATAATCATTCTGTCCAACTAGTCATATAGAACTTACAGGATAGGAAAGAAAAATTGTATTTTGATGATATATTTGAAACAAAACAACGGTATTTTTAAGCAGCCAAAACTGAATTTCTGAACTTTCCTACAAATTATCTAGCTCAAAACTCAGCACACTGAAGAAAGCAACCATTTTTCTCATCCAACCCCACTTTTCTGTACAGATTCTTTGTAAATCATGTTCCCAAAAAGTATCTGGAATCACTCAGCAGGAGTAGCACTGAAACGCTGGACTCCATTTAGTTTCCTAAATGTATGACAAATTCTTGCTTTTTCTAAGCAACCTAAAAAAATGCTAATCCATTGTTAATATGACTATATCATAAATTAAGATATATGATTAACGTTACACAATTTATACCTTTTATCAGTTACAGGTCACATGTTAGGATGTTTTATTTGTTATTTAATTGATTCAAAATCAAAAGTATATGATATGCCTTTTATTGGTAAGCCAGGTATTATGGCAATGTTTACTAAAAATAATCTTATGGGCTTTATCGGAAGTAAAAAATAGTCAACACAGTTTATAGGGTATTCATATAAAATTTTAAAGTGATAATTTTAATTTGCAGACTTCATCAGAATGTTGAAAGATTCTGTTTCATTTAATCTTCGTGGAAACCAGATCTTTTTACTTTATACGCTTATGTCAGGCACAGATACAGGAAGAGACAGGTGAAAAGGGAGGATAAGAACAAAAAACGGAGGAAGAACATGAACCCTGAACATATTTGATGACATAAAATGAGTATGAGCTTGATTCTGTAGGCATTGAGAAGCCTTTAAAAACTTTAAGTAGAAGAGTAGCATGACATATTTATATTCTAGTAAACTCACTCTGGAAGCAATGAGGACTATAGAACATAGAAGAATGATCCCCAAATAGGGAAAAGAGTCACAGAAGATAAGAGGAAGTTCT
Organism: Sapajus apella; assembly: GCF_009761245.1. Classification (NCBI taxonomy): domain Eukaryota; kingdom Metazoa; phylum Chordata; class Mammalia; order Primates; family Cebidae; genus Sapajus; species Sapajus apella. The sequence continues at coordinate 27,812,996 of NW_022436948.1, forward strand.
AAACCAGCAGAAGAACGGATGGAGACTGGAGACGAGCCCTGAGTGAGTAAAAATAGTAGACTTGACGAGATAATTTATTCTGGGAGTTAGAACAAGGAAGGAGATAATTATTCACCCTTTGTGATGTGGGTGGCTAGTTGGAAATGTTCATTGACATAAGAAATACAAAAGTCAGAAAAAGTGTCAGGGGAGGGGGTGGAGACAAACAGTTGGATTTGGCAAGGCAGGATTGCATATGCCTGTAAGTATCCAGCTGGAAAAGTCCAGTAAACCATACGGAAAATTGCTGTAAGTTGGAACTTAGCAGAGAAGTTGAGGATGGAAACACAGCTTTTATGATTACGGTTGACTGATAATCTCATGGGAGAGAAGAATATTGGTCATGGTGATTGTATAATTGAGAACATATCCAAGAACAATAGCCTCAATGACACCAATACTTGGAGAATAGGTTTTTAAAATGACAGAGAGAGAAAAGAGAAGAAAAGCCAACAGAAGAGTTTGAGAAGGAATTTGCTGGGGAGTGGGTAAGAAGAGAAGCAAAATGCACAGAATATTCTAGAAGCCAAGAATAAAGGGCAAAGACAAGAGTGTTTAACGTTTAAACACTCTTTTTAAATACAGACAGACCAGATATGATGAGGATTAAACACAATTCACCCAATTTCTTATATTTTCATAGCATAGGGTCCTTTGATACATTACTTGCTAACTATTCAGGCAGAAATACTTTTATTTCTGTTTAAAAGAATAAGAGACAATATTTTTGATCCATTGTTAAGCCCATTTTGACTATCATGCTCCTTTCTCCAGCTTTCTGACAACCTTTAGTAGAAACAGAAATCCTGAACACTTCATTTTTAGTATGTATTTTAAAAATTCACCTTCTACTTATTAGACATTCACAGAATGATACAATATTCACTATGTCTTGCTTATCTGAGTGCCAGTTATGAGCGGAAACTACAGGGCAGATGTCAGAAAGCATTCCATAGACTTGCCACAATCCCTGAATGGGAGCTGGAATGGAAAGTTAAGTAGTCAGTCTTACATTGGGAATTAGACCCAAGAAACCCAGCAGTGGGGGCAGTAAGAGGTGATGTAGGAAGTGAAGCAAGAGTCACCAAGGAGCATGCAAAGCAGACAGACAGGGATGAAAATGCCAAGTCAAGAGACCACTAAGCCCCAGAGTGAGTTGCAGTTCAAGCTAAAATTCCCATTCTAGTCCTGAGGAGATTCCATTTCCAGACCCTTAAAAATCTTACAAGAATCTCGCCTGTACTTTGAGGTGTATTGGATGAATCTGTTCCTTGCCACCAAACTTCAGAGATTAAAAACCGTCATGACAGTTGACAGGCAGAGAAGATAATTTCTAGATCTGGAAGGAAACAAACAGGCAAATGAATTCAACAAACTAAATGAATAGATGAAAGCTGTCCAGAGGAGGAGCTAAGCCTTAGATGTTGGACAGGTGGGTTGTGCCAATATGTGTATCTTTATGATGACAGTTTGAGAGCCTTGAGATTAGGCCTACAGTCTCCAATTCAAAGTATATTGTGTTTACGAGCTTGATAAATATTTCCTCATTGAATAAAGAGTATGGAAACACAAAAATATTATCACAAAAATGCTTTTTTTAAGTACAGCTCAATATGAAAATAGGGAGTTTGGTAATAAAGACAATTCTAAAAACCATTAACAAAGATGTCTCTCCATATTCCTCAGTGCTGTAGTTAATAAACCATTTTCTCATAAGAAATCCCCCAACATTTATCTGAATGTTTTTGCACCAACATTTTACTCTGCTGAAGACAGAACAAAAATCAGTGCCCCAAACTTTTGAAAACATGTGCAGTACAGCCAGTGCTCAACTTACGACCACGATTGGTTCCGACAGGTCGTAACAGGATTTGGTTGTAAGTTGAGTAGGCTATATGCACGCGGAGATAGTAGTGCTGCCGGAAGCTGGTCCGCACGGTCGTACGCCCAGCTGGGCAACATTTGCGCTGCCAGACGCAGAGCAGTCGTGGCTAGCGATTGTGGTCAAAAAGTCGAATGGTCGTAAGTTGCATAGGTCGTAAGTCGATCAATACCTGTATATGATTAATGTCATACCCTCTTTCCCAACAAAACAAGCAAAAAGTCATAGTCTTACTAAGCCAATTTAATTTTTTTTAATTTCATTGGCTTGGAAGATCATATGTAACTACTAAAAAAATGTTAAAACTAAGCAGAATAACTGTATAAACAGCAGGATATATAGTGGGAATATCTGAAGTTCCTATTCACTAATGGTGTTATTATTGAGGTCAAAAGGAGTATCTCCAAGAAAATTCTAAATAGATTCTGTCATTTTCAACAAGCAAAAGTATTTTTTTTTATCTCATGATTCCTTAGCCAGCAATGTTGTCCTCATATATCTTGGCATAGGAGAAATGCGGTATTGGTTTAATTTAGATTTGATTTATGTGCTGTATCATCAGGAACAGATAAACCTGCATAATAAACAGCATATGTTGGCCTTAACCAAGCATGTGGATTCTGTTATATGAAAAGCAAATGTTCAAGTAACAAAATTAATATTAATATGGTCTGCAAAATCAAAGTCTGGAGCTACTTTCGGTAGAGTTGAATAATCACAGATCCTACTGTAGGCTAAATCTCATTTATTTCACATAATGAAAGGGAGCCAGTGGTCTTCAGTGTAGAATTTAGGTATAATGCCCAAAACTAAGTTTGGTATTCTTTATATAAAAAGTCCCTCTGTGAGAAAGTACGTTTTATAAAAACTGCAATCACAATCTTTGACAAGAAAGCTGGAATTATATAGTAGATAATCACCATTGTTATAAAATTCTTCCAAGCCATATTCACTCCTTCTGTGTTCTAGTTGCCTCATTCTGGAATGCTTAACTGCAAAGACCTTAAGAGGCAACAATAAACTAGGAAAGAAATTCTCTTTAAGGACAAGGGGCAGGGCAATCATGTCCAATATTTCCCAGACCTTTGCTACTAGAGGCTCATTTGTAATCATTTAAGACTTATGAAAATTAAAAATGAATGCTTAAAAATTATTTTATAGCTACCTCAAGAGGGCTGGCTTTCCTGAAATCTCATATTCTGAATTCACTTTTGATCTCCAGAATCACATTTATTCATACACTTATATGTCATATGTAGTTTTTTCCAGATTTACTGCCCCTCTTCTCAGGTCTGCCATTCTGATTCTCATTCTGTCTACTGTGACAAACAGCAGTTGTCAAGATACCACTTTCTCCCAAGATAGAACATGAAAGTTTTATTTATTTATTTATTTTCTCACTTTTTATAAAATAACTTCTTCCTACGGTAGGCTTACAGCCAGCCTTCTTAGAACCAAGTGTTCCCTTGTTGATATTTCCCTGACATAGAAATAGATCTGCCCTTTTAATATTAATGTGTATTCATATTTTTTTAAAAAATCATAGAATGAATCATCTTGGAGTTTCCTTTAGTTTTATCCAACAGAAGGAAGTTTTCAAATGTATTGCTATGGTTTGGGTGTTGGTTCACCCTAAAATTTTTATGTTGAAACCTAATCACCAATGTATTAGGAGTTGGAGCCATTGGGAGATGATTAGATCATGAGGGAAGAGCCCTTATGAATGGCATTAGTGCCCTTAAGAAGAGACCCCAGAGAACTGCCTGGCCTCTTTCACTATATGAGAACACAGTGAGAAGGAGCCACGTTATGACTCCCTCAGCAGACCCCAAATCTGCCAGTGCGTTGACTTGGACTTCTAGTCAAGTCCTAGCCTCTGGAACTATGAGAAATAAATTTCTGTATGTTTAAGCCACTCAGTCTATGGCAATTTATTTTAGTAGCCTGAAAAGACTAAGACACATATCCCGAGCCTTTCCCCATCATCAAACTATACAGACAAATCTTGTATCTCAAAGTTCTATATTTTTAACTTCATGTAAACACAAAGGGTAGAAAAAGAAGTAATCTGAGAAACTACTTAAAGCCTCCTATGTTTAGTTATTAATATAGTAAAAAAAGTTGCTAGTAGCCTAAAAGGTATTGCTTTAAATAATTTGCTAATACCAAATGACTCTTTTAAGGTGTGGCTTGCTCAAGATTTTAAAAACCTAACAGCATCCACTGTTGAAGCTTTATGTCAAAAGCCCAATTATTGATAATGATGCCATTCATCTCTTAAAGCAACTCATTTTTTTCTTAAATTTGAGATATGTATACCTTCCACAAAATATTTTAAAGGAATAAAGAAAAGTGTGAGAAACAAAGATAGCTTGTAATCCTTCACCCAGATATAACCATTTTTTTGACTTAGTAATTTTTATAGTGTGTATGTGTGTATCAGGAAGACGATCATATATTTCTATCACATCTCTTTTCACATATTAACAAATATTTCTTTTTTTAACTTTTAGGTTCAGGGGTACACGTGAAGGTTTGATAAATAGGTAAATTCGTGCCATGGGTTTTGTACAGGCGAAATAATTACAACAAATCCAGGTATTAAGTCTAGCACCCAATAGTTACTTTTTTGACTTCTCTCTTTCCCCCAACTCTCTACCCTCAAGTGGAGACTCTCTCATCACTAAGTGCATTTGTACATCATTTAATGACTTCCTGCTATTCGCTGTTGGCCTGTTACAGCTTTACAATTGACAATGCGGATGTTTCTGACTTTCCCATATTGAAGACAATGTCTTGATGACTATAGGTGGAAACATATCTTAGTTCACAAGCCCCATCATTTTTAGAAGTGGAATTCCTGAATCAAAGAGTAAGCACATTTAAAAATCTAAATGATATTGTCCAACTGACTTCCAACCAATGTTACATGGGTACATTCCTTGCCCTCTCTCTCATTCATTTTTTAATAGAGTCAACATCATTTGCACGCTTACAACGTACTGGGGTGTGTACATTGTAATAGATAAGAAGATACAGGAGAACTAAAACATGGTTCCACCCAACTCCTCTCAGAGCTCATAGTTTAGTAATAGGATATATACATAATTTATAGGTAATGTCATAAATGGTAGAGTTTGGTGGCAATGTGCATAGTTGATTAAGGAGGATAAGTAACATCTGTTAAATGTGAGTTATGTACCTTGACATTTGTTATCTAATTTAGTGATAATAAGCATTTTTAAGAGACATTTTTATTCTACCTAGGAAGAAAAAATTAAGACTCAGAGAATTTAAGTAACATTTACAGGCTTGGCTGCTGTAGTCTCAGCTCAGTAACCATCTAGCTTTGTGACCTTTAACCAGTGAATTTATCTAAGACTCAGTTTCCATATCTGTATAATACAAATAAAATGAACTTCAGGATTTCAGCAAGGGAGGAGTCAATTAAATGAGAAGTCTTGCAGAGCATTTAGTACAGTGCTTGGTATCTAGTAAGCTCTCAATAGACATTGCTACCATTAATAACACTACTGTCTCTACTAATAATCCTGCTACAAAAGAGAAGGCCACTTTAAAAAAACAATCCATTTCATAATCAGAATATTTTATTTAATATTCTACTTAAATCCCCTCAATGCCCTTCAGGGACATTTGACAGTGTAAATATTTTTTCCTTCAGTGAAAGAATTGAAATGTCTTTCATGTTTTCCTCTCTGTTTTCTATTCACTGATCTTTCAGTTATTTTCACAAAAACACCACTGTCTCTTAAAAATGTATTACAGTCCTGCAGTTGGCTTTGAACATCTGAAGAAGTTTTAAACTGAGCTTCTAAAGCAATCTAAAATACATTTATTAAATGTTCCCACAAAATGAGCCATTAGCATACATGTCATTACCTAAGGGGAGGAAGAACAGACTGTGTTCAGTGGAATAACATAAATTACTGGTGCACAGTTCTAAAGTAAATAAACATCTTTTAATGACTTCCATTTTAGCACTTCGCATTTATGTAAATATGTAAAATCATAAGAGATATATTCCGAGTCTCTCAAGTAATTTATTAAACAGAATCATTTTTTCTAATAATTGTTCCAGAAATTACTTATAGTCTATGGCACAGCTGCCATTTGGAACTCTTGCCTTAATTTTGATAATGTTTCTAAATAAAATAAGTGTTCTGTTTTTGCTATTTTTGTTAGTTAAACAGAAAGATTGGGTTGAGAGAGACAGAAGGAGATAAGTTTGATTTGTATTTATGTTTTCAATATTCAGATTAATCAGCTATGAGCTTCTATTCATGTTTTGGAACACAGATAAAATAGACCTCAAAGTGAAACTATCTTAATCATCTTCAAAACATAAAGATGTTTCTTATTAAACACATTAAGATGCAGAGAAATTATCTGCCAAAAACTGCTCCAGTAAGTAGCAGTGAGGAATCTAAGAAAGGTAAATGCCAATATTTTTAAAACTTACCACTCGAGCCATCTGATTGCCTTCCCTCTTAACATTTGTCTACTTACTTACAGTTAGCTCCATGGCGTGTTTCTTTAGTAAGCTCACTAATTCTCTTTATCAGTTGTTTTAATTTCAAGTTTTATGATGAAAAGTGTTAGTGAAATATTTGTCTTAAATTGCAATATATTTGCTCTTATCTCCAATGGTTGAAAGACTTTGTGGATCACCAAGACTTAATTACTGCTGTAGCAAGGAAAGTCATTTAAATTCTCTCAACAAAGGGTTATCCTCAATTCAACATTACAGTAGTCCCTCCTGATCCTAGGAGGATGTGTTCCAAGACCCCCAGTATATACCTAAAACCACAGACAGTTCAACCTGATACATACTGTGTTTTTCGATCTGATGATGAGACAGAAACTAAGTGACACAGGACTGGATAGCCTCCACAGTGTGGGTAGGCTAGAAAGAATGATTCATGTCCCCAGCTGGACAGAAGAGGATGGCGCAAGATTTCATCACGTTATTCAGAATGGTGTGCAATTTAAACTTCTAAATTGTTTCTGGAATTTTCCATTTAATATTTTTGGATCACAGTTGACTGTGGGTAAAACTGAAACCTCAGAAAGCAAAACCACAGATAAGGGAGGACTACTGAATTACACTGAGAACTTGAGGGATGCCATGAAAAAGAGCCATTCTATCTTCCTTACTAGGAAATACATATGAACATATGAATGATTTGAAATTAATGCAATTTAAGAAATTAAAAAATAAGGTTTGTGTTTCTATAATCATTAGTGCCATGGATATTGGGTTTTTAAAGCTACTTGCAAATTCAGACACAAAACAGCAATACATCCCCTACTACTAAAAATAAGTGATACTCACTTTCCTTTTTCCTATGTGAACTACACTTAAGAGATCCTCTTTGACCAGAAGAGAAACATGTCATCTAATTGTAGTAAACATTCTTTTCTTAGAAATGAAACATCAACCCTGCAAATGCAGTATCAATATATTCACTATTACATGGAGGTTGAAGAAGGCCAGAAATTTCTAGCTGGATAGGGAAAAAAAAAAAAAAAAAAAAGACTTATTTTCCCTAAGTGTCCTACAGTCCTGAAATGACTTTAAAGTCAGACCTACTTTCAGTCCTGTAAGACATAAAATGTAGTACTTGTGTCAAGTGGATTTTCAAGTGGATTATTTATGTCCATCTGTCTCATATTTATGGCCAGGCCGAGTGTAAGATCGGAGTCTGCTTGAGAGAGATAAAAAGAGCGACCGTACTATAAAGAAAAGAGTAAAATTCAAACAAGAAAATAAAACTCAACATTTGTAAGTTTAACTGAAAAACTTGGGGAATAACTATAATTTTTCACAATTCAGGCAATTTCATGTACAGATTTTAATTTGCAAACATGAAAATTTGACAATCCCCACATTATTTTATACAGAATGTGTAGAAATGATTGTTTATAGAAACAAAAATGATATGCACGTACATATTTCCTAAGAAATACATTACAGTTCAGTTTTATCTATTTAATTTTATTTTCTTTGTACCTATAAAACTAAGTTTGAGTTTCCCAAGTTCTCCTTCAGTGAATGCTATTCATTTTTAGAACTCTCATTTACCTTTCCTATAAAACTCCAATTTTCATTAAGTTTGTACCAATAATTAAGCAGAAAAGCAAATATTTTGGTATAGTCATATTTTGAATAAAGGTTCTTCACTTATCACCACACATTAAACCTGTACATAATTTATGTTAACTGCAGATCTATATCCTTAGAACTTTTTAATTAGTGAATGCTTTATTTCCCTAATGTAAGCACTGTTGTTTGTTCAGATTCTCATAAAATATTAAGGAAGTTACTCTGATGTCCTTAGGTAAAAATAAATTAAGAAAATGAGAAAAGCATAATTAAATCAGGTACTATGTGGCATTCTACCAGTCCATGATTATAGAAGAAAACTATTTACTAAAAAGAAAATACGTACAGCATTAATTGGTCTTTTGGGAGTTAACGTTAAAAATGGGATATGTTGGCCAGGCGTGGTGGGTCACGCCTATAATCCCAGCACTTTGGGAGTCTGAGGCCAGCGGATCACCTGAGGTCAGGAGTCTGAGACTAGTGTGGCCAACATGGCAAAACCCCTCTGTACTAAAAATGCAAAAATTAGCTGGGCATGGTGGCAAACCTGTAATACCAGCTACTTGGAAGGCTGAGACAAGAGCATCACTTGAACCTGAAGGCAGAGGTTGCAGCGAGCTGAGATCATGCGATTGCACTCTAGCCTGGGCAACAAGAGTGAAACTCCAGCTAAATAAAAAGACTATAATCAAATAATTTACCTCTTACAATTTATGAACAATTGTTGAGGGCATGAAATACAATTTTTAGGGAATCAGAATTTGCTGAATAGGAGCTTTCATCTTTCTCCTAACTTGAACCTATATTAAATAGTCTTCATTCTGAGCAGCCTTTGCTTTCTTATTTAAGTGTTCTACACCAGTAGTTACCTGGAACTAATCCCAGGTAAGCTTTTCAAACAGAGAACTTGTTGTAAAATTGATTTTTTAAAAAATGTTAACTTCAAATCTCAATGGCTTAATACAACAAAAGATCTCTTCTTGCACATGTGTCTGGCTTGGGTTAACAAAGGTTTCTCTTCTTCATGGTGTTTTTGGAGCCTGGGCTGAGAGAGACTTCTCTATCTTGTGGTGCGGGAACACACAAACGCACAAGCAAAAAAAGAGCTTAGAGAACTCGTAGCCACTCTTATGAGAAGCACTTTATTTCTGTTCACAGTTCATTGGCAAATTCTGTCCCTGAGTATTTCAAGGACTGTTAGGAAATTTTCAAGCAAAAAGAGAAGAATCAATTATGGGGAAGACTATTAATCTCTACCACCTCTTATTGATTAAGTATTCAGTTCGCTGTTCTTCTGACACATAACATATACTCAGCACTTCCACATGGGAGACAGCTGAAGCCCATCCAGTCAGTCCCTGAATCTCAAGAGTATTCACGTGAAATGCAATGATCTCTCCCAAGCCCAGAGCTTGTTTTTGTTGGTCTGGAGATCTCTAACTTAAAAGCCAAATTGCCTGTCCTACACACACACACACACACACACACACACACACACACACACAGCCTCCTCAAGACTGCACAGCTTTGTCAGCTCCCGTCTTGCTCACATAAGCTTCGGTGCACAAAGGTCATTTTCAGTCTCTTACTGTCAATGGCTTCTTTAGTCCAGGCTTGTGGCCATTTTGGCAGCACATTGCTCTCAAATGCTTAAGAGGCTGCTTCTCTATCCTTTTCCAGTCCCTGCCCCGTGCCAGTAACTACACCAACACTTTTGAATACCTAGTTCTTGGATCTCCCAGAGAGCTCTTTGTTTTCTCAACCCCAAGTCACTTTCTCTCAATTTGATGGGGCGACCTTCAACATATCTGCAATAACCGATGGGAAGGCCTCACTATTAAGGGCTTTAGTCAACTTAAGATATTTAATTAACTTTAGTCGACCAAATAGTTTTACTGAATGCTGGTTCCTTAAAGCCTCTGTAAAATCCCTTTGCTCACAGCTTTGGGTTGAGAGGCAGTTATTTTTTCCCATATTGTTGGAATCCACATTTCTAGATCCTCTTTATCTCTTCTCATTTCTTCTTGTGAGCCAGCCAATTCTTTCCTAAATTCATTTTTGTTTTGACAGCACCTTGTCAAACATAGCCAATAGCAGTTAACGTCTAATATTTGGTTCTAGTTTCCGCCTTTTACCCAGGAGCTTAAAGGTACCTAGGCCTATGGTCTGCCTTCTAAGTTCCGACTATCACAGTTTCACCCAATGTTTTACTATCATGTAACATGAATTTTCTTCTTTGTCTGCTTCATGATCAACATTCTCAACGTTTGTCTACTGCAAAGTATTTGGTGATAGTAAAACTCAATTTCTAAAATTAATTACTGTGTTAGTGAGAATAAATGGGATTATACTGTGGTAACCAATTAATCACAGAATCTCAGTGGCTTCTGGCAGCATGCATTCATTTCTTGCTCACATGAAATGTGTAATTTATGTGGAAACTCTGCTCCATGTAGTCATTCAGGTAACCAAGCTACTGGTTGTATCACTGTCTTTTAGTCTGCCATCTCAACTTTTAGATCCTGAGGTGGCCAGATCAATAGGAATTTACAATCATACTTTTAAAGTGGCACATGGCACTTCCTCTCAAAACCTGAGTCTACATAAGATGCATGCCCCTGGCCTAATAGCAAGGGAGGTTGAGAAGGCTTTACATGTTCCTAGGAAGGAGAGAAATAATAATTATCATAGGGGCTAGTGCTTTCCATCTCCGTGTATTTATAATATTCAGATAGACATGAATAAGCTATAGCAACATCATTTGATCACCATCATTGTGGAGGAACATTTTTCAAAATATTGGATTATGACTATGAATGGGAAGAAAGAATTTGATATATTTCTTTTTAATTATAGATACACTTAGTGACTAATAATGTATACCAAAAAGCTATATAACAGTTTGACTGGCTCTTAATTAAAAAAAAAAAAAACTCCTTCATAACTAATGATCCTACATTGAAAACAGACTATTGAACAAGAGCAAAGTCAAGAAATAGTAAGAAGTAGGACAGGAAAATGGAGAAAGAGCAATAAGTCTAAGGGGGATATGAATATGGTAAAAAGGATAGTGACAGCCCTGCTAAGTTATTGAACACTATATCCATCATTCCAGCACCACAGGTTATGAGAAATCAAAAGAGGAAGAAATAGGAATCTCATAGAGATGAAAAACCATCAGGGCCTAATGAGACAAGCAAAACACTTAAAACATTTGCAAAAATATTTGAATCAAAGGTTAAAATTCTTAATAAATAGCTCATTCAAATTGATAAAAAACATTTCTTATAACCCAGCTCTCTAATACAGATTTAGGAGCCCACAAATTCTTCCTGTAAAGAGCCTGAGAGCAAATATTTCAGGCTTTCTGGGCCATAGAATCTTTGCCACAACTACCCAATCCTTCTGTTATAACAACCCCAAAAACATAAACAATATAATATGTAAATAAATGGGCATGGTTATTTCTCAATGAAACCTTATTTACAATAATAGGTAGCAGGTTGCATTTGGTTTGCAGCTCAGAGTTTACAAACCTCTTGCTTTAATAAATACAAAGGTAAAGAACTGTAATACAATTTCTAAGAAGAATAAAATAGTCAATAAATAAAATAAGAAGCAATGTTCAACCACACTAGTAATAAAAAAAATGCAAAGAAAAACAATAACATTCTATTTTTACCTACAGCATTATGAATTAAATAGCATAATACATGGCTAGAGGGAGGAAGAGGATATTAACATAAACTTCACAAACTTTCTGAAGGTCAAATTCATACATATTATAATATATTAATATATAATATGTGTATATATAATATACAATTGTGTTTATATACATACGTATTTTTCTTATATATGTAAGGAATATATGTTCATATATGTATTATATATATATGTATGTATATAAACAGAGAGAGAAACTCAATTAGAATTAGGAATTCTTACTAAGGACATGTGTTTGGTTTGAATTTTTAAATTCTAATTAGTCAAATGCTATTTATGGATATATTAGGAGAAAGATAATTCTAGGTGGCCATAATAATGGTTTATTTAATAATAAATATGCATTTTTATAGCCCCTTTATTTAATTTACCAACAGAATGAAAAATGTAAGAAGTGCAGAAAGTTCTACAATCTCTCTACTGGTTATAAGATTTCTTAACGTCAGCAACGTGAGGTCCCCTATTCAGTTTCCTCATTATCACCTTCCTTCTTCCTACATGGACTGAGAAGCTTTCTGAAGAAATCATATTAAGCAAAAGCTAAAAGCATGTACTTCTACCTATAGGACTGTCCACCTTGTATAAGAAACCCTAATGTCCCCATTTGTCCATGAGTCTAACAATTTTTGCATAAAAATATTTCCATAGTATCTTTGAACTGGAAGCAGGGTCATTACAAAGTTTTGTGAGTACTTGAAAAATGAAGACTCCACTAAAAAGTAAGAATTGTTCCCAATATTTTCTCAACTATTGTAAATAACTGGAAGCACAGGTTTATGAAGTGCCTCATATCTAATAATCCTTTTTCTCTTTTTGAAGTTATTTTTTTTCTTCCCTGATCTCAAAAGCAATACATGGATCACTGACAAATGTTACAAAGAAAAAACTTAAAAAGAAACAATACTATATGATGCTAGTACTTAGAGTTAATTACAGTGAGTATCATGATGAATATTCATCCAGATGTGTGTGGGGGGGGGTGTATGCGTGTTTACCAAACTAGGATATGTTAAACAAACTTTTGTTTTTCATTTCTTTTCTATTTCACTTAAAACAGCATAAACCATTTTAATGTGCATAAACAAAAATAAATTCCTTCACTTTTAACCATACTGCATTCCACTGGAAGCGTGCACCATAAAGTAGTTACACATCTTCTACTGATGGACACTTCACCTGCAAAATTATTTTCACTCTTATACACTCTAATGTGAGCATTTCATTACTTGTATTTGGGTGAGGATGAATTCCTAGAAGTGCAATTTTGTATGCCTAGGAGTCTCCAAATTTTAAATTTCACATTATATTAACATATTACCCTTTAGGAAAGTTGTAACAATTTACTCTCTTCCTAAGTTTGCAACATGAACATGTTTAAATAAATATGGTACTTCTACAGGCTCAAATGCTATGCTGCAAAAATTAATCACATAGGAAACTATGCATGGGACTATATCAAGCTAAACAAGACACAAGATACAATAAGCCATACCAATGATATGATATATTACCATATAAAGTACAATTTTGTGTGTGCTTGTGTGAAAAGAAAACATGACAGGAAATGCTGCAACTGAGGAAAAGGGTTAAAGCAGACTTCTTTTATCTTTTTCTGTATTTGCTAAAATTTATAACATTTACATACTTTACTTGTCATCTGAAAAACAATCTTAAGAAATATTGCAATCACAAAGCTAAAGAAATAAGTCACATATTTTGCAACTTACCTAATATTAAACATAGTATTGTAAATCAGAAAGCCTTGAAGTTTGCTCCAATCTGTGATATTTAAACATGCTGGACTGAAATACATTTGCCCAATAAAGAACTTGTTAACTCATGAAAATTATTCATGTCTAATCGCAAACAGAATGAAACCTTTTTGTTCTTCACTGAGAAAGCAAATAAAGAGCAAAGCTGTGAGGTCCCTGAAATCAGATTGAAAAACCATGCTCTAGCTATAAGTTCCTGGCTGCAAGCATTTTGGAAAGCACTTTGGAGGGGAAAAATCCATTAATAAAGTTTCAATATTTACAGTGACCTTTGAGCATTTCCAGATATAGACATGGAGATATCCCCACAAATAATAAGAAAGGGTCTGCTACAAGAAATGGCAGTCCAGAACAGGCTTGCAAGAGGCTAGAATTATGTGGAACCCAGAAGAGAGATTCAGCAGAAAAGAATCCATATCCTTGATGAAATATAGCCAAATATTTATTCTCTTATAAGAGTTTTGGGCCGGGCGCGGTGGCTCAAACCTGTAATCCCAGCACTTTGGGAGGCCGAGGCGGGTGGATCACGAGGTCAAGAGATCGAGACCATCCTGGCCAACATGGTGAAACCCCGTCTCTACTAAAAATACAAAAAATTAGCTGGGCATGGTGGCGCGTGCCTGTAATCCCAGCTACTCAGGAGGCTGAGGCAGGAGAATTGCCTGAACCCGGGAGGCAGAGGTTGCGGTGAGCCGAGATCGCGCCATTGCACTCCAGCCTGGGTAACAAGAGTGAAACTCTGTCTCAAAAAAAAAAAAAAAAAAAGAGTTTTTACCAGCTCCTTATATTTCCTCCAGTGAGAAGGAAATATATACCGTCCTATATTTCTTGATAAGATGATGGTTTTATCAGTAGCTAGTCTTTAGGATACACTTATTCCCAATCTATCACTATGCTAATTTTTAGATAAAGTAAATCATTCAATTTTCACACAAATTCAATTTAGTAGAGACTATTATTCACATTTTATAATTATAAGATGAGGCAAAGAAACTTAAGTAACTTGGCCCAGGTCTTCCACCTAGAACAGGGGTCAGTAGACTTTTTCCTGAAAGGCCAGAGAGTGAATATTTTGGACTTGCCAGCCATACCATCTCCGTCACAACTGCTTAATTCTTGCTGCATAGAGAGAAAAAGCGTCTATAGACAAAACTTAAAGAAAAAAAACATAGCTGTATTACAAGAAGAACTGGTGGGGCCACTGGCTATGGTTTGCCAACCCCTAATGTAGAAAGCGGTAAACCAAGATTCAAACTCAATTCCATGCCTTTAATAATTAAACTGACATACAATAAGAGAAAATAATGTAAATACAGTTCTCTTTCTACAATGCAGGCTCACTCATTCTCAAATATTATTTTGGCTCTCTGTATAGTCCTATTCTAAAGAAACTGACCAGACAATGTAAATTGTTACTTGTCATGATTTAGTGGACAAAGAAATTTGGATGCTCAGTGGCCATAAGCAAGGTAGGTAGCTCCCCTAAGAAGAATGTGAATTTACCATTATTTCAGGGTAGATATGCAGACCCGAAATTTGGGCAGTTTTCAGCTTTCTAAAATGAAAGGGGGAAAAAGGAGCTGAATTTTTGGGTTCTTTTAATATAGAAATATCTAGTTTAACAAGTCCTATTATCTATAATTTTTCTTAATTTTAAAAATATTGTCACTTTGTAAATCTGTCTCATAAATATAATAATATTGGGCAATATAGCTATACAGGCCTTAAGGTGTTTAAAATTCAAAGTAGTAGGGAAAGATATTTTAATCATATTTAGTTTTTCTTGCATTTATAAAGCAGAGTTGAAAAATAATACATTGGGTCAGTTATTTCATTTTTTTAAATAATAGTCTTCATCAGAATTTATTTGAGAGTCACCTCTAGCAATACAGGATGACTAAAGATACCATAAGTCTTCTACAATAGGTAAGAAACTATATAATCTATGGCAGAAGAGAAAAAAAGAGCCATAAAATTTAAATTCTCAGTCTTTACATTATTAAGTAACTGGGCTAATTATTTCCAACTCTGAATACTTACAGGAAAATGGCAATCATATCACCTGTTAGCTTACCAAGCTTAGTCAAAAGTTTTATGAAAAAAGAAATCATAAATTATTTTGTAAATTTCAAACACTATATTCACAAAAGTAGTCTTCTAAGACCTACAGTTGATTCTAACAAGGAAAAATATCTTTGTTTTCTTTTTTCCCTCTCCCTCATAGATCTACAATCCCTTCCACCAGGAACACAGTAAAGAAGAGACTCAGCGTTCTCTTTGCCATCCCATCCTTGTGAAAAACCATAGTAAACTCATTATCATCGTATCATTTCATTTTTCAGGACCTTCTAAAATTTTCCTTACCATTAATAATCACCAGCATAAGATATATTCATTCCTAAATATTCAGTCCACAGCAGGTCCTCAAAAAAAATCATTTTGTTATAATGTTGATGAGAAAAAATATTGATTCCCAGCTGGGGCCACTGTCTGCACTTGATCTTAGCCAAAAGGCTGAGAAGCCATGGGGCCACTGTCTGAATGGAGTTTGCATGTTCTCCTCATGTCTGCATGAGTTTTCTCCCCATCCTCCAGTGTCCTTCCACATCCCAATGCTGTGCATGCAGGATGAATTGAGATGTCCACATGATCCCAGTCTGAGTGAGAAAGAGAGAGAGTGTGTGTGTATGTGTGCATGTGTGTGTGTCAGTGCATGGTCACAGTCTGAGTGAGAGAGAGTGTGTGTGTGTATGTGTGTGTGTGTGTGTGTGTGTGTCTGTGTGCCCTTTGATGGGATGGTATCCTGTCCAGGGCTAGTTCCTGCCTTGTGCTCTAAGCTCTCTACATAGGCTTTGGACACTCACAACCTGAACTGAAATAAATGGGTAAAAAACTATCTTACTTGTGTTTAATCAATCTTTCTTAAATATATGTATTGCTCACATTTATTATATTTAATATTAGAAGTGTGTTTAGTCTTTACTTAGAAGTTTGCTGATTTTTTTTAACCAAAATATGCTGTAAGAACTTAAATCCTATTTCTACCAAGTAGCCTGTGGGAAAATTGGTTTCCCTATGTTTCTTTTCACTCAGTCAGTTTCCAAGAACCTATTAACAATATTAAGTCAGGACTTACCCTGCTAGATTCCTAAAGCACCTTCTTCAGAATTCTCAGGGACTGAAGACTAAACAATAATAATAAATACAGAACATCTGTAAAAGTAGTTTACACAAACCAATTGGCCAAAATCTTGGCTAGATTTCTCAGAAATATCATAAAGATACTGTAGTAGATAGCCTTATTTTTAGCAAGTGTTTACAGCCCAGCTTTAAGGAAGGATTATACACCCTCCCTCACTGATATCAGCCTTGGTCATAGGACTTGTGAAAGGGTCAGAAGTGACACATGTCACCAGCAAACAGAAATTTTAAGAGCCACTATGTAGTTTGACACTTTCTTTTTTCTCCTATTCTGTGAGATTAGAATATTGGGGAGAATGGCTGCTCCATGAGCTGGGGTCCAGAGTGAAGACAACGTGAAATTGCACTACAGTCAACCCAAAGGACCCTGTGGCAGAATGAGAAATAAAATTGTGTTGCTGTAAGTCACAGATATTTTAAGTCACTTAAATATCAACGATATCAGTGTTATCCGGTAATAAGAAGTGACTTAAAATATCAGTGCCTAATAGCAGAATAACCTAGGCTCTCCAAAGTAACTAACTAATAAAATGTTAAAGTCCAGTTACACTGTGTACTTTGACACTTTAATTAGAATAATTAAAATAAAGACGGCAGCAGCATAAAACATCTTATTTATTTAGAAAGAAACAAGTATTTGAGTGTTTCCTATATGTTAACACAGTTGTTTAAAACAGGATATAAGATCCAGTTTTGTCTCTACTAAACCACCTAGATGTTGTAAAAGATTCAGAATCAAAGACGGATTCTTAAAGTAATTTATAGGATAGGAAAGCATATAGCTAAAGAATCACATCCAGAAACAATATTGGCCATTATTTATAGATTGAATATTGCAATGCGCACTATCCTGTTTTATAGTCATTTTTTCTTTATTTTTCTTTTTTTAACCAAGATACTTCAAAATTGTTTTCAATGCAAAAAAATGACTCTCAAAATGTATCACCAAAACTCAGTAAATTTCCTAAATCCAAAGAATGAAAATAAATACACCATTTCCTGTCTAGAAGCTAGGTCTTAATATTACACAGATCATATCAAGATCTCTGTTTTTAATAAAAAGTAAATTGTGTTATCAGTATTTTTTAAACATAAAATATTCAATATCTGGCTCAATACATGAAATATATGACTTCAGGGACAACGTGAAATACTCTGCAATTTCAAGAAATTATCCACATAGTATCAGGGATACCCTGCCCTCTACTGTCAGTACTTAAATTTTGCATGTTTAACTAAATAGTTATTAAATCACTTCATTAAAAATCCAAGGTTTTTTTTTTTTCTCTTTATGATTTGGTGTATAAACATTGTATTCTATTGGCTGTTTTCTTACAAAATTTAACATGTTGTTTTACTTACATACTAAAGTTAATAAATCTTTTTTTTTTTGAGACAGAGTCTTACTGTTGTCACCCAGGCTGGAGGGCAATGGTGGGATCTCGACTCACTGCACCCTTCACCTCCCAAGTAGCTGAGATTACGGGCATCCACCACCACGTCCAGCTAATTTTTGTATTTTTAGTAGAGACAGGGTTTCACCATGTTGGCCAGGCTGGCCTCAAACTCCTGACCTCAGGTGATCCACCTGCCTCGGCCTCTCAAAGTGGTGGGATTACGGGCGTGAGCCACCATGCCCGGCCTAATTAGTCTCTTTACACTGATCCTGAATAATGAAAGAAACTCAGCTTTCATCTAGTCAGTAATTTCTCAGTTTATATTCTCTTCTGGTTTCTTTTTTTTTTTTTCTTAATTTTTATGCCATTAGTTTTTAAATGTTATAATTCTTTTACCTGGTAAATGTTTGCTTACATTTACAAGGATGTTTTCTATTTTATTTGCTCACCATGTCTTCTTGCGTCTTAGACTTCCTTTGAAGTCACTTCATTTTTATGTGGGTTTGCTGATGAGACATGCCCTCCCATATTTATTTTTCTGCAAAAATCTTGAGCTTGTCCTTCTTTTTTAAAGACTTGGAGATACAAAATTCTAGACTAACAATTATTCCCTTCACTACTTGAAGATAATATTTCTATTTCTAGCTTTCATTGTTGCTGATACTGTTCACCACTACTTTCCAACTGGCCTTTCTGACTGGCCCAGCTTTGCAACAAATTATCCCACTAACAACCCCGTATACTATTCTAGCCAAGCTCTTGGTAATGCCAGTTAGGGGAGTTTTTGCAGTTTTGCTAGAAAGTCCCACTTTTTCATTGGCTTTCTACTTCACCTGTGTTTCAAGTTCCTCAGTTATATTTGGTTTCTATTTACCTGTCATTTGCTTATAAGTTCCAGAATTTCCCTACAACGTGATCTTAAATGGTAGTTTAAACTATATGCAGATTTGTAGTACATTGTTTAGATCATTTGCACTTATGTCAATGAAGAGCAAACATGATCATGAACCACCATTTAATATTTTGCATCATGATGGTATTCTGGATATATATTGATGGTGGTCTTATAAACAGTAATATTCAATTTTTTTAATCACATATTTTTCAAAAAAAGGATCATTTTCCCAGTATGTTATACTCATTTGCAAATTACATACATGTTCTACTATAATTTTTTTTTAATTTTTAAATTTTAAGTTCTGGGGCACATGTGCTCCTGCACATGCAGGTTTGCTACATGGGTAAACATGTGTTATGGTGGTTCACTGCACCTGTCAACTCGTCAGCTAGGGATTAAGCATGCATTAGATATTTATCCTGATGCTCTCCCTCCCCCACATCCCTCTGACAGGCCCCAGTGTGTGTTGCTCCCCTCTCTGGGTCCATGTGTTCTCATGTTCAGCATCCACTTATAAGTGAGAACATGAGGTGTTTGGTTTTCTGTTCCTGTGTTAGTTTGCTGGGGATAATGCCTTCCAGCTTCATCCATGTTCCTGCAAAGGACATAATCTCATTCCTTGTTATCTATCATGAATCTCAACATTAAACAGTAAGAAGATGTATTTTTATTTTTAGAGATATAAATTTGAATTCTAATTTAAATCTTAAGTTGTTATATATTCTTAAGTGCACATCCCACTGGTATCAGTGAGGGTCTTAGAAGATCTTACCCAATGCATGGTATTGGTTGAGCAGTGACCCGCCTAACAGTAGAGCTAGCTATGTCTTTTGGACACTGGATATTTTCAGAGCTTTCTAAGTAATGCAAGAAAATAATCTGAAAAAAATGCACATATATTTTTATTGTCTTCAATTACTAAACATGGTGCTACTCAAATAATGGTTATGTCACAACAAATATACAAATATAATATCAAGTGAAATCTTACCAACAGTCAAACCACTTCTCATTAACTTAAACACATTTGTCTTATACCTGTAATGTGCTTGGTATCATATTAAGTGCAAATGGTAGAGTGGAAAAAGATGGTCCTGGCCATAGGTTGTAAAGTCTCTTATAAGAGACTTACTATTATCAAGCCTATAGAGTAAAGTGTGATGAATGCTAAGATAGGAAAAGTACGGCATGTTTTGTGAGTACTTAGTTTTGGAAACATTTTAAAAAGACTCAGGCTCTTATGATTTGGCTTGAGAGTACACTTTAGACAGAGACTTGAAAACTATCTGTTTTATTTCTTAGCCCTGAGAATCACATCATAACTCATTTGTTCTCCTGCAATATTTGAAACCTAGAGGGACACTGAAAACAGTTCATAAAAAATTAAAACTTATTAAAAACGTTAGTGATGATTTACAAACAAAGCTTGGTACAGAGAGTTGCAAGTCAATACCAACTTGAAAGAGCATTTCTGGTGATAGATGGGTTCACTCAAAGTAGAGTTTATAGAGATTCAGAAAATCATACAAATACGTTTTGGTTCCCCGAAATCAAGAGTGAGTGAGAATATAACAACTAAAAAATATGTAGAAGGCAATGTATGAATTAAATATACTTTTAAAAGTATACTGTATCAGTTTAAAATTTAATTTGGTGTAAGATGACCTAGCACATATTTAAAGAGCATCACATGTTACAAGGTTATCATGATTAGACACTCATTAAAATGGATATTCTATTTTAAGTACTATACCTAATAAGCATCATCTTGCAGTGAAGGGAGATGACCCATTTTCTTATCAAGCCTGTTCTTTCTCAACACCAGGAGGTTAATGTATCAATGGATGGTGCAGAGACACACCCACAGAGTTATGCAGTCATATGTCTGGGGGTTTATCAAGTCAGAAAAAATTACAATTCACTTTCCTGGCATCTAAGATTTAGCTAATCACATGTAATTGAAAGCATCTAGAAAGTTTATTAAGAATGCACACATTTGTATAAACTTTCTTGATAGAACATTTGTCTACATAGTTGGCCTTTGTTTGTGGCTAGCCACATCTGGCTGTGGTCTTATCTTGGAGGTACATTATCACAGCCTGTTTGAAAGTATTTTGGGAAATCTGAAGCAACTGTTATTAGAACTAGTCCTTAAGTGAACTCAGAAGTCCTGTGTTTGAGGACCATCTTCCTCAAAGATGTGGACAGGCCCTGAACCTGTGAGCTGTTGGTCACAAAGTCTAAATCCTTAAATTAAGATCTCTGAGGCCCTTTAAACTCAAACATTCTGTGTCTCTGTGTGGTTTCTGCTAACACTGATTGAGTCTTAAAGGCACAGAAAGTCCATCTTACCAACAAAATTTTTTGAGTACCCCCAGTGTAATAACGGACTGTGTTTATTCACTGTGAGTTTGTATTCAAAGGATTTATAAGGTTGGTAGCAAATGGGAATCGTCAACCAGGGCAAATGAGGAATACACATATATAAATTTCTATAACTGGTATTGTCTAGTATTAGTCCTTTAATGTTTATTTTGCATAAATTTAAAAAATCATTCTGTTATTCTGCCTCTTATTCTTACTCAAATAATAAGTTCCCAGTAACTTCTTGATTACTCTCTATAATAGCTTAAAAATAACCAAGTAATTATTTGGCATATGGAGCTTTTACTCTTTCTACTTCAGCGAAAACTCTGAAATTCATCTGTTAAATACAAATAAGAATTTTACAAATCATTCTCACTTTTATTCCCACAGCAATTACTGGAAAAGAATGATTTAAAAAAAAGAAACAATAAAACATTTTAATCCCAAAACAAGAGCAGGCAAGCCTCTCATTTTATTAATATAAGACCACATCTGTCATTTTTATGTTGTGTGTTATTAGTAAGTTGGTAGATGAATTATTGGTCAGAAAACTTTTCTTGAGGAAAATGACTTTTAAAATAAATCTTGTGTAGAAGAGTATATTGGATAGGAAGAGGTAAGGCAAATCCCAAAATAGAAAGCTATCTTGGATCTTAGGTATGAATATTAAAAAAAAAAAAAAAAATTTCCTCATTTCACCTTTTTCCTGAGGGCCAGATTGTTCTGTGAACTGAATCCATTCCAACCTGAATATATTTAATATGAATGAACATTATAGTAAATGTTAACAGGACCAAATTCTGCTACCACAAAAATCTTAAAACAAATAATCATCATAGGGAAAATAGTCATAAGCCCTGGCTTATGGCTTATGCTCCACTGAATTTTTAAAATATGTTACCTGAAATAATTCTGTACAGTTTTATCAAGTCCTTAACACTCATTACTCTGGTGGTTTTTTAAGGTTTTACTGTGACTCCCAGTAAAAAATTCATTTAATATCATATATAGAAACACACACACATAACAGATTTGTAATGTTTTATTTTTAAAAGTCTGTTCTTACTACATGCAGTAGATAATCTGATATTATCTTCCTATTTCCCTTCTATTTCATTTTTAAAATGCTATTTGAGTACCAGTTAATTAATTTTGCAACTTACTATTATAGTGTGAACCTCAGTGCATAACAGAAAACAACAGGGATAAAATATTCTTCCCAAGAAAATGGAGAAATAGAGAGAGAAAAAAAGGAAATGGAGCAGAGAATGGTTAAAGAAAGGAATACCTGAGTATTACAGAGAAAAAAATAATAAAAACAGTGTGCCCTTGTGAAATGGATATTTCCAAAGAGAAGAAAAAATCAACTAGAAGAAGAAAAAATTTTTCGAAAATGGTCAGAATTGATCTCTAGAGGTTGAATGATTCAAACACCTTTGAATATTTTCCTCACTGATGTATGAAAACTAGGAACTCCACAAATTAAACATTACTTTTGCTAGATTCACAAACTATATCCAAACTACACACTGATGAAAGCCAACGTACCCTTATGATTTTTAAAATTATGGCATATTAATTTTTGAATATGAAGAATTTTTTATTCACAAATGTAGAGGAGTTGAAAATCACGTGAACCTGGGAGACCGAGGTTGCAGTGAGCCGAGATTGAGCCATTGCACTCCAGCCCAGGTAACAGTGTGAGACTTTGTCTCAAAAAAAACAAAAAAAAAAAAAGAAGAAGAAGAACTCCATTCAGTAATTCTGAGAAGTTAAGGGCTTTCATAATAATCTGTAAGTTCCTATGGGCTCAACTAGTGCTTACTGAGATTAGCCAACAATTGTGCAGAGCAAAGGTTTCAGAATTGGAGGATCAAGTTTTGTGTTTGAGCCTAGTTCAGCACTTCTATAAAAAGGATAAATGACAAAATATGGTCAGTTTATAAACCAGATTCTCCCCCAAAGTGTAGCTAATCTTTAACCAATTATAGTACCATTGTACATTTTACACATTGTATAATGTATATAAGTATTTTGTATACTGTATACAAATATATTGTATGTTCTATACAAAATTATTGTATACAAATATATCATATAATCTATACAAATATACATCATATACTCCATACAATTATAGCATTATAATTATATAGTTACAAATTTTTCCATAGGAGAGTCCACTTATAACACAGATATAGCTCTCCTTTATTCTAGTCAGCCTTCCAAATAAAGATCTTTCCATTTAATTTCTCTACTGCAAAGTATAGTTGTTCATAAGATTTGACTTTTTTTTTTTTTTTTTTTTTTTTTTGAGATGAAGTTTCGCTCTTGTTGCCCGGGCTGGAGTTCAGTGGCACTATCTCGGCTCACCACAAACTCCAGCTCCCAGGTTCAAGCAAGCCTCCCAAGTAGCTGGGATTATAGGCATGCACCACCTTGCCCGGCTAATATTTTGTATTTTTAGTAGAGAAGGGGTTTCTTTATGTTGGTCAGGCTGGTCTCGAACTCCAAACCTCAGGTGATCGACCTCAGCCTCCCAAAGAGGTGGGATTACAGGCGTAAGCCACCCTGCCCAGCCCAGATTTGTCTTTTTACTGCCTATTACTTCTTTAGACACCCCCTCTTCTGATCTGCAAGGATGCAGCAAATATCTTGAAATCTACCATAATGAAAATAAATGTCATTTATTTGATTATCTTTTGAAATTAAATGAGTCAGGACTTGCGACTTTGCAGATATTTCAGTGAAGCAGTGGTCATGCTTTGTCTTCTATTGTGCTGAGACACAGATGTAAAAACATATGCCCTGGTGCATTTTATGACCTTCATTATTAATTATTTTCTAGCTATTGTACTTAAGTAGTTCTCAATGTCAGTCTCAGGTTAATTTTAGTTGTGCAACTGTTACTGCCACTAAAATGTAACTTCCATGAGAGCAAGAATTTTTGTTTTTAACAGTCTTAACAACAACATCTAGAACAATGTTGGGTACCTATTACTCAGAAATTGTTTGTTGACTAAATCAATGAAAAGCTTCACCTTTGACTGCAATGGATCCTTTACCCTTTAAAAAAAAAATGTGTACCAAATGTGTGAGTTAATAACCTCTAAATCCCCTTCCCCCGCTTTGCTCCCACAGCACTCTATACTTGCTGATAACATGAGCATTTATTATAATGTATTTTCCCAAATTAGTCTAAGAGTTTATCAAAAGCAAGATACTTTTATCTGTTTCTTCATATCCTCGTGATAATATGTCATGATGTCTGGCACTCATTGCCTTAGTCAATAAATATTTATTGACTGAATGAATAAGACTTGTATAAAATAATTTTTTGGGGGACCAGCATGCTGGGAAAAAGAGAATGTTTATTTATTTTACAACCACTGGAGACCATTTCTACAGTAGGCTATTGAGAGCTTTTAGATTTTTCACTCTTCAATCTTGAAACACAAGCAGTATCTTTTTTTCTTCTCTCTAATGTTTTCCTTGGGGAATTGCAGAAGTCATCATGTCCTCTGCTGGACTAAGAAATTAGCAGGCTCTTTTACAAGGGCAGAAGCATATTAAAGTCTGCCGAAGTAAATGAGAACATACCCTAAAGCCTTTACTTGAATTTCTCATTTTAGGATTTTATTTTAATATTTTTTAAAAAGAGAAACAAACTAGAAAATACCTCTTATGAAACATCACTTTAACTGGATACTCTAAATCACAGTATTTAAGGAAAGTAAAGAAAAAGACATAACTTTGTATATGACAAATTTCAAGGAAGCTTCATTTTATTTGTATGTCTAATCTTAATAAATGACAAGAAAAAGCCAGGCGCAGTGGCTCACGCCTGTAATTCCAGCACTTTGGGAGGCCAAGGTGGGTGGATCACGAGGTCAAGAGATGGAGACCATCCTGGCCAACATGGTGAAACCCTGTCTCTACTAAAAATATAAATTAGCTGAGCATGGTGGCACTTAGCTGTAATCCCAGCTGCTCAGGAGGCTGAGGAAGAATTGCTTGAACCCAAGGGGTGGAGGTTGTAGTGAGCTGAGATTGTGCCACAGCACTCCAGCCTGGGCAACAGAATGAGATGCCATCTCAAAAAAAAAAAAAAAAAAAAAAAAAAAAAAAAAGAAATGACAAGAAAAGTTACACATTTAGTTTAATTATACATCTACAACAAAAATTCACACTTTATTACTCATTGCAGTATAAAATATCATTATTCTGTTAAAATAATGAAGTTCAAACATATTTGAGTTTATCATCATTCCTTTCCTAAAACTTACTTGCATACAGAATAAACTAAATTTATTCACAGTATGACTGTTTGTCTCTTTTAAAATAAAAATATCACATCTTTATTGAAATAAGAGTCAGTCTTTAGTTCATGTTTTGTTCTTTAACTTTCCATAACTAAAGTATTGATCCATCCAATTGTATACTCCAGATACATTCAAAAGGTAGAAAAATCAATTATAGCACTAATAATAGCTATCTCCAAACATACTCTTAAGTTAAATGGAGATCTGATTGGAATTCATTTTATTTGTAATTTGCACTCAAAGTTGAAAGAAAGTTAAAGTGTAAGACTTTTTTGATAGATATTTATTTTCACGTTCAAAATGATCATCATTACTTTTGGGATAAATTTTGTGTTTTAAATCACAGTTAGGGAAAGATGGAATCAGACACCTTTGAAAACATTTTTTTCTAAGCCAAATGATATTACACTTTCACTGGATGATTGGACTACTCAAAGCACTATTTTCCAAAATCTCTAAAATGGTAAATGGCTATCATATAATAGTTTTCATCTGAATAGTGCAAGCATTTTGCTTATAAAACCAGGGGACTCAGAATGTTCTTGTGAGTGTTTCTTATATCTGTCTTATGGTCTATTAGATACTTTTGCATCCTATAATAATTTACCAGGCAATTTCAACTACAAAGGTTTTAAAAATAAACATCCTGGTTTCCTTCTATAAGGAATTAACAGACAAAATAAATAAAATAAATGCTTACTAGCATCTGCAAAGTGTGCTCTGGAGTTTGATTCAAGTTTTCTTGGGCCTGAAACTTACTCAATTTAAAAGACTTCCTTTAAGAAAGAGAATATAAACTTACAAATATAAAGTTACACATGTATGTGAATATTTAGAATGTTAAAAATCATACAAGTTGCAAAATTTAAAAAGCTGAAAATATCACAAACATCACAATATCAGCCAACTCAGTCTTTTCTTTAGCATAAGTTTTGAAATTTTAAAATTATTGACAGTTTAGGGAACTTTCATCTTCACAACTTATTGGTAGTTATGAAAATTTTTGTGATTGTTCTCCAATTTGGCAAAGTAATCAAGTTTCGTTCATATAAATAAATTTCAGGTATTTCAGATATTCCTCCTGTGCATCGACTGAGTTGTCAAATGTCAGAGTATGTGAGTATGAAACTAAGTTGAGTTAGTTGACATACTGAGTTGACAACACTTATTAACCAGTTTGTCATAGATCTCTTTATTGCTTTGATGTCATTAGGAGTTTCATGTTATCCTCATTAAAGTAAGTAATCACATCTAATCAGCAATAAATTTAATTATTTTTCCTTGGGTTCAGATGACTCATTCCTTTTCACTAATTTGATTATCTCATAATACTCTAGCTGTTCAGTTCTATTATCCTGAAAAAATAAATCTCTCTCTTCATGAACTATTGGTTTAGGTATGATTTAAACATGTTTTGATACAATTTGCTTCTCATTATTAAAAAAACTAATTAAATTTATTCCTGACCTTTTTTGGTTTTGCTTCATGCTACATCAATTTTTCTGTAAATTTCTTTCCTTTATACAATATATGTCTCAGTCAAGAGTCTATAATTTCTTATGTGTTATATCAAAACATTCCAAAAAGCATTTTCAAATTACAGCTATAATAGTTCCCCTTAGTCTTATCCCAAAAACACTCTAGTAATTGCAATGAGTAGAATGAGACTCAAATCGTAACTAATTGCAATTGAACTGTCTTTTAAAGCTTCATAATTAATATGCATCTATTCTATAGAAAAATGAAAAGGAAAACTAATTGTGCCTGAGGAAGATGAAGACATCATAAGGCACATGAATATTGGCTCTGAGTCTTGAAAAAGTAACTCAGTATTTACAAGGTAGGGAGGATTGTGAGCAAGAACTTGTGCAGAAGTTTAAACCCTCACAACACTAACTGAAGGCCCAAGGTTCTGACCCTGACATCACCATCTTTCTCTTCCCATTAACTATCCAGTATCCCCATTTTCCTATTTTTACCTATTCATGTACAGTAGAAATTGTGGCTATTATAACACAAGGGCAACTGAAATAATCCAGATGAAATAAAGTTCTAGATGAAAACAGAATGAAGGCAATTTAAGATTTTTCATTCGTAAAAGTAAAGATCATGAGAAGAATATGTAAACATGAAGAACATATTCATTTTCAAATCTAGGATGAGCTAAAAAGGAAGCATGTCCTAGAAACTTGAAGAAAACATTTTTTTTGGAAACTGAACACATAGTTCTACTCAGTGGACTTCATTAACCTGAAACCACTGAAAGATAATAGAGATGATAATAAGAAATTTCAAGAAAACTGTAGATGACATCATAGAGATCCTTGTCAAAAGGAAGTTATACCTTTGAGTTTCAATCTCTACTCTGTGATACAGATCAAAGAAAAAATGCTGCCATCCTCTCCACACCAGTGGTGCTATTAAAGTTGGAGGCTCCTGAGTTGGATGAGCTTTTAGGATGAACCATATGATTTTAGTGTTCTCAGTTTCTCAAACACCTTTAAAGCCCCTTGAAAAATAAACATCAGTAGCTAACCCCAAAACTTAGAGACCAATACGAGCCTCTTATATAACTACCTTTCTGACTAGTGACTTGTTAACTTTTTTTGTGAGTAAGAGGGAATTGCTCCTGCCTGACTGCTTGAGCTAAAACATTGGTCTTTTCCTGCCTTCAGACTCAACCTGAAACACAGGCTCTTCTGCAGTCTTGACCTTGATGGCTCTACCATCTTTATTCCTGGGTCTCCAGCTTGATGACTGCAAATCTTAGGACTTCTCATCCTCCATAATCTAAGCCAATTCCTTATAATAAATCATATAGTACATGTATTATGATATATATACTATATATACTCTTTAATGATATATAGTATTTACATATTATCATATTTGGTATACATTATGATATATCATATAATATATATTAACATATACTATATATAATTATAATGTGGAGTATATACATAATATGTATATCATATATGTCATTATATATTTATATATACTATATATTCTTACAGTATATAGTATATAATTACATATACTATATGATTTATTATATATACTATATATTACATTATAATACATAATATATAATTTATTTATATATACTATATGATTTATTATATAGCAATATATGATATATAATAAAAATATATTAATATGTAATATATCATGATATATGCACTATGATTTTTATATATTAATATTAATCATATATGATTTATTGGATCTGTTTCTCTGAACTTTTTTTGTTCTGTTTCTCTGGAGAACCCTGATCAATACAACCAGATATAAACAAGATCGAATTTTATAAGTTAGTTAAGATGGGCAAATCAAATGAATATTCCCACACACTTATTCTGGTCTATATGTTTGCTATTTGCCAGTTCAGATATAGCAGAAAGGAATAAAGGCAAATCTCATTTACAAACATACAATCAGGAATGTTAAAATTGGTCCTCTTTACAGCAAAGAAACTGAAATGCGGTGAGTTTAAACTTTCTCAAATATACACAGCAAGTAAGTGGCAGAACCATTCATAGCATACCTTCCCTGAGTTCTAGGCTAGCGTCCTATCCTTCACATGGGTTCTTCCATGCTTCAGTGGTTAACATGTAAAATGATCTCTGAAGCGAACTCATACTTCCCACTTCATTTATTGTGTACCAATGCTTTCTTTAGAATGAATATATTTGACTGAATGAGCCAGATTCTTGGCCTAGATAAGGAACATGTTTATGTGTTAGAAAGAGGAACAGCAGTGAAGGGCCAGAAGAGAAGAATACCTGTGGCTTATGAGCATCTGTCACAGAGAGCTCTCTGTAATCCACCCTGAGGTGGGAAGGGAATAGACACTGAGGTGGTGCCAGCTTGCTCAGCTGCAAGGAGGGCCGGGAAAGAAATGCCAAGGCCTGCAGGAAAGGATTATCCTGGTAACCTCTTTAAGTCTCATCTTCAGACAGGGCCCTGCAAACCTGCACATGCCATACTCAAAGCTAACACTTCCATTATGAAGTAACACAAAATTTCGCTTCAAGACGTTTTCCTTGGATACTTTTAGATGAGGCCTCCACAGTCCACCAGCTAACTGCTTTTGGTAAATTTCACCACTAACTCTACTCAATTTTGACACTCTTGGAAGTCTTACTTAATACTTAATAATACATAGGCTTGGCAAAAATAAAAATAAAGTAAAATAAAATAACAACTTGTAATTTATTTTTGCAAAACATATCTGCTTGCTTCAGAAAATATGTAGAAAGAAAAAATAATACATTTATTCAGCTTCCCTGGATAGCTTTTAAAGCTAAATAAAAAAAAATCATTTCAAAAACATTCTAATTTCTAAGAAAGCAAATAAAACAGTCATTTATTTAAGTGTTTATCACAACTAGCTATACTTCTTTATCAAATGTATAACAAAAGTTTTATTTATATAACTGGTATGTTTAATGAATTCTTCCCCAGTTTATGACTTTGAACACAATTTTGCTAGTTTAAATTATTGCAGACTTTTATAGTTATATGCTTTTCCCAGTCCTTGGTCAGAAATACAACATCTACCACCTCTTACAATCATTCCTATGGGAAAAATCAATCTTTTTCACAATGAAATAAGTCATGACAATTTCCATGAATATCCACTGATGAAAAGTGAGAATAGCCTGTTATGTGCCCCCAATACATAGAATGGACCAGAGGGGGCAATATCCTAGTGTTTGCCTAGGATAAATCAGTTAGATTTTATGAGTCCTTGCATAGATCTGCTTGCTATGTCAGAATAAGCCACATGTTCCTCAGGGGATTTCATAGACCTCCATGTGCTGTTGAGCAGCAGTTCTGCTTGTCCAGAGACAGGAGGGTCAATATCCAAGATTATCTATAGGAAGTATTTGATCTGTTCTATGGTAAGTAAGCTGCCTGGGATATATTAGGAGAGCTAGTTATAGGTGATACTATGCTCACTTCTCATCTCTCTCTCTTTGTGGATGGACAAGGGATAAATGTGGGTAGGCTCACAAATGGAATCAAATGCTCAGTCTGGGTGGTGGTGAGATAGATCTAAGAAGAAAATCAATTTTATTAGGAATAAAATGTTCAAATACAAAGAACAAACTATACTGCGTAAACTTATTTTTCCAGAAGGCTGTGGTCTGTGACACCTGGATATTTATTATCTTCACTGTCATGAAGCCACATAACATGAATAAATTCAACATAAATATTACGTCTTAACCAATTAGACTTCACTCGAACTTTCCTTTCCACCTGATGCTAGCTTCCATTCCTGCTCATCATATCTATCACTTAGTGGAAACTATCAGTTTCTCCTCAGGAGTTGTAAACATCTGACAGTGGAAACTGATTGCTAACTGAAATTATATATTATGCATAAGATGTGAGATTTCGTAAAGTTCATGAAAGTGATTTTGGAGGACTGTTTTTATTTTATGCACAGAAACTGGCAGTGAAAATTAAGCTGGCTTACTCTAGTTAACAACTGAAGAAAAGACAATTGTCCCAAAAGCAAATGCTAAATATCAAAAGATTAAGAGTGAATTTGGGGAAAATTTATGGTTTCCACTTTTTTCAAGATGACTCTTGATAATTATAAAAGTCAAATGTGAAGTTAAAGCCCACTTGGGTCTTCGAAAAAAGTCTGTCATTTTTTAGTAGCCATAAAGGTTGAAAAAATATAATCTGCTAAGAGTTTATTCCCTTTCCTTTTGTGATCCAGATAACCTACAGCAAACTTAGTTACCAAATAACTCTACCCTATGCAGATTTCCTGTTTTCAGCTTCCTCATTCAAAAATGGAGAGGAGTATTTCTCATGAAAATGAAGACCAAAAATTTACTTTATAACCACAGGGGTTCATTCAATCACAAATCAAAATATAGAACAAGATTGAGAGGAGATAGCAGAATATCAGGGTAAAAGATGAACAAAAGGGAGACATATAATTTGAAAACCATATTTACTCTAAGATTTATTTGAAATTTTACAAGTAAAATATTTCATAGTTCCATAGGAATAAATAATACAAATAATATAATATTTTCTGTTAATTGACAGAAAATAAAGCTATAACATCTTTTTTCATAGGTGGTAATATGTATATAATATAGTGATTTTAAGAGGGTTTATAACAATCAGAAAGAAGGAAAATTTGGGAATTGAGAAGCATGTTTTTAAATAAGAGAGAGAAAAACCTTGGTCTTTATAAACAGAAAGAAAAATATTTTAATGGTAACAGAGGAAAAAATAATAAAATCCATTTGACCACATCTATGCCCTCTCACCTTTTCCTCTAATAAAATAACAACTGTGCTGTTTTTGCTTATTTTGAGGCAGAGTCTCGCTCTGTCGCCCAGGCTAAAGTGCAGTGACGGGGTCTCCACAACTTCCGCCTCCCAGGTTCCAGTGATTCTTCTGCCTCAGCCTCCCAAGTAGCTTGGATTACAGGCATTTGCCACCATGCCCGGCTAATTTTGCATTTTTAGTAGAGACCGGGTTTCTCCATGTTGGTCAGGCTGGTCTCAAACTCCTGACCTCAGGTGATCCTCCCACCTCGGCCTCAAAGTGCTGGGATTATAGGCATGAGCCACCGTGCCCGGCAACAACTGTGCTGTTTTAAAGGTGGTAGATTTATATTAACATTCCGCTCCCACCTGAATGCAGGCCTAGGCTCCAGTATTAACTCTTCATCTGATAGAGGATGACCAGGTAGAGGCTAACACACACATATCTTCTTTGCAAGTTCAATCTATGTCTAACAATTCCTAGCGTTTAAGTCAAGTCGTGTTTATATTGGTCTTAACTATATTTGTAAAAATGAAGCAGAATTCCTCTTTTGATTCTATAATTCAGTCTGAGTTCTGGGAGGTTTATATAAAGGTCAGTTGTCATTGTTCATTTATTCAAGAATGTAGTCTAACACTTTTATTGAGATCTTGGGATTCTTGATCTATGAATATAATTTTTTTCTCTAAAGCCTTTAGACAGACTAGGAAGTAGTACAGGGCTTAAGTAATATAATTTCAAAGCTGGAAGAGAACTTAGAGATGATTCAGTTTCTTCATTCTTATAAATATGAAAATGAAGTTCCAAAAAACTAGAGTCCAAACTCGTGCTTACACAGCAGTGCTTCAGGGCACAAAGAAAGACTGCAGGGTTTGGAAGCACAGGTATCTGAATTCAAATCGTTACTCCACCATTTATAACTGTGGGATGGATATTGAGCAAATCATTTAACCCTAGAGGGTTAAATATCAAGATATTTTGATATAGCTAATTAATTTATTTGTGTACTTCAGTTTATTCATCCATAAAATTGGGACAATAATCTTGACTTTCAGCATTACTGATAGAAATGTAGATAAATGTATATAAAGTTTTTTTAAATGTTAAGCACAACAGAACAAGACCCTAGCTCTAAAAATAAAATGAGTTAAAATTAAATAGTATAAAATAAAACAAAATAGATATAAATAAAATATTAACCACTATTTTAATTTTAGAAGAAATTTCAGATACCTTTCATCTCAGGCCTTTTGCTCTTTCTAACAAAGAACATAATATGAACACAAGCTTTAAAAGTCTGATTCATATTTTTTAAATCCCTTTAGTAAAAAGCTCCTTTTTCCTGGTACTATCCTCCAACAATATCATGATTAAGCCTAGATTATTTTTTTTTTACACTGAATGAGTCTTAGCAGTACACTCAGAATACTCCAGAAAAAAGGAGGCAATTAATTCAGGAAGTGCTAGACACTATAGCTGTAGACTTGAGGGAAGGAGAGTTAATTGACAGATGAAAGGTTTCTAAAAAAAATCCGGTAAGGAAATCTGTTTATATTAGTGTCTCCTGTTCCTTTAGCAAATGTAATACATCATATCTATTAATACCTCCCAAGACTTGTGTTGCTTGGTCAAGCCCCACCCTGTAAATGGCTTATGAAAATGTGGCTAGAGGGACAAGTTTACTGAAATGATTAATCAAATATAACGTCATTAATTCCTTTTGAGTGTTAAGAAAATATCAAGTCAATTCATTTATTTTTATTTTGAAAATTTCACATATAGGATGAGGAAGAAGGGCAAGTAGGAAAAATTCCTGGTTGGGTAGAAGGCTTTAACTTGGGGTGACAGAAATATTTAGCAGCCAGATAGAGGTGATGATCTACAGCATTGTGAATGCAAGAAGTGCTATTAAACTGTTACTTTAAAATGGTTTATCATGTAGATTTCACCTCAGTAAAGTATATTTTAAAATTTTATACATATATGAAAGATTTCATTTCAAAATATTAAAACCTAAATATTTCAAGTGGTCTATGAGAAACCAACAAAAAGTTTCACAGAATTAAAACATGTTACCAACTCAGAGCCAGCTTTCTTCATGGTCTCTAAAATGCCTATATGTATTTGTAAAAATAAAAATCAATATTTCTTTTAAGCTCTGAAATTACAGAAACTATATAATAAAGTCAATACTATAAAAAGAGGAATTTTCTACAGGTCGCTAGTATTTTACAGGCAGATTACAAACCATCACAAAACACATATTGACAGAGATTGACTGTGGCTGCTGTAACTTAATCTCAGCATTCTGGTGATCTCAAATCTCTGGAGTCTCACTTCATGGTTTATGATACAGTTACATCACAATCCCTCAACAGAATTACAGCTTTGTCACTAATCTCTCCCTATCAGTTATCCTGTAAGGAAGGAAGCTGGAAGGCACCACTAGAAAGAGGCAATGGCATGAATGATTGCATTCAGTCTCTTTCCACAACAATATCTGTAAGTCTGGGAGTGATAAATGGCACCCAAGTTATAAATGAGCAACAAGGTCAGTAGCACCATGCAGCCAAGAGTTCAAAGAAAAGTCACAATTCTGACGGGTTCAAGAAAAGGCCACATACTGCTGGCCTGTATGACTAGAGATAAATCCTCCAACATGCCTTACTGCAATTACAAAACAGAATTAGAAAAGCCTGCTATTGAAGAGCTAAGATTTTTGTCCAGGAATTGAACAAAGAACATTGATTATTATAAAAGTCATTCTTTTCCCAGAAAAATGTTGTATTTAATAACCTTTTCTAACCAATCAAGAATCCTAGTGAAAAATGTCTTCAAGATGTCAAATAATTCTTTGACACTGAAAGATATGTAACTAAATAACACTATTTTCTTTGTTTTCTTCTTGATCTTTTCTTTTTATTCTCTTAAATACATCTATAAAGAATCCAGAAGAGACATGGAAAGAAATGATGTTTCTAGAACTATTCTTGGCTGTGTATTCATTCCTTCATGTATTTCCTTAGGTTAATTGCATAACATAAAAATGAGATCTTGTCTTATAAACCAAAATATACAAATCTTACAACAATATAATGAATAAAAAACATTCACAGAATGTTATAATGAAATGTCATCTGAAAAATCCTTTTTTTTTTTTTTTTTTTGCCATTTACGTAATGAAAATCCAGAAAAGTTAAGCGTCTTTTTCAAGCTCATGTCACTGGTAATTGGCAGATTAGGATTAATATCTTCGGTACCTAAAGGCTACTCCTACTTTCTTTCCACTGAATAAGAGCTTCACTCAATTAGAGAGCTACTGTCATCAGTCCTATAGCATCTAGTTCTCTCATTGGTTGGGCCATAGTTCTCAATCTTGCATGCACTATGGCTTTATAATTGATTTCAATATTCTTTTTTATTTCTCATTTATTTGTTCAGAAGGATCAAAACTAATTGCACCGTATTGACAAATTTGTTAGCCAATTGTCATGCAAAACTGGTGAAGGGTACAAAAAGCTACTGTCATTACAATCTTCACCACTCCTCAGAAAAAGAAGCTTCATACAAAGAACTCTTTAAGACATTAAAAGAACAACTCTGAACTCTCAACTTTTAGTCTACTTCCTCACTAGGGGACTCAGCATCTCCCTACAACAGTACTGGAGGTTTTCCTCCTTACCTGTGAGCAGCCATGTTGGATAATAACATTAGGATGACGATTTTCATAATGTTTTCCCTTTAAACAGCATAGAACATGAAATGTCAAAAAATGCTCAAAGCACACAGCAATGGAATGTTAAAACCAATTTTGTATAATTTTGCTTTTAAGATTCAAGGTGATGTTACAAAATCTTAATAATGGGACACCAACATGAGAATTATATTAAACAATGGAATAAAACTATCAGTGCTGATCAAAGGGCACAAGAGCTCTTTTTACCTCAACTGGCAGACAATCCAAGGATTGCCTGTCTTTAAAGACTATTTTTACATGTAATTATTTTGAGCATGTCTATTATTCTGAAAATAATTCAAACTAAATATTGAAATTTTATCATGAAGCTTTGAAGATTGATTTTCTCCATTGTGTCCCATAACTGCCCTTTCACCCCTATCCAACCCACCTGGAAAACACCATTCACACTGCCATTGTGATCAGGCCCCAACAATTTCTGCAAACTTGCTAACTCACTGCCCCATTGCATATGCCTAATAATGATTTTGCTTCAAAAGTATCTCTCTTTTCACTATGCTAAACTTGAAAAACATAGCCTATTTCAATCAAACACATCATTAAGAAGCCAAAATATGAATGAGATTTGTTAATAGATCATAAAAAATGTGAGTGACCAACAGAAAGCCACACATATCCAAATACAAGCAAGAATTACAAAAAGCTGTGCTCCAATGGAAGAGCAGGATGAATAGAAACCTCAATCACTGAAGTATTCCACATACTGTAGATTCTAGGAGTATAGTTCAACACAAATCCTCTACAACCACTTCAAAGAGTTCTAAATGCTTTCCTTGTGCAGGAATGTTCTAATTATGGCTAAAAAAAAACTAGTCGCCGTGTACTTAATCACCTCCCTGGTCAAAAGGGAATAAAATAAAGCAGACTTCAAATGCCTCAGGACTTCTTCTGTCACCTTTTGTTCAATTTGGGGAAGTTTCTTCAAGAATAGGCCAAATGTAGAATTAATCATCGTTTTTTAGTCTGTGAAATACATTGTTCAAGCTAATCTACCTTGTAACCTGTGCTGGGTGCACGGCCTTCCTTCCTTCTGCTCTGAGCTCCCTGTTGTTTATCTCTCCATCCTCACTCAAGTGTCACAGGAAAGTGCTTCCTTCAGTCCTTACTAAGCCAGAAACCCCATGTTCTGTTGTTGTGGGAAGAGATCACTAATTAAGATATGGCCTGGACAAAAGCATTTTTGCTTTAATCAAGATAAATATTGTAATGAGAACATAAAAGCACACACATTGCTGGCAGTCTGCTGGAGCTGGGAGACTGTAGTGGATTTTACTGTTGTAATGGTTTTTACCATAATAAAATTTAATACATTACCAGGAAAAAGCCATGCCCTGTAGTAGAGAGCTGCTTATATTTCGAAACACGTTAGCATGAAGCTACAGCCAGATCTAATAATAGAAATGAACTTACCTAAAGATGCATTGATTTTTACATTAGGTCATGTTGAGAATTTACAAAGAACATCTAGTCTATGAAACAAAAAACCTCCCAAGAACAGCATTGATTACAAGAAGTATAATATTAGAAAAGTGGAAATCCTCTCCTCCTGGAATGGTGCACATTCATATAATGGATTAAGTGCACCATGCAGTTTAGAAAAGGTCGTCTTTCAGATAAATGATAAATTTGATAAATTTCAGCAGATTTAATCATCCCTTGAGATTTGATCAAAACAATGAAGAAATGAATGTAAGAAAGTATCCATCTCTCCCATATAATTTGCTTATTGAAAACAGGGTTAATTTATTCTAACTTCTAAACTTATAAATATTATTTCTATTATCATGTACCTGTTCAATAAAATTTCTCACAAAATAGATTCCTACCTGTTTAGTACATGCTGCAGTTAATAGATGGCTTCAAAAATCAGGAAATTCTCTCTTCGACAATATACCTGGTAAGAGGAGAGACAGAGAATTAAGACAGTATCTCATTACATGCTTTACAAAACCCAGAGATCTCCTTTTAGATACAAAAGTATAAAGAGGGAGGGGTACTTCTTTAGGCTCACATTTGATAGTGGAAATCAGCATTCATTCAATAAACTTATTTTATATATGTGTGCATGTACACAAAAAACCTTTGCAAACATTCCTTCAGAGTAGTGTATTTTAGTACATTTTTTTGTTTCCATTATTCTAATGTATGTTGGTCACTCACACTTTTTAGTATATTCTTAATGTATTTTGTTTTGAAATATTAGGTTAAGGTGTTTATTTCTTTGAGAGTACATCTCTCGAGTATTTTTAATCTATAAGGATGTCCGGTTCTCCTTATTCCTTTTTTCCCAATATTAAATTGGTATAAGATTTGACTCACCTTTTTCTATCGCTCAGTTTTAGGTAAAACAAGTTTTCACATCCTTCTAGGAAAGAATGATGAGCCCTGCTAGCATTTCCAACTTTGTGACTCTAAAGCGCCCTCTGTTGATGTTTTCATAAAGTGATAAAGACTATAGGGAGTCCTACTTTCTGAGACCTGCTTCCTCTGCTTCCCTTTTTCATGTCTGTGAAGTTCAAGAGAGGCAAACTACAACCCATGGACTAAATATGAACCTGGGGTCTATTTCCTATTGCTCGCAAGCTAATAACTTTCTTATGCTTTTCAAAAGTTGAAAATAAAAAAGAAGGAAAGAATGGAGAGAGGCAGAAAAGAGTTACAGGGGACCACATGTGGACCCCAATAGAGCTTACAAACTTACTTTATGGACCTTTACAGAAAAAATTTGCCAACTCCTGAGGCCAGGACCAACATTTTTCTTTGAGCTTGCTGCCACTATCCTGGTCAGCTTGAATTATAGGCCTAAATGTATCTCCTAGTTCAAAGCTTTGACCTGGAAGGGAGCTTCTGTTTCATAGTATGAGAGTTCTTAGGATCCATGCCTTACTGTGGTCTCCATCAACCAACCAGCAAATTAGATCCTGAGAAATCCCTTCCAGCTTTGAGTGCTATTCTCAAAACATTGCCACACTTCCAAGTTGGTTTTCTTCCTCTGTATTTGTATAACAGAAACATTTAGGAAGAATCAAATGTAAGCCATTGCCTCCATGTTCCCAAAATCTCAACTTGATGTCTTTCTTTTAAACTGAAGGATGAAGAAGACTTGGAAAGATGGGAAACATTTCTGCATTCTCATTATATAAACTAGAGTGTAATTTTTTTAAAGAAGCAAGTATGTTTTCAATAAATGCTCAGCTTGATTCATAGCTTTCTTTCTCATCTGCAAATATTCAATTTTTTACGTATGTTAACAAAACTAAGAAAATAACAAATTTCAACTTACATCCCAATCTACAGTAAAACTAAGTTTCCCCCAGAGAAAGTAGAGTACTTCTTTTTTTTCCCCCCATTTATTTATTTTATTGCATTTTAGGTTTTGGGGTACATGTGAAGAAAACATGCAAGATTCTTGCATAGGTACACACGTGGCAGTGTGGTTTGCTGCCTTCCTCCCCATCACCTACATCTGGCATCTCTCCCCTTGCTATCTCTCCCCTACTCCCCACCCCACAATGTCCCTCCCCATTTCCCCCCAATTGACCCCAGTGTGTAGTGCTCCCCTCCCTGTGTCCATGTGTTCTCATTGTTCAACACCCGCCTATGAGTGAGAACATGTGGTGTTTGATCTTCTGCTCTTCTGTCAGTTTGCTGAGAATGATGGTTTCCAGGTTCATCCATGTCCCTACAAAGGACCCAAACTCATCGTTTTTGATGGCTGCATAATATTCCATGGTGTATATGTGCCACATTTTCCCTATCCAGTCTATCGTCGATGGGCATTTGGGTTGGTTCCAGGTCTTTGCTATTGTAAACAGTGCTGCAATGAACATTTGTGTGCACGTGTCCTTATAGTAGAACGATTTGTAATCCTTTGGATTACAGTAATGGGATTGCTGGGTCAAATGGAATTTCTATTTCTAGGTCCTTGAGGAATCACCACACTGTCTTCCACAATGGTTGAACCAATTTACACTCCCACCAACAGTGTAAAACTGTTCCTATTTCTCCACATCCTCTCCAGCATCTGTTGTCTCTAGATTTTTTAATGATCGCCATTCTAACTGGCATGAGATGGTATCTCAATGTTGTTTTGATTTGCATTTCTCTGATGACCAGTGATGGTGAGTATTTTTCCATATGTTTGTTGGCCTAATGTATGTCTCCTTTTGTAAAGTATCTGTTCATATCCTTTGCCCACTTTTGAATGGGCTTGTTTGTTTTTTTCTTGTAAATCTATTTTAGTTCTTTGTAAATTCTGGACATCAGCCCTTTGTCAAATGGGTAAACTGCAAAAATTTTTTCCCATTCTGTTGGTTGCTGATTGGCTCTAATGACTGTTTCTTTTGCTGTGCAGAAGCTGTGGAGTTTGATTAGGTCCCATTTGTCTATTTTGGCTTTTGTTGTCAATGCTTTTGGTGTTTTGGTCATGAAGTCCTTGCATACACCTATGTCCTGAATGGTTTTGCCTAGATTTTCTTCTAGGGTTTTTATGGTGTTAGGTCTTATGTTTAAGAAAAACCATGCTGTTTTGATTACTGTAGCCTTGTAGTAAGGTTTGAAGTCCGGTAGTGTGATGCCTCCCGCTTTGTTCTTTTTGCTTAGAATTGACTTGGCTATGCGGGCTCTCTTTTGGTTCCATATGAAGTTTAAGGTGGTTTTTTCCAGTTCTGTGAAGAAGGTCATTGGGAGCTTGATGGGGATAGCATTGAATCTGTAAATTACTTTGGGCAGTATGGCCATTTTCACGATATTGATTCTTCCTAACCATGAACTTCTAATGGGTTCATTGTATATCTCTTTTCATTAATAAAGCAACTCATAGAGAGCTTAAGGCATTTTACTTTCTTTGTTTTGGAATTACTGCTCATGTATGAAGCACAATGAGAACCTCCATAATTAAATATATTCCATGAGAATCTATCCACAGATAACTCTTCAAAATTTCAAACAAAATATAAAAAGTAATTCTGAGGAGACCGCTGAGAACAATCAAGACC
The DNA here is from genome assembly GCF_009761245.1 of Sapajus apella. Lineage (NCBI taxonomy): Eukaryota > Metazoa > Chordata > Mammalia > Primates > Cebidae > Sapajus > Sapajus apella. The sequence goes on from NW_022436948.1 coordinate 27,853,784, forward strand.
AGAAAGAAACTGGAAAGCATTTGGCTCTTTCTTGTAAGGCAAGAGCTCCATCAGGTAAAAATCTGTGTTTCCATAGCTTTTCATAGAGAATATCCACCAGGCAACCCTTGGAGAAGAGGGGACGAAGAGTGCTAAAATTCAAGCAAAAGTCCAGCTTGCTGGGTTGAAAAGTCAAATAGTGAAGTTTGGGAATATAGATGGCTGAAAATTGAGAGAAGAAATACTGAAGAAAAGACACCATGGCGGGAGGGGTTCCCAAATCTGCATCGCCACTGAAAATCTTAGCTAATCCCTGGCTAAGTGCTGCATGAGAACTGGATAAATCTCAAGGCTTTGTGGGGAGGCTGAAAGAACTGAGCAGTTTCAGTAGCTGCCTACTGCAGAGAAGTTTGGAGTTTAAATCCAGTCAAGCTAACTTCCTCCTAGAAGAAAAATCACCACATTTCAGAAGATTCCAGAAACCAGAGCCTCTCCAGAGGAAAAAGTAGAAACAGATTAATGCTCCTCTCCAATAAGCCAGATACTAAAATTGACAGGTAAAAATTTCAAAATATCTATTATAAATATGTTCAAGGACTTAAGGAAATATAGGGACACAACGAATGAATGGGAAGAGAATCTTAACAAAGACACAGAAAATCTCGGCCAGGCACGGTGGCTCACACCTGTAATCCCACCACTTTGGGAAGCTGAGGCGGTAGGATCACTTGAGGTCAGGAGTTTGAGACCAGCCTGGCCAACATGGCGAAACCGCATCTCTACTAACAAAAATAGCTGGGTGTGCTGTCACATGCTTGTAATCCAAGCTACTGGGGATGCTTGAATCTAGGAAGTAGAGGTTGCAGTGAGCTGAGATAGCATCACTGCCCTCCAG
>NW_022436948.1:27854757-27859654 GCF_009761245.1 Sapajus apella
CAGAAAATCTAAAACAGAATCAAATTAAATATTTAAGGCCAAAGAATATACAATTTGAAAGTTACTAAACAAGCTTAGTGGATTTGAAATGACAGAAATATGGTTTCTAATTGTTTAAAATAATAATTTAATGTATTCAAATGCACTGAAATACAAACATCAATGATGAAAGTTATCAGCTACTGGAAAGAGCTGTTCGTTTCCAAATACCCAGACCTGGAGTACTACCTGGAGCCCACTCTCCTTCACACAAACTGAGCAGATCATGTAATACAGATCAGAGTCATTTGTCCGTAAACATAGGAAGGGAAAAAGATCTTGTTGTACAAAGGCAGACTGTGAACTTGGGCCTTCAATCTTAAAGCCTAAAAGTTTGATCATAAGAATTAGTCCAAATTAGGGGAACATAATTCTTCATGCAAATGTCCAGGAAAAAGTTGTGTAAAACACCTTTGCCCTTTCAAATTAACTTCTAACTACTTGCAATACATGAAAGGTTACCTAAAGAAATTCCCTAATAGCTCATGATTTATTTCATAAGTTTGGTGAAGACCTATAACATGCCAGGCACTGAGATGGTCCCCACTGAAGATATAAAGTGAAGGAGACATATTCTTAACCTTGAAAAGAATTTACAATTTAGGTAAAACACTAAGATGTGCATATAGACATACAAAAAGCAAAGTAGAATATGGTAAGTAATGCAATGACAAAAGAACCAGGAAATTATGATAGTTCAGAGAAGAGACCACTACTTCCAGGGTGTTTGTCTAGAGAGGGTGGCATTTTAGGCAGCTTTTTGAAAATGAAAAGCATTGAATTTTGATAATTTGATGTGTCTGTATAGGGCATTGCAGTATACAAGGCCATGTTAATACATGTTCACAAATCAGATAAAAGAACAGCTTGCAAGTTCAGACACTATTTTACACAATTATTCTTTGGCCAAGGCTTATGCAAAATTATTTTGTAGCATGCCACGGCCATCCCAAATATAAGTCTTGCCCCTGAGGACTTCATCATGTAATAAAAGACAACCTTCTTCAGCTACATATGCTTTTTTTTTTTTTTTTTCTTTTTCTTAAAAGGGGTCTCGCTCTATTGCCCAGGCTGGAGTGCAGTGGTGCGATCTTGGCTCATTGCAATCTCAACCTCCCGGGTTCACACAGTTCTCCTGCCTCACCCTTCCAAGTAGCTGAAATTACAGGCATGTACCACCACGCACAGCTAATTTTTGTAACTTTAGTACAGACAGCATTTCACCATGTTGACCAGGCTGATCTTGAGCCCCTGACCTCAAGCGATCCACCCACCTCAGCCTCCCAAAGTGCTGGGATTACAGGCATGAGGCGCTGTGCCCAACCCAGCTACATATATTTTTTACCGAAACCTACTCTCTCACATCTGGCATATCCTACCTCCGCCTTACCAAATATTATAGATGCATTCTCTTGCAATTACGCTTCCTTGGCTTTTTCATCTAAAATAAAACCCTCCTGCATGTTGAAATACTTGGCATAAACTCTCTTTTTACCTTAGTTGAATCCTGGCTCTTCCCTGAATACAAAATTTTCTCTATAAAAAGTTCTATAGGTATAAAAGGTTCTATAGTCAAGTAATCTAGGGTTCTGTTCTCTCTCTACACAAAGAGTATATATAGACTTGGAGAGGAAGAAATAAAAGGAATTGATCATGTAATTATTCAAACCGTAGGCACACTCCTCACCACTTATAATTTACAATGTGGTGGATGATGTTGATGATGGTGATGGTAGCTGAACAAAGAGGAGAGAGCTATCTCCTCTACATGACCTTAGTATCGCTTCACCCATCATTCCCCCCAAAAGAATACATAGTAGTTCCCAATGACAGATTAAGCTGTTCTTCACTGAAATCTGTATAGAGTCCAAGTATGGAAGTAAGATTAGCAAAAACAACATGATCCAGATAACTGGTTACCAGGTACCACACATTCTCCAGGAATCCCAATCATGTCCTGAGACAATGATGAAATCCCACTTGCCCTTCAGTATCTTATAAATTTTGCAGCTTCTGTCACCTACTTTCACAGGCTTTTCTCCATTAGGTGTCTGCTGGGATGCAGTGGGGACAGAGAAGCCATGATCTCACTGTCTGTTGGTTGGGGATATGAGGTTTTCCACTCCAGGATGCAGCTTGAATTATCTAAAGTATCTAAAGTGAAGCATCTCTCACACTGTGAGAATTAATTTCTTTGAAATAATCTAAATAAGGCATTAAAATTTTTCATGCTCAGATAAGCTAATCTCCAAGAATGAAACCAACAAATTCTCCCACCCTGTATGCACTTGCTGCTCTTCACATCAAGAGGAGAAGCTGATGTCCTATCCCCTTGAATCTATCTTTGGGACTAGCTTTAACCAATGAAATGCACCAGAAGTGATATTCTGGGACTTCCAAGCTGAGGCCTTAAAAAAATGGCAGCTTTAATTTATTGCCTGCTGTGAGAGGCTCAAGCCACATAGAGAACAGGAACATACTTGTTGGCAACCCCAGCTGAGCTATCAACCACAACAATTTCCATCAACATGAGACAGCCATCTTGGACATTCTTGCCATTCAAGTCACTGAAGGTTGCCAATCCATCATGTGAAGCAAATGAACTACTCAGTAACATCCAGTCAGCTCCTTTAGAATTATAGAAGCAGGCAAAACTAATTGCTGTTTTAAGCCACTATATATTGACATAATTTAACATAACTTTGACCTTATATCTCAGGAGGTTATTAAATGCATAAAATAAAATACATGTTTTAATTAATTTACTATGACTGCATCTATGTACTTTTCAACAGCAATGGTAAAACAGAAAATAAATTACATTGAAATATTATTTCATATAAATTGAAAATGATTAATTCATTTATGTTCTTGTACTCCACACAAAATCATCATGTTTAGGTATTTTTAATGCCTAACAATTAACTGGAACTTCAGGAAAGGCCAGTAACTAACATTGTTTTCAGCTGCCCAAGTTTTAAATTAATTGAACGATAAGCAAAGGAGGTAGCCCATAAAGACAAAAACATAATTTTTGCCATTGAGAAAGCCCATATTGAATTAGGTGATCACACTGAATAAAAATCCAAACTCAAAAATTAGATAGAATTACCCATTCAGTTGCTGGGTGCGTGGCATGCCTATAATTCCAGCACTTTGGGAGGCCGAGGCAGGCAAATCACCTGAGGTCAAGAGTTTAAGACCAGCCTGGCCAACATGGTGAAATCCCATCTCTACTAAAAATACAAAAATTAGCCAGGTGTGGTGGCATTCATTTGTAGTCTCAGCTACTCGAGAGGCTGAGGCAGGAGAATCAATTGAACTTCAGAGGTGGAAGTTGCAGTGAGCTGAGAGCATACCACTGCACTCCAACCTGGGCAACAAAGTGAGACTCTGTCTTAAAAAAAAAAAATTATGGCTGCATAGTGCACAGTATTCCATGGTGTATATATGCCACATTTTTTTCATCCTGTCTATTATTGATGGGCATGTGTGTTGGTTCCAAGCCTTTGCTATTATGAATAGTACTGCTTAAACATACATGTGCATGTGTCTTTATTGTAGAATGATTTATAATCCTTTGGATATATACCAAGTAATGGGATTGCTGGGTCAAATGGTATTTCTGGTCCTAGATCCTTGAGGAATCACCACACTGTCTTCCACAATGGTTGAGCTAATTTACACTCCCACCAACAGTGTAAAAGCATTCCTATTTCTCCACATCCTCTCTAGCATCTGTTGTTTCCTGACTTTTTAATTATTGCCATTCTAACTGGCGTGAGATTGTATCTCATTGTGGTTTTGATTTGCATTTCTCTAATGACCAGTGATGATGAGCCTTTTTTCATGTTTCTTGGCCATATAAATGTCTTCTTTTGAGAAGTGTCTGTTTATATCCTTTGCCCACGTTTTGATGGAGTCATTTTTGTTCATTTGTTTGTTTGGTTCATGTCCTTTGCAGGGACATGGACAAACCTGGAAACCATCATTTCAGCAAACTAACACAGGAACAGAAAACCAAATACCACATGTTCTCACTCATAAGTGGGAGCTGAACAATGAGAACACGTGGACATAGGGAGGGGAACATCACATACCAAGGCCTGTTGGGGTGTGGGAGACTAGGGGAGGGATAGCATTAGGAGAAATACCTAATGTAGATGACAGGGTGATGGGTGCAGCAAACCACCATGGCATGTATATACCTATGTAACAAACCTGCATGTTCTGCACATGTATCTCAGAACTTAAAGTATAATAAAAAACTAAATAAATAACTAAATTACCCATTCAGTTATAGAAAGCTCTGGACTTACTAATTATATGGCATTTTGGAGGAGAATGAGAGTGGATCCTAAAAGAAAAAAGGATGAGTCTTGACATCACATCCCAGGTCCCTCCTTTTAAATTCACAAGATATCGTTCTTCCTTCTCTGAATAGCACAGAAATGTTATGGTAATAAACCTGCCTAAATATGAATACTTATCAGAGGTAGGAAAAATATGTTATATTCTAACATCTACCTGCTATTTTGCATGAGTGATATTAAATGACAATATTAAGACTGACTAATGGGCTTTCACTTTCAGTTGGAGGTTGAAGGATTTGCAAGACTTTCTGTACCATTGTAATAACAAGAAAATACCATATATCATTAAAAACCATGCTTTTTGTTAGGGTTATCAAAGAGCAGTGGGTGTAAGAAAGCCTCGAAGAAGTGATTTCAGAGGACATAAGCCCTTCACAGGTGATCAGAGAGTAATGCCAGTAAGTATCAGTGAACTGTAGGACTAATCAAAGCACTCAAATATATATATATATTTGATATATATATATATATTTGATATATATATA